>NC_139385.1:128870000-129435000 GCF_054392235.1 Sus scrofa | reverse complement strand
AGATGTTAAATGTTTTGGGAGGATATAAATTTGACAGGAAGAGATCTTTCTGGCTGTCACAATCGGAGAAATTTTCATGGATGTAGCAGCATCTTCATTCATTCAGTAATTGTTTGCTGGTGCTACCTCCTGCTAGGTCTACCATATTAGGAACTGGGGCTAAATAGGTGCAGTTCCTTTGTTTGTGGAATTTCTTTTCCTGGAGATTAATCAGTCAGTCAGCAATTATTTATTGTGTGCCCACAGTGAGCCAAGCATACAGACAGACCAGTAATGATGATCCAAAGTGACCAGTGTTAAGATAGGGGAAGGACATAGTGCAATTAACTAAGGCTGCATTTCTATCACACTGAATCCTCCTTTTTAAGTACAGACATTCTTTGACCTCATTTGCAAGGCCAGTACCATAGGGCATGTACTCACCCTTAGCAATAATTTAACCGTGACAATGAATCATGTTGCAGTTATTTCGTGGGTCCCTACTGTTAAGTCTGGCATCCTCTAAGGAATCAGTAAAGAATTGTAACTACCACTGACATGATCTGTGGAAGTTTTGTGATAGAATATGTATTGACTGTTGTGATAGAATATGTATTGACTGTTGTCTGTAAATCTGGTAGCTATGTCACTTGTGAGGCTATTCAGGAAAATGTTAACTATACAGCACAATTTGCTGTGTGAAGTTTATAGCATGACTGACTAAATTCAACCTCAAAATAATTTTTTTTTTTTTTTTGCTTTTTATGGCCATAGGTGCGGCATATGGAGGTTCCTAGATGAGGGGTGGAATTGGAGCTGCAGTTGCTGGGCTATGCCACAGCCACATCAATGCAGGATCTGAGCCGTGTCTGCAGGCTACACCACAGCTCACAGCAATGACGGATCCTTAACCCAGTGAGCAAGGCCAGGGATTGAACCTGTAACCTCATGGATACTAGTTGGGTTCATTACTGCTGAGCCACAATGGGAACTCCTCAAAATAATTTTAAATTATAAAACAATTCAAATATATCCAAAGTACAGAAAATAATATAGAAGGCACCAACATGTACTCCCTATAAGGCCTAAAAGATAATGATATTTTTCTTTTTGTGCCTTTAGTTCTCTCTCTGTCATTTTCTCTGGGACACAAAGGAAATATAACATTAAAGTTACAGTTAAAATCCCTTTTATACTACCCTCACCTCTGCCCAATTCCTTCAAGCTTCTTTCCTCCCAGAGGAAACTAGTATCTTAAAGTGGATAAATTAGCATTTTAATTCTTATGAGAATTCTAATTCTAAATAAGATTTTAAAATAAAATTGTTAATCGGAAAATCAAATTTAAAATTTAAATTAAATTTTTTTCTATTTTTTATGCACACATAAAATATATTGTTTAACATTTATACAAATGTACAATACTGCACATATCTTTTTGAAACATCATAATTCACAGCTTTATTTTTAAGATTTTTAGGTATATGTAGTTCATTCATTTACACTGCTGGACAGGAGTACACCCATTCAATCTTATCTGTAGTTCAAATCTCTTTTCCCTATAATACTCTAAATTAGTCTTTCCTTTTTTTTCCTTTTGATCATGCCCAAACAGAAGTTCCTGGGCCAGGGATATATTGCACACCAAGCAGTGACAATGCCGGATCCTTAATTTGCTGTGCCACTGGAGAACTCCCTGCCTTTCCTTTTCTTGATCATTCTTGCAAGAGGTCTATTCATCATATTCATTTTTTCAAAGATAGAATTTATATTTTATTTTTATTTGCAGATGACATGAAAATCCTGCATAGAAAAACCATACATAATCATAAATAGAAAATCCTAAAGATGCTACCAGAAAACTATGAGAGCTCATCAATGAATCTGGGTAAAGTTGCAGGATACAAAATTAATATAAAGAAATCTGTTGAATTTCTATATACTAATAATAAAATATCAGAAAAATTAAAGAAACAGACCCATTACATCAAAAAGAATAAGATACTTAGGTATCAACCTACCTAAGGAGGGAAAGTTGTACTTGGAAAACTATAAGACAATGTGGAAAGACATGGAAGAGGACACAAACAGATGGAAAGATATACTGTGTTCTTGGACTGGAGAAATTAATATTGTTAAAATGACCATACCATGCAAGGTACTCTACAGATTCAATGCAATCCCTATTAAAATACCAAAGGCATTTTTCACAGAACCAGTACAAATAATTTCAAAATCTCTAGGGAAACACAGAAGACCCCAAACAGCCAAAACAATCTTGATAAAGAACAGAGCTGGAGGAATGATGCTCTCTGATGTTAGAGTATATTGCAAAGCTATTGCAATCAAAGCAGTATGCTATTGGCACAGACATAGAGATCAATGGAAGAGGATAGGAATCTCAGAAATAAACCCCTGCACTTATCATCAATTAATCTACAACAAAGGGAGCAAGGATATACAATGGAGAAAGGACAGTCTCTTCAATAAGTGGTGCTGGGAAAACTGGATAGCCATTTGTAAAAAGAATGAAATTAGAACATTCTCTAACACTACAAACATAAATAAACTCAAAATGGATTAAAGACCTAAATGTAAGACTGGATATTACATAATTCTTAGAGGAAAACATAGGCAGAACACTCTAACATAAATTGCAGCAATATTTTTTTTTGGATCTCTCTCCTAAAGCAAAAGAAACAAAAGCAAAAATCAACAAATGGGACCTAATAAACTTAAAAGATTTTGCACAGCAAAGGAAACCATTGACAAAACGAAAAGACAACCTACTTATTGGAAGAAGATATCTTCAAATGATATGGCTGATAAGGGGCTAAGATCCAACATCTATAAATAGCTCATAAAACTCAACATTAAAAAAAACATTAAAAATGGGCAGAAGAACTGGATAGACATTTTTACAAAAGGGAATGCAAATCGCCAGTGAGCACATAAAAAAAAAAAATCTCAGCATAACTTAGAGAAATGCAAGTCAAAACCACAATGAGATATTACCTCACTTGTCAGAATGGCTATCATCAAAAAAAGAAAAAAACCCACACAAATAACAAGTGTCAGTGAGGAACCCTCCTATATTGTTAGTGGGACTGTAAATTGGGTGCAGCAACTGTAAAAAAGCAGTATGGGGGTTGCTCAAATAATGAAACTAGAACTACCATATGACCCAGCAATCCCATTCCTGGGTATATGTCCAAAAAAATCCCAAAACACTAATTAAAAAAGATACATGCACCCTAATGTTCATAGCAGCACTACTTAGAATTGCCAAGGTATGGAAGCAACCAAAGTGTCCATCGAGAGATGAATGGATAAAGAAGATGTAGTGTGTGTGTGTGTTTATGAAATATATAATAACTATATTATATATAACTTTATATATAATAACTATAAATGGAAAGTAATCTATAAAATGTATAAAAATAAAATAAAATTTAAAAAAGGCAATTCTTTTAATAAGTTTTAGCTTCATTTTTACCTACGCCCCTCTAAGTTGACATTGCTAACAGTTTTAATTCTGCATAATCATTAAATTTGTTTAGTTTCCACAATTATTTTGAGGAATCATCAATTACTTCACACTTGTAGCATCAGCAGCTCTTTAAATTTATGCTAATTACTCAATTAAAAGAGATTCATTTCCTTCTCATTTTATTTCTTCTGATACCATGAATTCTGTTGGCTAAAGCAAATCAACTCACAAGGCAAGCCCATGTTTAAAGGGAGGGGAAATAAACTCTTGCACTCAGTTGTAAGATATGCAGTCACTTTGCATTTTAACCTTTCAGCCACCCACCCTCAGAAAAGGGTACTATGCAATCAGTGATGTGTCTTAAAATAGATGGCATCTTAGAAGTAAGTTTGCTACAGATATAGTGATGCTGGTTTAGCTCACCTCATGCATTAATCCTTCTTTAAAAATAATGAGTACTTTCCTGCAATACACTGTACTAGGTGCAGGAGATACCAGCAGTGAGTCATATAGATGTGATTCTGGTCCTTATCTAATTTACTTTAGGTCTATATTCCATAGTCACAAGGTCCTGTTAATTTTTTCTTTCTTTCTTTCTTTTTTTTTTTGTCTTTTTAGGGCAGCACCCTTGGCATATGGAGGTTCCCAGGCCTAGGGTCCAATCAGAGCTGTAGCCCCTGGCCTATGCCACAGCCACAGCAACTCAGGATCCAAGCTGAGTCTTCGACCTACACCACAGCTCACAGCAACACTGGATCCTTAACCCACTGAGCGAGGCCAGGGATTGAACCCACAAACTTAAGGTTCCTAGTCGGATTCGTTTCCACTGCCCCATGACAGGAACTCCAGGTCCTGTTAATTTGATGTTCTAAATAATCTTGAATCTGATTCATCTCCTCTGTTTCCTACCTCCATTCTGGTTCAAGCCCTTATCATGTCTCACATCTGTTTTTGCAAAACCCCTCCCCAACAAATCCATTTTTCCACAAAACTCTGTGATTTGATTTTATCACTCCTTAACCTTATTGACTCATCCATCAGTTCTTGGATGAAGTTCACACTCTATAAAACATCACACTGTCCTTTGTAATCAGGCCCCTGCTACTCCTAGGCTGTGTCTCTGAAAAGCTTCTCAATTTACCATCACGCATCGCTGACCTGATTTTAGTCCTCTGTGCATTTCATGCCATTTTTCTCTTCTTTGCCTTGGTGTATATTATCCTGACATGCCACCACGACCTTTGTCTCTGCCTGCCTGGCCAACTCCTCCTCATCCTGAAACGCTTAATTCAGTGTCACCTCCTGGAGCTTAGGAGGAGAAGCAGGGTCCGAGGTCTCATGAAATATTATGAAAAAGGACTTAAAAGCTAAGCAGATGGAGCCTGATGCCAAAATGAAGGACAGCTATGCTGGCAAACGGCAAAGGGCTGGATAGAAAGAAGAGGGAGCTGGGGCTCTGATGGCAGGTTGAAGCCTGGGATCTGGAGAAGGAAAAGGACCGGGAGCTCCTAAGGAGGACAGGGGATAAAAGAGTGTGGGCTTATGTGGGAAGTCTTAGCTTTCTAATTGTCCAGGAGGATGCCACACTGAACAAGGATGGTGCTTCTGGGACCTGGGAGCTAATAAAGGGAGACAGGAACAAATGATGCTCTTCTGTACTACTTAAAATTGTCTGGTGTAACACAGCTTGTCATGCTTATACCACATGTTTTGGGAAAACATTTCAACAATATCATTTCTAACAGCCACAAAGTAATCCATGCATGATCTGAATTTCTTATCATTGAACCTTTACTTTGTTTCTAGTTCACCTTGTTATAAACAAAGCTGCATGGAATGTCCCTCTAGCTAGATATTTGCTCACAGCCACAATAATTTTTTTAAGAGAAATGACTGAGCTGGAGTTGGAGGTGGTTAGAGTGGTTGTGGGACAGGGGAATGCCAGGACAAAAGATACAAAGTTTTAAGGCTCTGGGTATGCAGTTTTCAAATTGTTCCAATGAACACTTCTACCACAAGTATATGACAGTACTGTTTCCTCAGGTCCTCATAACCCCGTATATCTGAAGAATAAAAGCAGTCAAGTTTAATTGCATCTCAGTAGAGAAGATACCTCACCTTAGAAAGTGACAGAATGGTGGCAGATGTACAGGCCTGGAGAGTGAAGTCATCACTAACTGAGTTTGTGCGTCATCCCGGTGGCACCTAACAAACCAGCAAGACAGAAAACCCAGTGAACCAACAAAGTTTTCAATATTAATTGACTTAGTGCTGAAGTTCTGGGAAGCAGGTGGTAGAAACAGAAAAAAAATGGACCTGATTTTAGGGTATTGGAGGATATAGGGACAGGAGAAAAAATATTCTTACCCTCAAGTACAGCACATGGCATGACATGCATGATACACTCAGAGATGACTAAGCTACATGGTAACACAAGAAAATTCATGTTTAAATGGCACATTCTGAGGAAGGATCACATGCAGCTCCCACAAAGGGGTGATGTAAATGATTATATTTTATATATTTACTGTATGCTTTTCCTATAAGATGGCGAATCAGGCAATGGAGGCACAAAAGAGACTTTCCTAATGTCATAGTCTTCTAGAGTAATTGTTTTCCCTGAAAAGAACACTCTGGATGTTATGTACTCTGGATCTTAGACCGGTTTGGTGAAGCCAGGTTATTTTTATTTTTGTGTTGTTCCTGTGTGCAACACACTGTGTTCCCTGTTAAGGACAAAAGAGAAAAGGAAAAGCGAAAAATGTGCAAAGATAAACAGCACAGTTGTGGCCCTAATAGGTGCTGTTAATTCACTGCTGTTTCCCATCCTCTGCCTACTCACACGTTCCAGGTAATCTCAGCCAATCCCAGAACCACAAATATCACCCACACAGTAATGTATTTGTTCATTCCAACTTTCACTTAAAAACTTACTGAGGCAGAGTTCCTGCCCGGGTACAGTGGGTTAAGAATTTGGCTACACCAACTAGGGTCGCTGTGGAGATGTGGGTTCGATCTCCAGGCACAGTGGGTTAAAGGATCTGGAGTTGCTGCAGCTGCGGATGAGGTCACAGCTGTGCCTCTGATTCATTCCCTGGTCTGAGAACTTCCATATGCTATGGGTGCAGTCATTGAAAAAAAAAAAAAAAAAGATTCGCTGAGCAAAAACAACATATTCAGTATCATTTCTATGAGACTTGATGTAGGAGAAACAAACATCAACAGTCATATAAATAAATATGTACATTTTATGATAAGGTAAAAAATTCAGGTTTTAAGAAAATAGCATTTAGTAGTTCATTGGTTCTTATTTCTAATGATTGAATGATTGGGGACTTGAATAGATTCTTTAATCTTTATTTTTTTAACTGCTAAAATTATAGACTACTTGACTTGAATCATCTTAGTTTCTGGGAATTTTCATAAAAAGGCCTTATCAAAAACTACCAAATTATTCTTATCAGAATTACCAAGTTATTCTTTTTCTTAGATACGCTACTTAGCAGACATACTCAGAAATATATTTTCAATTTCCACATTCCTCTTTCAAAGCTTTTCCTCTTTTATTAAGATATGTGTATCTTACACATACAAATCAGTGAACTTTTAACATAAAGACAGACACTGGTGGCAATGAGATCTTTAATAATATTTATATTTTTAGAATGTATTAATTTTTTCAAAATCCTGGAGTTGAAGATTTGATGAATTCAATTTCTAAAAGGTTTCTGCATGTAACCTAATTGTCAAAGTGAGTTCTCATTTTCAAATCATTTAGCCAAATCTAACTTATTTTTTCAGATCATTTCTGATTTTTTCATTTCACATCAATATTTTGGCTAAGAATATCTATGATAAACTAATTTTTTATTTATTATTTTATTTCTGAATTCTAAGATAGATTGAAATAAGGAAAGGACCCTTGCTGTAAGTATGTAGCCTGGATGAAATAATATACTTACGCTTTAAAATTTCTTACCAACATTTAGGATGTGCTTTAATAGGACTCTCTCTTGGGATCTCTGTATTTTTTTAAAAAACATCTAAGAGATGGAAGAAAAGAATGAAATCTGTTCCTAACTCTGCTAGAGTTGTCAGATATAAAATACAGAATGTCCAGTTAAATTTGAATTTCAGAAACTAATAATTTCTCAGTGTTTTAGTGTATCTGGGGCATTTTTCTATCTACTAAAACATTTTTTTCCCCATTATCTGAAATTCAGGTTTAACAGGGTTTCTGTATTTTTACTTGCTAAATGTGGCAACTCTGCTCGTTTAACTCCACATGTCTTACTATTAACAACTCCACATGCACCAAAATACTCTTTTTTTTTTTTTTTTTTTTTAAGGGTCGCACCTGCAGTGTATGAAAGGTTCGAATCAGAGCTGTAGCTGCTAGCCTACGCCACAGCCACAGCGACGCCAGATCCTAGCCTGGTCTATGACCTACACCACAGCTCATAGCAATTCTGGATACTTACACCACTGAGTGAGGCCAGAGATTGAACCTGCATCCTCATGGATACTTACTAGTTAGCTTCATTACCACCGAGTCACAATGGGAATTCCCAAAATACTCTATTTTTAATGCTCTTCCTTTCAGAGAAATGTGAATGATATAGGGAAAGACAAAAAGGGAAGTTTCCCTGATGCTAATATTTTGATCTGCTATTTGTTAGATCCTCCAGGGGAATTTACACTCCTGGGAAAAGCATAATAATAAGTAGAGATAACAGAGGCATACCTTTCTTTTATAAAGTGAGATGAGGGCAATAGTGAAAGGGAAGGAGAAAAGAACT
Organism: Sus scrofa; assembly: GCF_054392235.1. Taxonomy (NCBI): domain Eukaryota; kingdom Metazoa; phylum Chordata; class Mammalia; order Artiodactyla; family Suidae; genus Sus; species Sus scrofa. Next base: position 129,426,732 of record NC_139385.1, on the reverse strand, counting down.
AACCACTCACTTCAACTTGTGTGTGGCTTGGTTCTCAGGCAGATCAATGTTAAGAAAGGATGCACATTAAAAAGAGTCTTGGGAAATTAACTCCTTTAAAACTATTATGCCTGTGCCCCCTTGCAAAGTCCTTTGGCACTTCTGAGAGTATGGTAATCTAGTGTAGTGACTGCTCACCCAAAGTGTAGGGAAGTCTTCTCAGAGGAAGTGGGATTTAAGCTGAGAAATGAAAGGTGAGTAGGAGTAAGTTAAGTACAGGGAACAGGTGGTCTATTCACAGAAATTCTGCCCAGCAGATCTCATGAAAAATCACGTAAGTTAGGGGAAGGTGATAACTAAAGTTGAAATGTCCCAACGTTCTTATATTGTTCAGGAGAAGGGTAAAGATATTTATTAACTTCAGAATTTTTCAGTTAAATGTGTTACAAATTGTAGGGTGACCATCTCAAGGTAGTACCAAAGTGAATAAGTTCCCATGTAACAGAGAAGAAAATGGCATGGGGAGGTATGTGTGGAGGGTAAGGTAGGGAAGGATACATTAAACAAAAATTCAGCCTCAAAGAAAGCATTAATGGAGAGCCCTACCTCCCAGAAAAAAACAAACAAACAAAAAAAACACTTAACGCTTAAACTGGCAGAAATGAATCACAAAATATTAGAAAGCACAAACCACGTCAATGGACCAAAGGCAAAAAGGAGCTTCTAATACTGAGTAAACGAAGGTCAAATAAACACACAAGAAAACAAATATACACTGAGCTACACGTTTACAACAGACATGCTCAAAACATAAGGACACAGAGGTTAGTAGGTAAAACATAGAAAAAAATAAACCAAGGCAAATACCAACTAAATGAAGGTTGGCATGTCTAAATCATTGTCAGGAAAAATAGACTTCAAGGCAAAACTTTCTGGAAGTGAAGAAGGTTATTATAAATGTTAAAATGAGAAATTCATCAGGAAGAAATTTTAAACCTTTATATACTTTATGAAGTAGATTCAAAATACAGAAAGGGAAAATTGGAGGCCTTACAAGAAGCTGATGAAAATTACTTTCTGTATCTGATACAGCTGAGTAAAACATCACTCAGGATATAGAACACTTGAACACAATTAAGTACTTGGGCTGATAGACATGCATATAATTTAAAAATGATTGGGTAGTTGGCTGTGAAGGAAATCTGAAGAAATTTTTAGTGATTGGTATTATATAGGCCATTTTCTCTGACCACAATGTGATTAATGCAAGTAAGTTATAAATTTATCTCAAGAAACTAACAATATACTTTCACATATCTGGAAAATAAGGAAAAAAACTGATCTGTAGACTACAATAGAAATCTCGATAGGAATTAGAAAAATTTAAAACTCAATGATGAAATTATGCCATTAAAAACCTAAAGGATACAACTAAAACACTACAGGAAAATTAGTAGTTTAGCACACTTTTTAGAAAATGAAAGGTTAAAAATAAAGACAGTCAACACTCAACGGAAGGTGAAAATAAGCAGTAGCATATATGCAAAATATTTTTTAAAAAGGAAAAAATACAAATAAAAAAGAAACATGAAATGGAGAACAAAAATTAGAACAAGAAAAAACATTAGAAAAGATTAAGATTTGTCAAGAAAAACAGAAGATATTAATTACAGAATAGAGGAGGAAATAGTCACAGACACAAATTTTAAAATAATATGCTTGTACTATTAAAACTACACATTGACAAAATTAAAAACCTAGGGGAAATGGATAAATTGATAGAAAAAATAAAATGACAAAATTCATTCAAGGAAAACGTCACAAAACATGTGAACATAAAACAATTCCTATGGAAGTCAAAGATTCTGTCTTTCCACAAACATCCACACGTAGGTGACTTTACAGCTATTCCTCTTTTCCCCACTAACTGGTAATTACTTTGTAATATAAACTGCTACAGAATACAGAAAAATTGTGTGGCTCAGCTCATCTTACGAGGTTAGTGAAACTTTTTAACTTCATGTTTTTCTTTTCAAATATCTTAAAATATACAGAAAATATATGAGTAGAAAGAACATGGCCCTCCCCCAAACCCAAAAATCTGAGAGTAAACTGCTGACATCCTATCCAGTTACTCCCAATACTTCGCTATTTCCTACAAGCAAGGACCTTCCCCTACCTAACCTCTAAAAACCCTCAACATCATAAATTACTACTGCTTATTGCATATAACCAGTTCAAGCTTCTACAAAATAGAAAAACAATTAAACGCAACAACTTATATAAACCTGATTATATAAACCTGGTGCTCAGTAAATAGCCCTATTTCCACTCGTCTGTAAATTCACTGGGGGCTCTGGAGGTTGTTTCTTGGGCGGCCACAACTGGAATCTGTCTGTGTGCTCTGCAATCTTCGCACAAGCTTGACCTCGCCGCCAGGTGCTGCATCCACACAGCACATCCTTTTACACCACGACTTGCTAACAAGGCCCCAGAACAGGCCTCAGCTGATCCCTGTGAGGCTATGACTGAGTGTGCCCACCTGGGGCCAGTCGCTCCGAAGGCGAACTGCCTTGCCAGGGCCCCAAGACCCTTGGGCACGAGGAGCCGCACACAGCTGTGAGTCTTCTGCCCGCCCACGGGCTCCACGCTCTGCGCATGCGCACAGGGCCAATGCGGGGGCGAGAACAGGCTTCATATGAGCCACCATCTGGGGTCGTAGCGAGCTTTCCAGAGCTGTGCGAAGAGGTCCCTGATCTTCGGTGGGGGTTCTCTGTAAGTCCATGTCCACGCTTTACTTATTTTTGGTCATACGTCCCCAGAGAGTATTGCTTTCCGTGGTGTCGTTTCTGCGTCTCCTCTCCCATTGTTCCTTGAACCATCCTGGCTTTGGTCTTAGATAGAGGTGCAGGCGCTGGCCCTCAGCCCTCCGTCTGTGGTGGGATCCCTTCTGCTGGGCGACCTCCCGCCTCCTAATGAAGCGTCTCCTGCTTGGCAATCTCCTCGTGGCTGCTGAGTATCCCAGGCCTGAAATATGCCATTTCCGGAGAGAGTCTGTCCCCCAAGGTTGCTTCACGGATGGCTGATACTTTGCGGGGTGTATGCACTTGGGGAAGTCAAAAGACAACAAGGCAGAGCGTGGAGGTCCTCTTCTGGGGAAATTAAGTTTTGTTGAGTCCTCACGGTTGTAATGTTACCCAACCCAAGTTCGCTCTGCTCAGGAATGGCAGGCCAGTAAATGCGGAGACAAGATGTGGGGGCAAGCAGTCACGCCTTTAATCAGAAAGTTAGCCGACGGAGAAGACGGCAGGCCAGTGTAAAAAATCGTCTTGTCTCAGTCTGAATTCAGGCTCCTTTTATACCGGGGATGGGGAGGGGGCAAGGGACCAAACGGTGACTCGCGAACTGCCATTTGCTTGGGGGAAAGGCTCACGCCAATGCTGACCATCAGCTGAACGGGGCCACTGATGGTTACTCGCTTACAGGAATACGTTAAGACACCTTCGAAAGCCCCTTTTTACTTTTGGGAATTTAAAGAAATGCAAACCCTTTGTGTGATAGCAGCGAAACAGAATATATGGTTTCATCCTCCACGCTGTTTTGCCAATTCCAGCTCTTCATTTACCTTTATCCCTTCAGCTGTCTGCAGACACTTTTTCCCATGCACATGTAGGATATTGTTTTTATTTCACACTCATTACTCTCACCTACCCTCCCCCCAACTTAATAGGATTCTGAGACCTATTTATTCATCAGCCAATAAAAGTATATGTAACTTAATGCTTTTTTTGGTAGTCATTAAAAGAACGAGAAATGCTCTGTAGCTTATTTTACTCTTCCATGGTTAATAAACCTTAAGTGGTGTGTGTGTGTGTATTTTACAGCTTTAATGACGTATAATTGAGATGTAGCCAATCACGTGAAGTGTGCAATTTGATGACGCTTGACAAATGTATATGCCTGTGAAACTTGCGTAATCAAGATAATAAACACATCCATCAACTCTTTAAAACTTTTTTCTGCCCCCCAATACACATCTGCTTGCCATCACTGAGGCTTAGTTTGCATTTTCTAGAATTTTATATAAATGGAAAATTGCATATATTCCTCTCAGCTTTTTGAGATCCTCTATGTTGCGTGTGACTCGATTCTTTCTTCCTTTTTTTCACTGACTAGTTCATATTGTGTGGCATCCAATCATTGTATGGTTCCATTTTCACTTCAAGAACAAACTACGGTCATTCAAATTTGGGTATTTTTCATACTTTTTCTTGAAAATGAGTGAAATGAGCTCAACACTTTAAGGAAGACAACTAGTTGACGGTATTTTTCATTGATAAAATTCAAGCTTTAAAGTCAAAATTGGAAAGTTGGAAAACGTGCCTGTCACTGTAAGCTTGATGACTTCATAATTGAGATTTCTAATGAGGCTGATGCTGTTAATTTGATTTTGAGATGCTAGGTAATATACTATGTTAATGTATGGAAGTTCTATAAACTTTGAACAAATACTTTCAAATGAATCAATGTATCTTTTAAATCATGTTTAAAAATTCCTTTCAAAATGAATGATACATTGCTTTTTGACCTTTTGGCCAAGATCAAGCTAAAATACATAAAGGATTTTAAGGTAACAGTACAAAAAGGTAATTTATGTGGTTTAGCATTCCATATTTTAAATACTTTCTAAGAAACATTCATAGAGATTTTGTCAATAGCAGAAAAAGAATATCCTCAGTTACATGACAAAGCTGTTAAACTGCTCCTCCCTTCTCTCTAACTACATTATCTGTATGTGGCCACCTTTTATTCACTTGGTTTACCCAGAACAACCTACTGCAACATATTGAATCAGAAGCAGCAGTGAAAATACAGCTGTTTTCTATCAGGGAGACATTAAGATTTTCAAAAATTGTAGAACTGTATTACTCTTGTTACTAAATTTTTTGGTTCTGAAAATGAATCTTTGAAAATACTAACATTTAATGGGTTTTTATTACTTGCATTGCTACTTCGTTACTTCTTACATGGTAAATGTTGACAGACGCTACATAAACAAATGCACTTTGGGGTCTGTCTTTCCTTCAGCTGCTGTAACAAAATACCTTAAACTGGATGGCCTGTAAACAATAAAAATCTACTTCTCACAGTTGGCCAGTGTGGGACGTTCAAGATCAAGGTTCTAGCACATCTGATGTCTGGTGAAAGAAAGCTTGCTTCCTGGATTGTAGATGACTGTTTTCATTGTATGCACATAAGCAGAGAGAAGGAAGTTTTCCTGTGAGTTATCACTAATTAGTGAAGGACACTAATTAGATTTCACGAGGGCCCAATCCTCATGACATCACATGGGGAGGTAGAATTTCAACATGAATTTTGGGGGAGGGAATAGAAAACCTCAGTCAATAATAGGGACCTCATTAACTTCTGTGTGTAAAAGGGTCCATAGGCCAAAATATTTGAGAACCACTGGTTTAATAGAACTTCTTTTGGTGCTAGAAAAAGAGGAGTTTGGGGTGGCTACTATGAGAGACGACGAAATGAGAGGGAAGTTGCTCTTCTAAATAGTGGTCAGGGACTGCTTTACCTGGAAGGAAGCATTTCTGGTCAGATACTTGGAGATGAGGGAGCAAGCTGTACTACAGGAAAATTAAGCTCAAAACCCAGGGGCAAGAAGTTCAGGGAATGGCAAGACACTGTATCAGCAGTGTGGTGAGTGCAGTAGGAATAAGGTAAGAGAAAACGGGGGTCCTGGTGGCAGTGGTAGCAATTAGATCTTGTATGTCAAGGCCTTTATAAGCCCATGTGATGGTTTTAGTTTTCACTCGGTGAAATTAAGAGCTGCTGAATTTTTTGAGCACAGTAGTGCATGTTGTGTCTTGTGTTTTAAAAAGTACTCTAGTTACAATGCTGAATAAAAGTCACAAATGGGAGTAGAGTGGGGTTAAGGATAGAATCAGGAAGACAAGTGATGAACCTCGTATTACGCATACAGGAAGGTGGTTTGGATTATGGTTGTAGCAGCAGGGATGAGAGAAAGTATCAGGTTTTATATGCTCTGAAGATGAACATAGTAGGATTTCCTGATGAATTGTGGGTAGGATGCAAAAAAGTGGAATTAAAGATGATTGAAGATAACTTGGCCTAAGTAAATTTTTTGTGTAATAGATAATACTGATATTTATTGATTTCAAGTTTAACAGCTTTCTTTGGTCTGTGATTTTTAAAATTTTAATTTTTTTGGTAGCACCTAGGTTTCATCTCTTGAGGAAAGCTTTGAAGAAAGCTTTAATGTAACACGAAAAATTTTCTCTTGATTCTTCTAGATGGTTTTAAAAAAAAATAATTCTTGTCTGCCTGAGATTTGCTTTTGCTTTCAGTAAAGCATTTTCCCAACTTCTGCAGTACTGACATTGAGATGGATAATTTTTTTTGTGTGTGTGTGGGAGATTTAATAAGATATTTAGCAGCGTCTCTGGCATATATTACTTATGCCAGTGGAAACCCCTGCCCCCATCCTGGTCCAGTTACAACAAGTGAATATATTTCCCTGGTTGAGGAACTACTTCAATAAAGAATGCTAAAAAATCGAAGTCCTGATTTTTGAAATAGGCAAATTAAAAAGTACCCTATGCTGTTTTATTTCTACTGCATCAATATCCCGAAAGATCTGAATCTGGAAACCTTCTTGAATAGATGGAGAATATAGGAGGAGGAAAACCAGAGCACAGATGATTAACTCATATCAGTCTTTTGGAACAAGGTAGCCTTGCCAGAATACTCGTCAGATTTGACCAGAACTACCTTAAGTTTTGAAAAAAATAAAGCACCCTTATAGGATAGAATCAGCTTATCTGTTTTTGTCTGTTATTTTTGGTTTTGGATTTGTTTTTCACTTTTAGTTGTTGTCCATGATGACATGGGTTAGTTGAAAGAACAGTGTGAAACAGTGGGAGTAATAGACGTAGTGAATTGGACTTAAAACACATTCAAGCTCCTAAATTTCCTTTGAGTTTCTTTGATTGGAAAAATGAATCTTATTGCAAAGATCAGTTAAACTGAGGTGCTCAAAACCTTTATTAAAATTTTTAAAGAGCACTGTAAGGAGCTCTTAAGGAAAGAAATCTAAACTTCTTTTGGAAAAGTTACAAAATAAAAATTTACATATGCGAGGGGGATGGGGAGGGAGTGGAATGGACTGGGAATTTGGGGTTAATAGATGCAAACTATTGTCTTTGGAATGGATAAGCAACGAAATCCTGCTGTATAGCACAGGGAACTGTTTCTAGTCACCTATGATGGAGCATGATGTGGTAATGTGAGGAAGAAAATATACATATGTATGTGTGACTGGGTCACCTTGCTGTACAGTAGAAAATGGACAGAACACTGTAAACCACCTATAAGGGAAAAAAAATAAAAACCATTAAAATGAAGAAAAATTTTATTTGGCTCAACTTTTGTTATTGGTACCCCCCGCCACTGGTCTGGACTTATTAGGTGTGAATTCATAGAAGATAAATCCCCAGAGTGATGTCGTCTATAATGTGTATTTTATAGAATCGGGGAACTTCAGTATAGTAAGGTCTTTCCATATCAATTTTAATAGTGTTTATAGACTGTATTTTGCAAACCATAGGGGAACTGTGATGCAGTGAACTTTTGCCTTGAATTCAGGAGTTTGAACTTTGAATTTAACTTAAAAATCTGCTTTTTTTTTTTAAAGTGAATATGCTAGATTAAACTTAAAGCAGTGATGAGCATTAATTAGTACTGTCAGATTAATTGGTTGTCGTGCCTCTACTGTGTTTTTATTTGAATCTATATCTGATCATGTATAATGTGGAGCTATTAAAATATGTCTGAGCCTGATTTTTCCCGGTATTATGCTGTTAAACAGAATAAGGCAAATTATATGATAGAGTTGCTATAAGACTGTGTTCATCAGAATGGTTTTGGAGTTCCCATCGTGGTGCAGTGGTTAATGAATCCGACTAGGAACCATGAGATTGCGGGTTCGGCCCCTTCCCTTGCTCAGTGGGTTAAGGATCCGGCGTTGCCGTGAGCTGTGGTGTAGGTTGCAGACGCGGCTGGGATCCCGCATTGCTGTGGCTCTGGCATAGGCCAGTGGCTACAGCTCCGATTGGACCCCTAGCCTGGGAACCTCCATATGCCGAGGGAGTGGCCCAAGAAATAGCAAAAAGACAAAAAAAAAATGGTTTTATTATTCTCATTTACTGGCTTTATAATTAAATTGTATAAATTTATGAAGTTATTAGAACACCATTTATGAATCTAATTTGTACGTATTTTATGTTTTCTATTTACTTTTTTGTACCTTGCATTATCAAGAAGGATTTCTACTACTGCAAAGAAAAAGATTTGGAAGAAATTTAATTTAACTCTCTCATTTTATAGATTTAGAATTCTAAGAAATAACAGTCCCACAAATTTCATACTTAGTCACTGAGTCTCAAGTAAAACTCAGGTTTCCTGATGTCCTAATTTTATGTACAGAGTAACTACTTTCTGTGAATATAGTAGTATTCCAAGGAATATAAATACTGAGTAGAGTTTATTAGATGTAGAATATTTTGATTTAAGTAAATGTTATACTTGTCCCTGGTAGAAAGTAATTGGTTTGGCTTTAAATTTCTTATGTTTTTCCCCTAATTTTCTCTGAAATGTTATAGTTTGATGCTGAGATTTTCAAGGGTAGGAGCTTTATCCATGACCCAGAGAACCTTCATGACCCTATTGAGCAGTCAGTGGAGAGGCAGGGGAAGGAGGCTGTTTGACATTCACAGAGTAGATTATTCTATCGGATTAAGAATCTTTGCCACAGTGAGCCCTTTGGTGTGCATTAGTGTGCATTGGTGTTCATTGTGTGGGACCTAGAAATGTGCTTTTTATGTGCCAGTTCTGAGCTCTTCATCCACATGCCTCTTCTTCAGACTTCTTGCGTAACAGATCCTCCAGTCTTGTTCCGTCAGGTTACCACTCATCCTGCAGAAACGTATTAGCTAGTACTCACTAATGTGCACTATTAACTGGAGCCGTTTCTTCTTGAGGCATGGTGGATGTGCAGGTAGTCCTATCAACTCTGAATATTTCCTTGTGTTTCTTGGGCAAGGCCTCCCTGGATTGGGATGCAGTGCTTCAGCAGTCTATTTCTGGACGTTACTGGCATTATGTGAGAGCATGTGCAAACCAGGCTCCTATTGTATTTTCTTCCCCCTTCCTCTGTGAAACTCCCCATGACACTGTTTGCCTTGTTTGGGGGGAGGGTAGCAGTGTGGAGGAGTAGACCTCTGGTAGTTTGAGTAACCTGATGATGCAACTTCCTTTTGCCTTTGGACTTTGGCTTATTTTTTTTGTTCACCATTTCATTTAATAAATGAGACCTTCTGGCTACATCTGGTTTTTTTTGTTTGTTTTTGGTCTTTTTGCTATTTCTAGGGCCGCTCCGGAGGCATATAGAGGTTCCCGGGCTGGGGATCTAGTTGGAGCCAGAGCCACCGGCCTACGCCAGAGCCACAGCAATGCGGGATCCGAGCCGCATCTGCAACCTACACCATAGCTCACGGCAACGCCGGATCCCCAACCCACTGAGCAAGGCCAGGGATAGAACTTGCAACCCATGGTTCCTAGTCAGATTCACTAACCACTGTGCCACGATGGGAACTCCTACATCTGCTTCTTATACATAATAAGAGTGATTTGTGAAAGACTTGGGTGTTTTTTTATTTTTTAAATTTTTCCTATTTACTATTTGGGTCATTGCCAGGAAGAATACTTTGGGTATAATCAACCACAGGATTCTTTTCTTAATAATATCTGGTATTCCTTTTATCTAAAGTGTTTTTGGTCTATAAACTGACTAAAATCTGGGAATTGGGTAAAGGCCTGTGCCTTAAATGGTGGTTTAAGAAAGCCTCCCCCCCCCCCCCCGAAGTCTTTTGGTTTATTCTAGTGAGAGTATTTAGTGTGTTGTCCATTGTTTTTTCTTTTTACTTCTTTGTCTTTTTGTCTTTTATGCACATGGAGTTTCCCAGTTTAGGGGTCCAATCGGAGCTATAGTCGCTGGCCTATGCCACAGTCACAGCAACTCGGCTGCAGACCCAGCTCAGATCCCTGCATCACAGCTCTCGCCAACGCTGGATCCCCAGCCCACTGAGCAAGGCCAGGGATCGAACCCACAACCTCATGGTTCCTAGTCGGATTTGCTAACCACTGAGTCACAATGGGAACTCCTCCATTGTTTTTGATTCTTAAAAACTCTGGGATCAAGTGAGCGTAGCCTCAAATCTGTATAGGTCAAACCGTGCTGATGATCACACAAAATTAATTATATAGGAAGAAATAAAGACCATACTGAGTACCCAGTTGACCTTAAAAATACCTCTTTGTCTAACTTTCCAGTGGCCTGTTTGACTTTGCAGACGTGGATTTTAAGTCGTAGAGGGCTTCTGTTACTTTATCTCTGAGATAACATTGATACTTACCCTTTTCTTTTGAGTATTTTTGGAGTCGAAAAATTTGAGAGAATGCCCATCTATGTTTATTTTGCATTGAATGTTTTTTTGAATCTTGTGTGTGTCATTATTCCTAATTTCAATTTTCAATTGTTGCTTTTTTTTTTTTTTTTTGGTCTTTTTAGGGCTGTACCTGCGACATATGGAAGTTCCCAGGCTAGGGGTCAAATTGGAGCTGCAGCTGCTGGCTTGTGCTACAGCCACAGCAACGCCAGATCCAGGCTGTGTCTGTGACCTATATTGTAGCTGACAGCAATGCTGGATGCTTAAACCCCCTGAGCAGGGCCAGGGATTGAACTCAAGTCCTCATGGGTACTAGTCGGGTTCATTACCACAGAGCCACATCAGGAATTCCAACTGTTGCATCGTAATGACATTTAGTCTTTTTTTAAAAATGCATTATTCTTTTAGCCTTTTTCATTTATTTTGGCCACGCCTGTGACATGTGGACATTCCTGGGCCAGGGATCGAACCTGTGCGATAGCAGTGACAACATTGGATCCTTAACATGCTGAGCCACCAGGGAATATCCTCTTTTGGCCTCTTTAGTAACAGGAGTCAGACTTTTGAAATTTTTTTTTTGCTGTTTCCTTCAATATGTTTATTTCTAAAGACAGCATTTCCTTGGTTTTCTTTTAAGTGGTTCCCTCATTGTTTAGCTCCAGTGTCTTTCTCATTCTCAGAGAGAGAAATTAACACTTGTCAACTGTTTACTTCAGAGTCAAGTAGGAGTTGAAGTATCCTATCACAATAGATGTTGGTTCTTACCTGAATTTGGGGGCTGTTTTATTCTTTCTGAATATTTGCCTGACAGTTTTTAGAATCCAGCAATTGAGAGAAAATTAGCTAGAGCTGTAGTTATAGCAGAGAGCCTCTCCTCTGCTAAAACTTTCTTTTCCTCTTCTCCTCCCTCACACTTTTTGTGGGTAGCCATGCCAGTGACAAGGTCTGAACGTATTTAACCTGCTTCTGAGTCTCCATGCCTGGCCTTCCCTACTGGTGTCCAGGACTTGACATGTTACCCTCAAAGAATCCTGGAGTTGTACAGTGATGCTGATGGGGTCCAGATATTGCTAATTGACAGAGTGGGGAGTGTAAACAGTCCTCTATCAGCTCACCATCCACCCTTGCTTCTAGCACTCACACCTTTGAATTATGGGTTGTCCAAAGAAGGCTACATGAGGGAAAGTAGTTTTCTTACAGGAGGGGGAGGAATTCTCCAGTAGATTTTATTGGGCTTCCTTCTGTTACAACCATATGAGTCTAATAATGTAGTAGAAATTTGTTGGTCTCTGAAAAATACTGCTTTCTGTTTTCCAGTGATTATATATATTCTCCCTATTTTTATGTTCCTTGGGTTGTTTCAACAGAATTTTTTGGATGTGTGGAAGGCAGTGAACAGTTAAATACATTTTATCTCATCATCTTGTCCAGTCCATATAATTTTTACCAACATGTTCAATTTGATAAAGGCATTAGAATTTAAGGCTTAAATTTCCATATAAGGCTAAAAATTCATTTAATTTTGACAGCTGTCTATCCAGAAGCTAATTAGTATTTATTATTTGCTTTTTAGAAAATGGACTCCACATCTTTGTTACCAACATTTTTAATGTGGCTCTGACAATATCACATATAGAATGTCTTCCCAAGGGCATTCTGGTGAAATTTCAAGGCAGAAATAATATTGAATGTGAGTTTGACTGCCACATATTGCAGAGGGAAATACAGCATATTCCAAAAGTAAAAAATAATGTGGACATTGATAGATTTTGTTTGGTAGAAGAAAGAGTATCAGGGGAATGGCAGAGAGGAAGAGTTTTGGAAAAGAAAAGTGAACTCTCTACTGTGCTTCTCATAGATCATGGAGAAGAACTAAGAGTTGACAGTATACAGGTTGCTTCAGGCTGTGGCAACTTATTTGAGTTGCCACCATGGGTAACATTTGGCATTTTTTTTTTTTTTTTGTCTTTTTGCTATTTCTTTGGGCTGCTCCCGCAGCATATGGAGGTTCCCAGGCTAGGGGTCCAATCGGAGCTGTAGCCACCGGCCTACACCAGAGACATAGCAACTCGGGATCCGAGCCGCGTCTGCAACCTACACCACAGCTCACGGCAACGCCGGATTGTTAACCCACTGAGCAAGGGCAGGGACCGAACCCGCAACCTCATGGTTCCTAGTCAGATTCGTTAACCACTGCGCCACGACGGGAACTCCCACATTTGGCATTTTTGCCAACATACTACCAACTGGGGAAAGATGGTCTCCTAAGGCTTTGAATTATTTCAAGTCATTAGTAGGACTGCAGGTGAAAGGTTGTGTACAAGCTATTTTGCCTCTTCAAATGGTTCTTCTTGAAGTGCCAAAAATCATATCCCAGGCTCTTGAATTACAATTAGGGAGACTTATTGATGGGGATTCATTTTGTCTTATTGTAGAAATGGTAAAAGAATTCCCTAAACAAATGCCAGATTCATTACAACATGAAAGCCCTGAATTATTAAGTAATAATGATACTTTACTTAATATTCAACATGTTCTAGATAATTTGCAAGCATCTTTGTCAGTAGGCAGTATTGAAAGTGTAAAAGTATCATCTGCATTGAGCCCATGTAAATTTTATTGCCAGTTAATTAAATGGATTCCAGAATTAGAAAACTTGACAGTTTATATGACTTTGCATTATGATATTAGTTGTCAAAGTAGTCCCACATGTGATAATTTTGGACAACTCTTTGTCGCCAAAAGGAGAAATGGACAGTGGCATAGAGGAATTCTTCAGCAGCTCTTGCCCAATAATCAAGTGAAAATTTGATTTATGGATTATGGCAGTAGTGAGGCTATAGCCTCATGTAAAGAAACTTAAACAATATTTTATTTTAGTACCATTATTTTCATTTCCACGTTCTCTGACGTATTTACACAGTCTAGACAGAGAGGCAAGAAAATTTCAACTGAGTATATTTAAACAAGCCTTGTTAGGACAAATAGTATATGCACACCTTGATTGGCTCAATAAGGTTGAGCATTTATATTACGTAACATTACAAACTCAAGAGTCTACACTTAATTCTGAGTGTGTGCTGAAGACTGTAGGCACACAAGTACTTTGTCCAGTGTCTGATTCAAAAATCTGTAATATGTTGAGGGAAACTAGTGCTTCTGATGTAAACAGCTTTGCAGTTGAGAGTTTTATTGGAAATAATGAACAGTCGATAGACTCTCTAAATAAAAAAGACCCTTTGAAAGTAGATTTTCCTATTAAAACTGTAGAAATGGAGAGAGTCTGCCTACATAACTTTTGTGATGTATGTATTAAACCCATCAGATTTCTGGATATGTACTAATGAACATCAGAGTGAATTTCAAGATATGATGAAAAATATAAATTTATGATTTATGTGTAAATGATGAACAGATTCTAAGAAATCCAGAACCTGGATTCTTCTGTTGTGCTAGATACAGCAAGGACAAACATTTTTATAGAGCTGTCATCACTGAAATTGAGTATAAAATTAATGTTTATTTTTTAGATTATGGAAATACTGATTCCATACCATTTAAAAAAAATTTTTTTTTTTGCTTTTTGCTATTTCTTGGGCTGCTCCCGCGGCGTATGGAGATTCCCAGGCTAGGGGTCTAATCGGAGCTGCAGCCACCAGCCTACGCCAGAGCCACAGCAACGCGGGATCCAAGCCGCGTCTGCAACCTACACCACAGCTCATGGTAACGCCGGATCGTTAATCCACTGAGCAAGGGCAGGGACCGAACCCGCAACCTCATGGTTCCTAGTCAGATTCGTTAACCACTGCGCCACGACGGGAACTCCCATAGCATTTTTTGATGTAAAAATTTTGCTTCCAGAGTTTTGTGAGTTGCCTGCTTTAGCTGTGTGTGCTGTACACTTGCACATATATATCCTGTTGGAGGTTTGCAGGTGAAGACAGCAATTGATTTAAACAAAATTGTTCTGACCAAGGCAATTTTGCTTCAAGTTATAGCAAGAAAAGATGGCAAGTATACTGTAAATATTCAGCGTATCGAAGCCTCAGAAAAATATTGACGTTGCTTGTCTTATTTCACGAGCTGGATATGCAGAATATTGGAAAGTAGAACCAGAATGTTCAAAAACTATAAGTGAATATCCAGAGTTAAAATCTGAAAACGAAGTTAATGTTAAAGTCATATCTGCCCTTTTTGAAGGACCTAGACCTAAGAAGTACCATTCAAATAAGCTAAAAGAAAAGTAACTTGTCTTTGATAAAATCCCAAGCTATTAATTTCTCAGATTTAAAAAACCCTTTGACTTTGTGGGAGCTGAGTCACCATGGCCTTACAAAGAATATGTGTTTAAACCAGGAACAGTCCTTGAAGTTGAGTGTTCTTTTTTTTTTTTTTTTTTTTTTGTCTTTTTGCTATTTCTTGGGCCGCTCCCGCGGCATATGGAGGTTCCCAGGCTAGGGGTCTAATCGGAGCTGTAGCCACCAGCCTATGCCTGCGCCACAGCAACGCAGAATCTGAGCCGCGTCTGTGACCTACACCTCAGCTCACGGCAACGCCAGATCGTTAACCCACTGAGCAAGGGCAGGGATCGAACCCGCAACCTCATGGTTCCTAGTCGGATTTGTTAACCACTGCGCCACGACGGGAACTCCGAGTGTTCTTATTATCATGGCCCAGGTGACTTTGCATGCCAGCTCTGATGTAAATTAGAAGACTTAAATTTACTAATGGAACAACTTCAGAATTATTACAATATTCATTCTGATCCTTACCAAATTGGGCAGGTTGCTTGTGTTGCTAAGTATTCTAAAGATGGGAAGTGGTATAGAGTTGCCGTTTTGACTCAAGTATCAAAAAAACAATTTGACGTAGTATTTGTTGATTATGGTTACCAGGAAAGAGTTTTAATTAAAGAACTTTGTGCTATTAACCCATGTTTCCTTTTTTTACAAGGCCAGGCTCTCAGATGTAGTCTTAACTATTTCATTGAACCCGTTAGTTGTAAATTACTAAGTTGGTACAGGAGAAGCATGCAGAGACTTTGGGAATTGTACCTCTTCATCTAGAAGGTTATTGACTTGTGCCGTCTATGCCTTAGTTCTTGTACATCCAAACTGCTTATGCAGTTTAGTGGATTTACACTCTCCATTTACCAGTGCAAAAGAACTTCTTTTTGCCTTTTCTAGGGCCGCTTCCTGTGGCATATGGAGGTTCCCAGGCTAGGGGTCGAATCGGAGCTGTAGCCACCGGCCTACGCCAGAGCCACAGCAACGCGGGATCCGAGCCGCGTCTGCAACCTACACCACAGCTCACGGCAATGCCGGATCGTTAACCCACTGAGCAAGGGCAGGGACCGAACCCGCAACCTCATGGTTCCTAGTCGGATTCGTTAACCACTGTGCCACGACGGGAACTCCAAGAATTTCTTACTAATCATGGTTCTGCACAGTACATGATCAAAGCCATTCCCATCTTCAGTTAGTCTTTACAGTTACTGTTGTTCCTCCTTCAATATAAAAATTGGAAGTGAGGAAAAAATATATCTCACATGTATAGTCATACAAAGTTGTATTGCCAACTTAGTGGAAATAATAAAGCCCTTGAGATAATTGAAACAAAAATCAGAGATGAGTAACCTCAGTGATTGCCCCAAATACGATTTTAGTAAAATGCGATTGTGCATATCTAAGAATGTAGAGGATGGCCTCTCTTACAGAGCTTTAGCATTGCCAACAGATTCATTATCTGACTTTCTGGTATCTTTTGTGGACTTTGGAAATACGCAGTTAGTAGAAGAACGTATGTTAAGGGCCGTTTCAGATGAGTTTCCAGAATTGCTGTTTACACCTATGCTAGCTGTTAAATGTTTTTTGTCACGTCTTGGGGATGTAGATATTCCAGCAGAAAGCAATAGTTTGTTTGAAGGTAATGGCTTGGGAAAACCATTAAAGGCAATAGTACTGTCAAGGGAGCCAGATGGCCAACTTGGTATAGAATTATATGATGGCTATCAACATATAAATCAGAAAATTAAAATGTTGCTCCATGCTTATGGGAAAAAAAAACATTGTGACCAAGCACATTGTGTGGAAAAAGGTCATAAAACAAATGAGAATAAGAGACTTGCTGTTTCCTTGAAAGGCAAAATAGAAAATGGCTTTCACCAAAATATGATAAATAAAACTAGTAACATATTCTGAAAGCCGAATAGATAATAAATTCCGAAAGTTTATATGCCAGGCTTTTTAAACAATTAATTTGCTACAAAGTTGAACCTGTGTCAAAAAACAAAGTGAAGAAGTCTTTGAGTGATGGAAAATGGAAAGGTGTAAAAATTGTCCCTGGTTCTGCACATACTCTTGATCAAAGTGATACGGGCCAGAACTCAGTCAGGGTTGTATCACAGTCTTTTATCAGAGACTTAAATCAGGCAGCCTCACAAAATCCATATAGTATTGCTAGACCACAGATCAAAGATCTTCCTCAACTCAAAGTTTACTTGAATACCAGAGTTAAAGGATACGTTTCTAATATCAGTAATCCAGCAAATTTCCATATTCAGCTTGCTGAGAATGAAAATGTAATCACCAGACTTGCAGATGCTCTACTTGAAAGAAGAAACAATATATTCAAAGAGGAAAAAAATCAGATAAACCTATGGTGGGAGATCTTGTAGTAGCAGAATACTCTGGTGATAAAGTCACTTACAGAGCTGTTATTAAGAAGATTTTGCCGGGAAATTCTTTTGAAGTGGAATTTATTGACTATGGTAACACTGAAATAGTAACTGCATCTAAAATTTATGAAATTAAGGAGGAATTCCCAACTATTCCTCAGCTAGGAGTCCATTCTTTCTTTAGTGGAGTAAAGTGGAATGAGCCTGATAAAATATGGGATAGCAAAACTGTTGATTATTTTGCTTCAAGAGTAAGAAACAAAATAGTTTCTTGTGAGTTTTTGAAAAAACATGAGCAGAAATGGGAAGTAAAACTAATTTGTGATGAAAAATGTGTCATTAATGAATTACTGAAAAGGACAGTATGTTCAAAGCTACAGAAAACAGTCTTGCAAATGTCTCAGGTTGTGGCTGAAAAGATGTTCCCTGTTAATGAAATGAAGGAAGGACAATCAAATGACTATGAAGGTTCTGTGATCCTTCAGCCATCTTACCAACAGGTGGTTAATATTCCTTTGGAAAAGTTAAAACCAGGACAACTTGAAAAGGCTGAAATACTTTGTTTCAAAAAGTGGGACATTCTATGTGAATTTATCTAAAAAGAAAAAGATTTTATCTGATTCAGCAGTATTAATTACTAAAGAAGCCAAAAAACCCTCTATTTTATCAGTGAAAGATCCTGAAAAAGGCTTAGTTAGAATGCTTGGAAAAATCTAAAAAAACTTTGAAGTGGTATGGCTCAAAAGTAGAAAAAAAGTGTGTGTTGATGAGAAGGTGCTTGGTTTTTTTAGTAGATCATGGTTGGCATGAAATAGTGCCTTTATGTAATACCAGGGTGCTTAGTAATGAAATAAATATTCCAAGACAAGCCGTGCCTTGTAAATGGATTTGGTTTGAAAATTTTAGTAACATGCCATTGGAGTCCATTGTGTGTTTCTGTATTTGCTCATTTGGAAATAAACATCCTTTTCTTGAAATGTTTAGACTCTGCCTGGAAAGTAGAAATTTTTATAGATGGCTGTTTACTTTTGGAATATTTGAATCTGAATACAGTTCATGTTGAAGAAACCAAAAACAAATCTTCAGGAATCATTTTCAGCATTGAATCTAAGACTCCTGTGTCATCATGTACAACAAGATCATTTACTCGGGCACAACTCCAAAATGGTATGCAGTACTCTGGTATTGTTTCTGATCCATCAGACTTCTGTGTTGAGTTGAAGATTTCTTTGATGCAGTGAAGTCTCTCTTTATGTTGCTTTCTGATTTACCAGAAAACTTACAAACAGTACCTCAAGAGCATGTAATTCCTGGTTCTGGTTGTTTGTCCAAATATGGATTGGAAGATCAATGGAATAGAGTAGAAATTTTTGAAATTTCTGATCAGTTATTACTTCTTATATTGATTGACTATGGATTTTATGTTCACATACTTTAATTCAGATACAAAAAAATCTTAGTTGTTCCTGAGGAACTTTTGAATTTGCCAAGACTGAGTTATCCTTGCAGTTGATTTGGTATCTTACCTGTTGAAGGGAAACATTGGAATGAAGAAGCCAAAAGTGTTTTTCAATATTTCCTGAATAAACCAGGCTTGGTTTTTCAGCCAAGGGAATATAATTTTGAAACAAAACTGAAGGTAGATATCATTCATGAGAAAAGCAATTTGGCTGATAAATTGGTTGCATCTGGTCTGGCAATTTATTCTAAAGATTCAGATCATCTCCATGCCTTGAGTACTACTGGATCTACTAAAATTCAATATAAATTAATGAATAAGCCTGTTTGTTGGTTGTTAGATCAAAATTATTACAAAGGAGAAAATACAAATGCACATACATGGAGAAGCAAAAATTAAAAAAGCAGAAAACTAAAGAGAAAAGATGTCTATGAGAACCTCTTAAGAAAAAACCATATTAGTAAAAGATTACATTGTAGAAATTTAACACTGAGGAAGAAGGTTGGTAGTGAAACACATAATCCCCAAAGTACCATTACATTTGATACATGTACAACAGCTTCATTTTGGGAAGCATCTAATGGTTTGAAGAGTAACACCAATTACATTTGAAAACATTTTTGAAAAACTACCACCTGTAGGAATACAGGAAAACACAATGGACTTAAGAGCAGAAAAAGCATTGCATGTTAATGAAAAAATTATATCAGAACATGTGAAAGGTAAGTAGCCAATTTTAAAAAGATGCTCTTTTAGAGATTTTGTAGATTGTATTTTGATTCTTTAAAAGTTATTTACTAAAATTAAAGTTGAAAATAAATCCTGCAAGATTTTACTAAGGAAATTGAATAAATGGTGACTAGAAGCATCACTGTTGTTATTTTTTTGAGTGGTGACCTTTGAGAATGTAATGAGAGGATTTGTACCACATTTACATGCATATATGCACGACATTTTACAAATAATTCCAGGGGTTTCATAAAACTCCTGAAGGACCATAGATGTCAGGTTTTTCTTGCTGCTGTTAGAGCTGCTGGGCTCATTTTGAAGCATCAGTTTTCTTTTATGTTTTATTACCAGATGAAATGTATCCTTTGGTTTTTTGAGTGTGCTTCTGAACATATTGCTAATGGAGTTAACCTTAATAAATTAACTGAAGGATGTTTCTTCTTAAAACTTTTAGATGTCAAGCCGATTCTAAGATGTTTTAATTTTTTTTAGAATAATGTCTGACTTTGCTTATGCATGTTGTGTTTAATTATCTGTATGTATTAGAATTTTATTGGCTATAAGGAATGTTCCCTGCTTAATGAATGATTGTTCGGACTGTAAATTTGTATGATTCATATTATAACTAGTAACATTAACAAGTTATTTTTTCTTCAGTGAATGGAGATCTTGTTTTTATAGAGGTATTATAGAATATTTCATTCAAATTCATATTAGATGTTTCATAGTGAATGGATAAATGCTTTAAAATTGGCCCTTTTTCCTTAGTTTTGAATCTTTTAGTACAGCAGCAGTTACGGTAGAGGGTGTATTTACTGTTTTCCAGGTACTATGCAGAGTTTTATATGTATTTTATTTAAAGCTTACCACAGCTCCATAAAGTAGGTTGATACTAAAATTTAAAAGTCTAATAACTAGTATCCTACTTTGCCTGAATTCAAAACCACCTTAGAGAGAGACAAAGAGAAGTGTAATTGATGAGCACCATACCATGTTTTTAAAAAAAAAACAAAAACAGTATTGACGAATCTGGCTTATCTCATGGGTAAATGGGTTTACTAATACTGAATCCGTAATTTAAACTTAGCAATACAGGCAGAGAAGAGAGTTCTCCACGTGGGGGCTTACCCAGGTGAAATTTACAGCTTGTGGTAGTTACCTCTAGAAAGGAAGGGAGGCAGGAGGAAGATCCTCATAATCTAACATAGATCTTTCTTGTAAATACACCAGTCAGATCACCCCTGCTCCTGGCGGGTAAGGGAGGAAAGACACCAGAGGAATGTGACATTAGGGGTGTGCCTCAAACATGACTACTTCCACATGGAAGGAAGTCACGAGTGGGAAGATGTATCCTTCTCTCCCAAACAGATTTCTATTTTATGGATGAGGCTCAGGGAGACTAAGTAAGTTACCCATGGGTATAAAGTCCTTAAGGAAGGAACTGACATTTTAAATTCAGATGTCTCTGACTCCAAAGTCTACTTGATGCAGTATTTATACTTTAAAAAATAGTTTGAGGAAGTTTTTCTACAAAACTCTTGACCATCACTCCGTACGTCTGGCGCTTGTGTCTTTTATTGTTCCTTTACTTGTGTATGTTTCTGCCTTCTGTGTTTTTTGCTATCAGATTCTTTAAGATCCTGCTTCTGGTTCCCACTTCTATCCCACATCCTATATTCCTTATCACACAGTGAATAAAGTGAGTTAAAGTGAAAGTTGCAGGTGTAAAAGGAATTAGAGGACCAAAACCATATTTCTAAAAAATTTGAAGTCCCATTTCAGGAAAAATCATACTTCAGTGAGTCAAAAGAAATGTGGTTCTATGGACTAAGAATAAACTGATAAAACATAACTGTATAGCTTTAGAACAAAATAAAAATAAGAAAACATTAAAAAACTCATTTAGTTGCCTTAAGTATTCATCTAGGCTCCTTCCAATTGTATTAATTGTTCAAGAGCACTGCTCATTTGATGCTATTATTGCCTGCAGTTTCTCTGAGTCTAAGGCAAAGGATTTTAGTAGTTCTTTGAAGATGTCAGTATTGGAAATTTTTGCCTATTAAATGCTAGCAGAGGGCCTCTAACAATAGTGCTTTTCAACCTAGGCTTTGCATTTGCATTGAGAAAGGATTTTTTAAAAACATTCTGATGCCTGGATCTCATTAAAATTGTTTTAATTGGTCTTGCTATTGCCTCACCTTTTGAATTTTTGAAGGTCCCCAAGTGAATCTAATGTATAGCCAAGGTCGATAACAACTATTCTAGAGTGTATTAGGGAAAAGTTCCTGAATTATTTTGTGAGAGAAAATAATAATTCTGGATCTTGTGTGGAAACATTTAGAATCTGTCCCTCCTGTGTTTGGAGTCCAGACTATACATAGGGGTCAGAGTAGTTCTCTGCTAGACTTAAATTGTAAAAGATGCGCTACACTTTTAGGTCATTTCTAACACAGCATTTTATTTTATCTGCACAGGTATTGTTTTAGAGAGGTTGCAGCTTCTTATATTTAGAAAATTGGCTTAACTTTCTCATAGATTTAACCTACTATGACATATCAGTACTTACATATTCAAGGTAATTGCCTTTATGGACTATTTTCTCAAAAATTACTAGTATTTTTTCCAGGATGTTTTTGGAAGTTTTTTTTTAAGAAATATGCATGGACCAGTATAGTTCATGTGTGCTTTATATGTATGTACAATGGTAATAAATAAAAATCAGTGTTAAATACATTTAAAGTAATTCCTCAGTTTCCATGTGGTAATCTTCAAAATGATGTTACATGTGTCATTGTTTTTATTTTATTATAGTTGACAGTGTTGTACCAATTTCTGCTGTACAGCATAGTGACCCAGTCATACATATATATTGCTTTTCCTACATGCTTTTTCATCAGGTTCTATCAGAGTTTGGGTAGTTTCCTGTGCGTACAGTAGGATCTCATTGCTTAACCGTTCTAAATGTAATAATTTTCATCTACCAACTCCAAACTCCCTGTCCATTCTACCCCATCTCCCCTCCCCTTGGGCAACCACAAGTCTGTTGTCTCTCTGTCCATGAGTCTGTTTCTATTTTGTAGGTAGGTTCATTTGTGCCCTATTGTAGACTACACATGTAAATAATATCATATGGTATTTGCCTTTTTCTTTCTGACTGACTTCACTTAGTATGAGAATCTCTAGTGGCATCCGTGTTGCTCCAGTTGCCATTAATTTCATTCTTTTTTGTGGCTGAGTAGTACTCCAGTGTATATGTGTACTGCATTTTCTTAATTTATCTGTCAAGGGACATTTAGATTGTTTGCATGTCTTGGCTATGGTGAATAATACTACAATGAACATAAGGGTGCGTATATCTTTTTGAAGGCAAGTTTTTTCCAGATATATGTCCAGGAGTGGGATTGCTGGATCATATATGGTAGTTCTACATTTAGTTTCCTGAAGATCCTCTATATTGTCATCCATCATGGTTGTACCAACTCACATTCTCACCAACAGTGAAGGAGGGTACCCTTTTCTCCACACCTGCTCCAGAATTTATTTGTAGACTTATTAATGATAGTCATTCTGACCAGTGTGAAGTGGTACCTCATTGTAGTTTTTATTTTCATTTCTCTAATAATTAGTGGTATTGAGGGGTGTTGAGCATCTTTTCATGTACATATTGGCTATCCATATAACTTCTTTGGAGAAATGTCTATTTAGGTCTTCTGCCTATTTTTTGATTTGGTTTTCTTTTTTTGTTGTTGAGTGTGTATATTTTGGGCATTAGGCCTTTATTGATCGCATTGTGTGGAAAGATTTTCTCACATTCTTTGGGTTATCTTCGTTATTTTTAATGGTTTACTTTGTGTAAAAGCTTTGGAGTTTAATTAGGTCTCATTGGTTTACTTTGTTTTTATTGTCATGATTCTAGGAGGTGGATTAAACAAGATGTTGCTGAAACTTACGTCAAAGAGCATTCTGCCTATGTTTTCCTCTAGGAGTTTCATAATACCTAGCCTTACCTTTAGGTCTTCAATCAATCTTGAGTTATTTTTGTATATGTTGTTAGAAAATATTCTAATTTCATTCTTTTACATGTAGCTGTCCAGTTTTCCCAGCACCGCTTATTGAAGAGACCGTCTTTCCTCCCACTGTATGTTCTTGCCTCCTCTGCATAGATGAGTTGACCATAGGTGCTTGAGTTTATTTCTGGGCTTTCTATCCTATTCTATTGATGTATATTTCTGTTTTTGTGCCCATAGAACACTGTTTTGATGACTGTAGCTTTGTAGTAGTATGGAGTCAGGTAGCCTGATTCCTCCAGTTCTGTTTTTCTTCAATATTGGTTTGGCTATTCAGGGTCTCTTGTGTTTCCATACACAATTGAAAATATTTTGTACTAATTCTGTGAAGAATGTTCTTGGTAATTTGATAAAATTGCATTGAAATTTATTTCCTTGAGTAGTATAGTCATTTTGACGATATGGATTCTTCCAGTCCACGACCATGGTTTATCTTTCCATCTGTCATTTTCAGTTTCTTCCATCAGCGTCTTATAGTTTTCAGAGTACAGGTCTTTTTGCCTCTTCAGTTATGTTTATTCCTGGGTATTTTATTCTTTATCATGTGATAGTAAATGGGATGGGTTCCCTAATTTCTCTCTTTGATCTTTCTTTGTTAGTATATAGTAGTATATCGATTAACTTTACTAAAGTTCAGTGAGTTCCAACAGTTGTCTGGTTTTTAGGATTTTCTTGGTATATTATAATATCATCTACAAACAATGATTATTTTACTATTATTTTTCCAATCTGGATTTCTCTTTCTTCTGATACATCCACGTAGGATTTCCAAAACCATGTTGAATAACAGTGGTAAAAGTGGACATCTTTGTCTTATTCTTTATCTTAGCAGAAATACTTTGCTTTTTACCATTGAGAATTATATTAGCTGTGGGTTTGTCATATATGGCTTTTATTATATTGAGGTAGAGTCCCTCTGTTCCCACTTTCTGGAGAATGTTTTTAGTTTTTTTTAATCAGAAATGGGTGTTGAATTTTGTTGGAAGCTTTCTTCCTGCTATCCATTGAGGGATTATATGGTTTTTAGTCTGGGACAGAGGAATTTAGAATATTGGAGAACACAGCCTACACTGACCCTTTGTGGAGAAGTGTTCAACTGCTTCACAAGATTGCTGTGTTCTCCTCCAGTATTCTAAATTCCTCTGTCCCAGGTGATGTCCTTGCTGATGGGGGGACTTCCCTGGGTTCATCTGCCTCCTAGAGGTGCAGGTCCCATGCTGCTTCCCTTTCTCGTTTTCTTTTGTCCTAACTGGTTTCATGAAAATTTTCTTGCTCTGTAGAATCCTGAGTTCTTTTGCCAGCTTTCGGGAAATTTTTTGTGCAAATGTTTCCATGTATAGATGCTTTCCTGACATATTTGTGGGAGTAGATGAGCCTCATGTTCTACTACTCCATCATTTCTTAATCCTCAGGGTGTTTTTTTTTTTTTTTTTTTTTTTTTTTTCCAACTATGGCGGATTGGTTGGTTACTTGATTGATTGGTCTTATCTGAAAGTTGTTGAATAGAATAGATCATTATGGGGACTAGAGACTGTAACAACCCTTGGACAAAGCACAAAAAAAAAAAATCTAGTTACTCTTTGGTTATGAGGAAGTGTGTGATGTTTACGTCCTACCTTCTATAGTTTGTTATTTAACTGGAAGACATCTTTGAAAGAAATCTGGAATGGCAATCCAATTTTAGAGAAGAATTTTGTGTGACATGTTAAATTTGAGGTAACATCTAGATATCCAGAGGGTGAGTGGCTGACAGGCATGCACACCGTTGGACTGAATTTTGAAAATTTAACACTGGTAAATGATACATATTTATAAATCACTTGCGAGTTCCCATTGTGGCTCAGCAGAATAAGGACCTGACATTGTCTCTGTGAGGATGTAGGTTCGATCCCTGTCCTCACTCAGGGGGTAAAGGATTTATGGTGTAGATGGTGCTTGGATCTGGTGGTGTTTATGGCTGTGTGGTGTAGGTCCCACCTGTAGCTCTGATTTGACCCTGGCCTGGGAACTTCCATTTGCTGCAGGTATGGCCATAAAAATAAAAATAAAAAAATTATTGGCGTTAGATTTAGCATTTAGTGTAAAGTATGGACATGAGGCCCTACTCCTAAGTTTGAATTCTTCACCCCTTACTAAAATAGTAGGTAAGCTTTTCAACTGCTCTTCATCCTCAGTTTCTTTATCTGTAAACGGAGATAATTATAACTACTCCATTGTCGTGAGAAATAAATAAAACACATGGACCATTTTCACTAGTACCTGGTGTATAGTGAATGTTCACTCTGAGAAATGCCAGTAATCATAATAAGCTGCTGTACTTGCGTCAAAAATAGTTTGCGAAAGAGTAAGTTGAGAAAATTTTTGAGGCTGCTCTTTAAGAAACAAGTACTTAGTGTGTATCATTAATGTGCACACACCATACTTGCGGTATAATCATTAGATTAATGGTTAAATTTCTGTTTGGGAGATAGGATTTATGATGGAGAGATAATAATAGTTCTAAATATAGGCTTCGTGTGTTTTTTTTTTTTCCAAAGTGATTTTATATATTAAGGAAAGCTATTTTAAGTTGTATAAAGCTTATGTATGATCCATTTTTGTCATATTTCGTACCTTTTTAAATTGGGACTTCTAGGAATTGTAAGTAAAAATTCTGTTTGTAATAGGAATTTTCAAAATCTTGAATAACTGTTAATAAAGCCATAATGCTTTGAAAATTTTATTAAAAGTCATCTTTTTCTTGTTCTTTCAGTAGACATATTAGAAAGTTCAGATCGTTTACACATCAATTTGGCAACAAATGACACACAGTAATTACTGTTTAGATGTTAGAAAAGTGGTACGCATAGAACAACTTCTAATATTAAAGCATGTTAAAATAATCTAGATTCAGATTATTTTCCCAGGAAACGGTAATTAGAATGTGAGAGAAATTTTTGTGACAAGAATGGTGATAATTTTTGATTATAAAAAGATTACTTGGGAACTGTCCTTCATCCTTCATCCCTATAAAGTATCTTAAAAC
This sequence comes from Sus scrofa, assembly GCF_054392235.1. NCBI lineage: Eukaryota > Metazoa > Chordata > Mammalia > Artiodactyla > Suidae > Sus > Sus scrofa. The sequence continues at coordinate 129,400,259 of NC_139385.1, read as the reverse complement.
ATTTTATTTGATATCTAATACTTTGCATGTACTTGCACAGTCCATAAAATGATTTTACCAATACTTTCAATTATTTTTCAGCTGTCTTTCCTGACTAAAACCTTTGTTTCAGTTGCTAATTTGTAGAGTCATAATTGCAGTCATGGGTTATGTGTTGCTGCTGAATAACCATCAAATTAATGCTACATAGCAGTATTCCCTGGTTTATGGGACTAACGTTTATCACAAGGCTATAGGAGAGAGGTCAGACTTAACCCCGTCCTTCATCTTTTTAGCTTGTATCATGGTATTTTTCTTTCCTTTCATAGGTATATCTATTTTTAATTTGGTTTTACTTTTTTGTAATTTGGTTTTATATTTTTTGTTTCTTGTGGACATTTGTGATATTAAAGAACATTATTGTCTGGTGGTTGGATAATGACATGGTCAGAGCATTTACCTGTGTATTGGAATTTATTTTCCAAGTGAATATTTATTGAGCAAATCCAGAATATTGTTTTGGTGCAAAGATAGAACCATAATACTATACAAGTATGCTTAAGTCACTGTAAGTCAAATAATTTTGGAAAACAAGAGATTTAGTGATTTAAAGACTTTTTCTAAAAGTTAAATTTCCTAAGCTGGCTAGGGTCGGTGAAGCTTATCATTTGTACATGTGTACTGAATGTTTAAATTTGGTATCCTGAAAGTTAAAACTTATTCAAGGCAGATAATTATGTATATATTTTTACACTGAGTTAACATCTAGTTTTTGATTACTTTAGAATAGAGAATTTAATGATTACTGGCTGTAATTAATTTCTTTGAATACTTTTGTGTCATCTTTCCCAAAACCTCGAGATCTCGAAGATTATTTTCTACAATTTAAATGTGTGCTTCTATTGGAAAAATAATTTGCTTTACACAACTTCTCTGATTGTTGTGTAACTGGGTTGCTCTTACTTTGTTTTGGTATCATAAGATAAGCCAAAGTTAATGATTTGGTTAGTTTAAAAAAATGAATTTGAATATCAAAGTAAGAAAGTAGTAATGATTTTTTAGTAGCAATTTAATCATGAAGGGCTGCATACTCCTTTAGTTTTTGAGTTCTTTTAATTTCAGTTCAATTATGTCTTGATGTGTAATACTTTGTTTGGAAATGATCAGAAATGACAAATTGCACAAATTTATAGCACTTAAATTAATATCATAGAAAATGTTTTTTCAAGTCTATGTTTCAGTTATTAATTGATTCTTCTACGTGGACAGAATTGCAATACAGAAAATAGCTGCAGAGCCTGAACTTCTTTGCAGAACAGATGCTAACTCACAGACGTTGAAAAACTTATGGTCTCCGGAGGAGACAGTTTGGGGGGCAGGGGGATGTGCTTGGGTTATGGGATGGAAATCCTGTGAAATTGGATTGTTAGCATTATACAACTACAGATGTGATTTAAAAAAAAAAGAGAATAGCTGCAGAGATGATTAGATTTCCTTCTTTTAAGATAAATGGTGCTTAATTTAAAGCTTATTTTTTTGTTTTTATTTTGTTTTGAAGATACATTTTTTTTTCCCTACATTAAGCTGTTTTACTAAGCTACAAAATTATATGGAGGATGTATAGTAATAGTGTAGTTTTATTCAGAGTACTTTTGAATAACATGCTTTTATTTTAGGATTTATATTTTTTAGGGTTAAATTTTATATTTTATGCTGATAATATTTGTATATTTTTTCCACTCTAATAAAACATTTTGTGATTTTTCATAAGATTACTGAACTCTGGTATCACTTAAACCTTGTTACATATTGTTACTGAATTTTATTTACATACACCCAAGTGAAATCTTTTTATGTGTGTATTTTGAGTTAAATTTTTTCACAATAAAATTTGTGATACTTTCCTAAGTTAAACAGTATATGTGTGTGTGTTTCAACAAAATCAGATTCTAATAGTTGTTCTCCTTTGGCTATGATTCATTAACATCTTAGTTTGAACTCTTGAGCAATGGTTTTAACATATTTCCTTAGACTATGTTCTCTTTTTTGCGGGGCAGCGGTGGGGGGGGGGGGACTTGTGGCATAAGAATTTCATGGGCCAAGGATGGAATCTGAGCCACTGCTACTACTGATGCCACAGATGCAGCAATGCAGAACCCTTAACCCTCTGCTCCCAGCCAGGAATAGAACCTGTGCCACCTCAGAGACGATGTGGGATCCTTAACCGCTGTGCTGTAGTGAGAACTCATTTTTATTCATAAAGTGATCAGTTGCTGACTAAAGCTATTATCATCACGCTTTTGCATAGCACAAGGTATTTATTTCTGTCTTGACCTCCTTGAACATAGTGATCTTTGAATATCTTCTCATCAACTAAATCATCATCCTTTATAACCTTGTTATAATCTCCTATATGGTACATTCATTCATCAATGTTTTTGACATCCCTCAGTTGGATACAGGAGATAGAAAGCCAAGTCAGATTCTGGTTCTTAAGGTATTTCCATTACAGTGATGGGAACAAATTAATAAATGGCTATGAAAGGGATTCGTATGTAGTGTGTAATAAAAGGTGTATGAGAGGTGTTTTAGATCCGCAGAGGACAGTGTGCCTAATGGCCTAGGATTGAGAAAACAGTTAAAAAAACAGCAAAAATAGAACTTAGGAGCCTGATGATTGGAAGATGTGGTATAGTTTGCCAGGGAACTTAAACATACAAGGAAGGAAATTATGGGAATCATTGTATAGCAAAGCAAAGTTGACATTACACGACACACACTACTTTTTGCTTTGATTGCTAAAGCCTAAGGGGAGGTGGGGTAGGAAGTGACTGCTGATGGGTGTTTCGCTTTGAAGTGCTGAGGAATGCTCTGAAGTTCACTGGTGACAGTGGTTGTATAACTCTGAATGTACATAGTGTTGTACATTTTAAAAAGGTGGATTTTATGACAAGTGAAATTTCAGTTAAACTGCTTAAAAATTATAAGTATAAAACTTATGCATTCACTAAGCTGTTCCTTTGAAACCATTAAAAGAAAAGATGAATGTAAGGAAATCGTTCTGATATCTCTTGTGGGGATTTCAAACTTAAGGGAAATGTCAAACCTCAAGGTATTTGGAGTTCCTATTGTTGTTCGTTGGTTTAAGCACCTGACAGTGTCTGTGAGGATGGGGGTTTGGTTTCTGGCCTTACTCAGTGGGTTAGGGATCAGGCATTGCTGAAAGTTGCAGCATGGTTGGTAGATAAGGCTTGGATCCAGCATAGCTGTGGTGTAGACCTGCAGCTGCAGCTCCAATTCGACCCCTAGCCTGGGAACTTCCATATACTGCAGATTGGGCCATAAGAAGAAAAACAAAAAAAAAGTCCTAAGAAAGGGAAGATAGCATCTATAGCTCTGAGCATTCCATGCTTGTTATCATTAGCTATTGGTGTATAATGCATTTTTAAACCTTTGTTCTTAAATGTAGCATAAAGAAAACAGCTCAAAACAAAAGCCCTCTAGCTGTGTGTTATTTTGATTTAACACCATGTCACCACTACACAGCTCGAGAAAGAACATTGCTAAAGCACGAGAAGCTCTTTACCTATCCTCTCCAATATTTGTGGCTTCAAGTGAACTACTATCCTGACTACTATGATATTTCCCTTTTTGCATTTTTTGTCTTTTTCGGGCCACATGTGTGGCATATGGAAGTTCTCAGGTTAGGGGTTGAATTGGAGCTCTAGTTGCTGGCCTATCAGCCATAGCCACAGCAACGCGGGATCCTCACCCACTGAGTGAGGCCAAGGACGGAATCTGTGTCCACATGGATCCTAGTTGGGTTCCTTTCTGCTGAGCCCCAACAGGAACTCCCCTTTTTTTGTGTTTTAAAAAAGGCTTTACCACCTAAGCTTGCCAACAAGAAAAAAGTAATGTTGCTTTCTTTTCTTTTAATGGTATGGAACTTATGGTATGCTCTTAAATTCATACTTTGTCCTTTGCACAATTTTTAAAATAGATTCATTTATAGCTGGGGTATTTATTTTCTTTTTAAAATTTTAAAATTTAAAATATAGTTGAAGTACAGTTTGAAATATAGTTAACTTAAAATTTGAAGTATAGTTGACTTACAGTATTTTCAGGTATGTGACAGTGATTCAATATTTTTTATAGATTATATTCCATTTAGAGTTATTACAAAGTAATGGCTATATTTCCATACTTGTATCCTACTGCTTTATACATAGTAATTTGTACCTCTTAGTCCCTTACCCCTATCTTGCCCCGTTCCCCTTCTACAGTGGGAACCACCAGTATATCGGTGAATCTGTTTTGCTGTATCCATTCATTTTAATTTTTAGATTCCACATATAGGGGCTAGCAAAGTATTTATCTTTCTCTGACGTAATTCATTAAGCATAATATAATGACACATACACACACATTTTCTTCATTCATCTGTTGGTAGACACTTAAGTTGTTCCCTTATCTTGGGAACTAATGTTGCTGCAAACATAGGGGTGCATGTAACTTTTCAAATCATTGTTCTCATCATCTTCAGATGTATGCTAAACTGTGAAATTGTGGGGTCATACAGTGGTTCTATCTTTAGTTTTTTGAGAAACCTACATACTGTTTTCCACAGTAGTTGTACTGATTTATATAGTCTCACCAGCACTGCACTGGGGTTCCTTTTTCTCCACATTCTCACCAACATTTGTTGTTTGTATTCGTGATGATAGCCACTTTGACAGGTTTGAGGTGATACCTTATTGTGGTTTTGATGTGCATTTCTCTGATAAGCAATGTGGAACATTTTTTTGTATAGTCGGCCATTTGTATATCTTCTTGGGGATAAAAAAAGTCTGTTCATGTCTTCTAATCATATTTTCTAATCAGATTGTTTTTTTGTGGGTGTTGAGTTTGTATGGATTGTTTATTTTGGGTATTAACCCCTTATGAGTCATCTCATTGGCAGATATTTTCTCTCTTTTCATAGGTTGTCTTTTCATTTTATCGATGGTTTCCTTTTTATGCAAAAGCTTTTACATTTAATTAGGTCCCATTTGTTTATTTTGTTCTTATTTCCTTTGATTTAAGGAGATGGATAAAAGATTTATGTCAAAGAGTGTTCTGCTTATGTTTGCTCCTAGGAATTTAATGATTTCAGTTCTTAAATTTAGGTCCTTAATCCATTTGAGTTTGTTCTTCTCTGTAATGTGAGAAAATATTCTAGTGTCATTATTTTACATGTACCTGCCCAGTTTTCCCACTTCTTCAATAGAAGTTGTCTTTTCTCCATTGTATGTTTTTGCTTTCTTTTTTACAAATTGACTATAATCATATGGGTTTATTTCTGGGTTCTCCACTCTGTTCCATTGTTCTGTATGTCTGTTTTTGTGCCAATAACATGGTGTTTTGATTACTGTAAGTTTGTAGTATTTGGTTCATTATCATTTCTAAATAATATTTTATTACGAAATACCAGGATTTGTTCATTCTACTCTTGATGACATTTTTGCAGTTTTCACCTGTTGCAGATACTTACATGAAGCATGTGTGTTGTGTCATGAACAGATGTGTGCATTTCTGTTGGGTATGGATTGGGTTACTTTGCTGGAATCGCTGGGTCATTGTCTATATGCTAGTATGACTGAGAACAGAGGTGGTATGACACCACTGGATGGGTAATTCTTTTTTTTGTTGGATATATTTGGTGGTGGAAGCCTTAAGTAGAGCACAAATCACCCAGTCACACACCAGGATGTGTACATGGGTATTACCATTAGCCTGTCTGAATGCTTTATGTGTGTACTTTCTTGTCTTCATCTTCCAGACTTGTTCTTCTGAACTCTGAAGTAACTTAGCCAGTGTATGGGAGTCTGTATACATGCTTACCTCAGGTTTTTTTTTTTTTCTATTTCCATTCAAAAAGCATGTAGGCTCTACCCAGAGGAAGAGGTTCTTCTTCCACTCTTCTTCAGGGGTGTCCCTCAGTGGTGATGTGATTTGGCAATAATTTATGTTGGCTTACAATGACATATTGAATTAGCCAATTTATGGGTTAGGCTTGATCTTTCTTTTTTTTAAGTCTTCTATCAGTTGGTCATAAGACACCTACCCATGAAGACAAATCACAAACCTATGTGAATTTTTTTTTTATGTGTGTCGAATCAAACTTGCTTTCTTAGGATAAATTCCAATTAGACATGTTGTGTTATCACTTTAATGATCTTGTTAGATTGGTGCTATTTTTTTCTTTTAATTGCCCCACCTGTGGCATACAGACATTCCCGGGCCAGGGGTCGAATAGGAGCTACAGCTGAGGCCTGAACCACAGTCACAGCAACACTGGATCTGAGCTGCATCTGTGACATATACTACTAGCTTGTAGCGATGCTGGATTTTTAGCACACTGAGAGAGGCCAGGTATCAAACCTGCATCCTCAGAGAGACAGCATCAGGTCCTCAACCTGCTGAGCTACAATGGGAACACCAGGTGCTAGTATTTTTTTAAAAGGAATTTTGTTAGTGATGAATATTGGTCTCCACTTTTTTTTTCCCCTCTTGTCATAACTAGTCTGGATTTCATATCAGGTAGAATGACTTGGGAAATGTCTTCTCCTATTGTGTGGAAATTTATATGTTGAGTTGGGTAAATTGTCAAATTTTAAAGAAATTAAAACCGCTATCTGGGCATGGGCTTCTCTTTGTGAGAAGACTCTTAATTACTACTTCAATTTCTTTGTTAAAGACCTGTTCAGATTTTCTATTTTTTTTTTTTGAGTCAGTGTTGTTTGTGTCATTCTAGGAATTTGTTCATTTTACCCCGATTGCCTAATTTGTCTACATAAAGTTATTCATCATCTCCCTTACAATTTTTAAAATGTTGTGATGTCACTAATGTTCCCAGTTTCAAGTTGGCCTCTTTCTCTTCAGTTTTTAATAATTGTGGTAAAAATGCACATAAAATTTACCATCTTAACTGTTAAGTGTACACTTCAGTGGTATTGAAGTACATTTGCACCTGTTGTGCAACCATTACCGCAATTCACTTCCAGAACTCTCGTTGCGTAGCTGAAACTCTATACCCATTAAACACTTTACTCCCTTCCTACCCTTCCCCCAGCTCCTGGGAACCACTATTTATCTTTCTCCTTTTATGAATTTAACTACCTTAGATATTGAATATGAGTGTGTGTCCTTTTATAACTGGCTTACTTCACTTAGCATAATGTCCTCAAGGTTCTTTTCAGTATCATTTGTCAGAATTTGCTTCCTTTTTAAAGCTGAATAATTTTCGGATCTAAAGTGAGTCTTGTAGAGACAGTCTGTAGTTGTGTCATGTTCTAAAATCCAGGCTTCTAATTTGTCTTTTCAAGAGTTTAATCCATTTACACTTAAAATTACTTTTAAGGAGGCACTTCTGTCGTTTTGCTTTTTGTTTTCTGTGTGCCTTATATCTTTTCTTCCCCTTTCTCATTTTCTTTTGTATATATTCTATAGCTTTTTTCTTTGGTTACTATGGAGATTAAATTGACATCCTAGAATTATAAAACTCAAATTTGAATTTATGCCAGTTTAACCTCAGTAAGACGTAAAGAATCTGGATCTTATATAGCTTTCAGTTATTGATACTATAATGTCCAAAAACAGGAACCAATAATCGAGTTTTTATGTATGGGTCTTGAATCATCTAGAAAACAAAAAAAACAGATTTACAAACCAAAAAGTTAGCATAGTAATTAGTTTTACAATGCTACTGGATTTTATGATTTCTTATGTATTTACCATTACCAGTATTTCTATTTTTTTTCATATGGCTTTGGGTTATTGTCTAGTGTTAATTTCAACCTGAAGGATTCCTTTTAGACTTTCTTGTAAGACAGATTTAATAGTAACTGACTCCCTCAGTTCTCAGATTTTGTAAATCTTGGAATGTTGAAATTTCTCTCTTTTGAAGGAATGTTTTGACAGATACGGTTCTTTTTGACAGTTTGTATTTTCTTTCAGCTCTGTGACTATATCAGTTCACTGATTTCAGGCTTCCAAGGTTTTTGATAAGAAATCTGCTGATAATGTTAGTATGTGACGAATCACTTCTTGGTGCTTTCAGGATTCTCTGCTTGTCTCTGGCTTTTGAAAGTTTGATTACAACATTGATTACAATGCCTCAGTGTTGGTGTATTTGAGTTCATCATACTTAGACTGATGAGCTTCTTAGGTATATCTTCCATCAAATTTGGGACATTTTGACAATTTTTTTTTTCAACTAATCTGTCTTTCCTTCTCTGGGACTCCCACAGAGCGTATGTTGATGGTCTTGATGATATCACGAAGGTTCCTTATTGTGTTTATTTTTTGTCAGTATTTTTTCTTTTTTTTTTTTTTGTAGAATTTATCATTTCCTTTGTACTATATTCAAGTTCACTGGTTCTTCTGCCTGCAAAAATGTGCTTTTGAACTTGCCTAGTGAATTTTTCATTCCAGGTATTGTACTTTTCAGCTCCAGAATTTATTTTTGGTGTGTTTTAATATTTTTATCTCTTGGTTTCCGTTTTGTTCATACATAATTTTCTTGACTTTTCTCTGCCTGTCTTCTTTCAGTATCCTTAAGAGACTTTTAAAGTACTTGTCTATTAGGCCCACCCCCTGGTCTTCCTCAGGGGTGGTTTCTTTTGATCTTTGAATGGGCAGTGATTTCTTGCTTGCTAACATGCTTTTGTACTTTACTTTTTTGTTGAAAACTGGACATTTGAATCCTTTAAAATGGCAACTCTGGAAATCAGATACTCTCCCTTGCCCGGGGTTTGCTTCTTGTGTTGGTGATGGTGGACTGTCTCTGCGTGGGGATCAACCTGAGGAATTAACCTCAGGTCTTCTCATGCACCCTTCCCTGGGCATGGATAGTGACTTTCCTTGTATATGCAGTTGCTCTTGACTGCCCTAGTGCTTAAATATATGGCTCCCAAAAGGAGAAAAGGAGGAAAGGGGAGAATGAAAGAAAACAGAAGTGTTTTGGCCTTTTAAATATGGAAGTTTTTTTGGCTGAATGGGGAGACCCTTGCAACAATAACTTCTCTCTGTGTCTGCACTTCTGTAATTATAAGCCACAATCAGTAATTAGGACACATTGATGATACTGCCCACCCTGGTGCCTGCAAGTTGCTTGCAAGTTGCCATGGGAAATACTGCAGTGTTGTCTGTCAGGGCCTGGGAGGTGGAGGAGGGCTAGAACTATTGTGCTAAGAGCTGAAATTGACCATACTTAACTGAAATTCACCACCCAAATGTTTCCTTGGCAGTTGCAAGCCTTCAGTATCTTCTAGGGTTCCAAGATGATGACATCAGGCAGATTGGGCTAGTTCAGTTGTTCAGGTGGGGAGATGGATTTCTGGTGCTACCTACTATGTCATCTTCTGAGAAGCCTTTCATTTCCTTTGTCTTGGTCATGCTAATGATTTATCGATTATTGATCCTTTCTAAGAAGTTTCATTTTTGTTTGTCTTGCTGTTTCTGCTTGGATTTTTATTTCCTTATTTTACTCTGCATTTGATTTGCTTTTCATTTTGTGAGGTAGAAACTTATTTTAAATCTCTATTTGTAGTAGAAGTGTTTAATACCGTAAATTTGATTTTAAGCATTCTTTACCTGTATTCTGTAAATTTTGGAGTTGTTTGTTGTTGTTTTTTTTGTCTTTTTACTGCTGCACTGGTGGCATATGGAGGTTCCCAGGCTAGGGGTCCAATCACAGCTATAGTAGCTGGCCTACACCTCAGCCACAGCAATACCAGATTGGAGCCCTGTCTTCGACCCTACACCACAGTTCACAGCAACACTGGATCCTTAACCCACTGAGTGAGGCCAGGGATTGAACCTGTGTTCTCATGGATGCTAACCACATTTGTTTTCACTGAGCCATGATGGGAACTCTGAAGTTTTCATTTTAAAGTGATTTTCTAATACCATTTACACTAATTTGGCTCATTAACAATTTTTTCACAGTTTTTGTCTTTGTGAATGTTTTTATTTGGCTAGTTTAAAAAATAATCAGAAGCATATTTTCATATATACCATTTTCAAGTATATAATTCAGTGATTTTGGGGGGTAATTTTTTAAAAAAAATACTATAGTTGATTTACAGTGTTCTGTCAACTTCTGCTCTACAGCCCAGTGATGTAGTTACACATATATACATTCTTTCTCTCATATCATCTTCCATCATGTTCCATCACAAGTGAGTGGATATAGTTCCCTGTGCTATACAGCAGGACCTCATTGCTTATTCATTCCAAATGGAATAGTTTGCATCTACTAGCACGAAACTCCCTGTCTATTCCACCCCCTCTTCCCTCTCCCTTGGCAACCACAAGTCTGTTCTCTAAGTCCATGAGTTTGTTTCTTTTCCACAGATAGGTTCATTTGTGAAATGTATTAGATTCCAGATATATGATATCATATGGTGTCAGTCTTTCTGACTTAGTATGGGAATCTCTGGTTTTATTCATGTCACTGCAAATGGCATTATTTTTTATGGCTGAATAGTATTCCATTTTGTATATGTACCACATCTTAATTCATTCATCTGTCGATGGGCATTTGGGTTGTTTCCATGTCTTGGCTATTGTGAATAGTGCTGCTATGAACATAGAGGTGCTTGTATCTTTTCAAATGAAAGTTTTGTCCAGATACATGCCCAGGAGTGGTATTGCTGTCAAAAGGCAGTTGTATATTTAGTCTTCTGAGCTACTGCCATACTGTTTACCAAAGTGGTTATACCAATTTACATTCCCACCAATAGTATAGGAGGGTTCCCTTTTTCCTACCCCCTCTCTAGCATTTGTTGTTTATAGACTTCTTAGTAATAACCATTCTGACAGGTGTGAAGTGGTACTTCATAGTAGTTTTGATTTTCATTTCTCTAATTAGTTATGAGCATTTTTTCATATATAGACACATGTCTTTATTGGAGAAATGTCTATTTAGGCCTTCTGCCATATTCAAGTTGGGTTGTTGGTTTTTTTGCTGTTGAGTTATATGAGTTTTTTGTATATTTTGGGGTTTAAATCCTTGTTGGTTGCATCATTTGCAACTATTTTCTCCCACTCCATAGGTTGTCTTTCTGTTTTTTTTGTTTTGTTTTTTTATGGTTTCTTTTTCTGTGCAAAATCTTGTAAGTTTGATTAGGTCACATTTTTATTTTCTATTGCCTTGGGGACTGACCTAAGAAAGCATGTGTGTGGTTGATGTCAAAGAATGTTTTGCCTGTGTTCTCCTCCAGGAATTTTATGGTATATTCTTTTTTTGGGGGGCTAATTTTACAAGTTGTAAACTATCATCAGAAATAACTTTTATGACATCATTCTTGCTGCACATTCACTATTAATCTCCATATTTCTTTGAATATACTAAATTTTGGCTCTGTTTCAGCTGTTATGATTAGTGATGCTAAAAACATGATACAGGCATTATGTGAATGTGTTCATTTCTCTTGGATACACACCTAGAAGAAGAATTATTGGCTTATATGGTAAATTGATGTTTAACTTTTAAAGATTCCCTAAATGGTTTTCCAAAAGGACTTCACCATTTTTACATAGCTGCTGGTCATGTATGTGTGCCTGATTCTCTGTAGCCTTGTCAATATTTATAACCTGTCATTTTTATTCTTATTAGAACATGTGAAATGCTATCTTATGATTTTAATTTGCATTTCACTAATGACTAACGTTATTGGACATTTTTCATGTGGTTATTGGTCATTTTTATATCTTCTTTGAATAAGCATGTTCAAATTTTTAACAACTAAGTCTATTGTGGAGTAGCAAGAGTTATTTATATGTTCTGGATATAAGCCTCTTAGCCTATATATGGTTTACAAGTATTTTTACCCATTTTGTAGGTTGTTTTCACTTTTTTTAATATTAAGGTATAGCTGATTGACAATATTTCATCAGGTTCCATCAAGTTCTGTTGTACAACAAAATGACACAATCACACACATTTCCCTGTGCTGTGCATCAGGATCCCATTGCCCATCCATCTCTCTCCCCTTTCCCACTTAGAAACCCCAAGTCTGCTCTTCTTGGCCATGATATGTTCCTGTTGTTTCGTTTGTTACTTTTAAATAGCGTCATCTGTTCCATATTTTAGATTCTACAAGTAAGTGATACCATATGGTATTTGTCTTTTCTTTCTGGCTTCACTGAGTATGAGAGTCTCTAGATCCATCCATGTTGATGCAGATGGCATTAGTTTGTCTTATTTATGGCTGAGTAATATTCCATTGTATACATGTACCACATCTTAATCCATTCATCTCTCGATGGACATTGGGGTTGTTTCCATGCCTTGGCTATGAACATAGGGTGCATGTATTTTTTCAATGAAAGTTTTTTCCGCATACATGCCCAACAGTGGAATTGCTAGATCATACAGTAGCTCTGTTTAGTTTCCTGAGGTACCTGCATACTGTTTCCATGGTGGTTGTACCTGTACCAATTTACATTGCCACCAACAGTATAGGAGAGTACCTTTTTCTCCACACCTTCTCCAGCATTTGTAATTTGTTGATTTGTTAATGATGGCCATTCTGAGTGGTGTGAGGTAGTACCTCATTGCACGTTTGATTTGCCATTTTCTAATAATTAGTTAAATTGAGCATTTTTTCATATGCCTGTTGGCTATCTGTATGTCTTCTTTGGAGAAATGTATATTTAGGTCTTCACATTTTTCAACTGGTTTTGTTTTTTTGTTGTTGAGTTGCAGGTATTTGTGTACTTGTCTGTTTCAGAGATTAGGCCCTTGTCTGTTGCATCATTGGCAAAGACTTTCTCCTTCTTTGTGGGTTTTCTTTTTTTTGTTAGTATTTTTTGTTTTTTTTTTTAGGGCTGCACCCACCACATGTGGAGATTCCCAGGCTAGGGGTTGAATCGGAGCTGTAGCCTCCAGCTTACATCACAGGCACAGCAACATGGGATCCAAGCCCTGTCTTCGACCTACACCACAGCTCACAGCAATGCTGGATCTTTACCCACTGATCAAGGCCAGGGATTGAACCTGTGACCTCATGGTTGCTAGTCAGATTCATTTCTGCTGAGCCATGACAGGAACTCCTCTTCGTTTTTTTTATTGGTTTCCTTTACTGTGCAAAAGCTATTGAGTTCAGTTACGTCCCATTAGTTTATTTGTGTCTTTATTGTCACCGTGTAGCCATTGGGTCCTAGACTTTTGTTTTTTGGGGTTTTTAATCATATTTTCAATTTTAGTACTTATGATTGGTCTGTTCATATTTTCAGTTTTCTTAGTGATTCAGTCTTGGTTGTACCTGTGTAAGAATCTGTCCATTTCTTCTAGATTGTCCATCTTAATTGGCATGTAGGTGCTTAATGTAGTTTCTTATAATCCTTTGTGTTTGTGTGGAGTCAGTTGTAATTTATCCTTTTTCATTTCTAACTTTAATGATTTGAGCCCGCTCCCTTTTTTTTTTTTTTTCTTGACGAATCTGGCTAAAGGTTTATCAATTTTGTTGATCTTTTCAAAGGACCAATGTTTGGTTTCATTGATGTTCTTTATTTTCTTTGTCTCTATTGCATTTATTTGTCTCTATTTCATTTATGTCCAATACTATTGGACATTTTTCATGTGGTTATTTGTCACTTTTATATCTTCGAGTAAATATATTCAAATTTTTAACAGCTAAAAAGTCTTTTTATTGGAGAGTAGCAAGAGTTCTTTATATAATTTGGATATAAGCCCCTTAACCTATATATGGTGTATAGGTATTTTTTCACCATTCTGTAGGTTATGTTTTGACTCTCTTTGCTTTTTAAGGCTGCATTCATGGCATATGGAAATTCCCAGGCGAGGGTTCGAATTGGAACTGCAGCTGCGGGCCTATGCCATAGCCACACAAGATGGGATCCAAGGTATGTCTGTGACCTACACCACAGCCCATGGAAACACCAGATCCTTAATCCACTGAGTGAGGCCAGGGATTTGAACCCACATCCTCATGGATACTAATAGGGTTTGTAATTGACTAAGCCACATGGGAACTCCCTCTTTTCACTTTCTTGATTGATACTCTTTTGAAGCATTTATTAAAAAATATTTTTAATTTTTTTGTGGAGTTCATTATGTCTGCTTTAACTGTTATTTTTACATTCAGTGTAATATATAACAGATCACTGCCTAAGCCAAGATGTGAAGATTTACATGGTTTTTTTCCTAAGGAGTTTTCTAATTTTATTTCTTATATTTAGGTCTTTGACCTATTTTGAATTAGTTTTCTGTATGGTATGAGGTGAGGGTCTAACTTCATTTATCACAGTTGGATTTCCAGCTGTTATAACACCGTTTATTTAAAAAGGCTATTCTTTGTGCATTGCATTGTCATGGAACCTTCGAAAAAAATCAATTGACCAAAAATGTAAGAATTTGTGGACTGTTAATTCTATTCCATTGATCTATATGAGTAATCTTATGCTAGTACCTATACTGCTTTGATGATTATAGCTTTGGGGAACTTTTGAAATCAAAGGTAAATTCTCATTTTTTTTTCCTTGGCTTTTTTGGCTTCATTCTATTCCATATGAATTTGAAGATCATTTTATAAATATAGCCCAGCTGGAATTTTTATAGCTATCGGTTGGCTCTGTAGATTATTTTGAGGAGAGTTGCTACCTTAGCACTATTGAATTTTGCAATTCATGAATAGGGACTGTCTCCATTTGTCATTTAATTTCCCTCAGCAGTGTGTGTGTTTTAGTACATAAGTCTTGAGTATCTTTCATTTCTAAATACTTTATTCTTCTGATACTATTGTTAAAGATAATATATTTCATTTTTTCAGTTCATTGTTCATACATAGGAATACAGTTAATTTTGAATGCTGATCTTGTGTTTGGTGACCTTGCTGTATTTGTTCATTGGTTCTAATTTGTATATGTGGGGATATATGTGTTCCTTTGGATTTTTTTTTTTTGGCATAAAGGATCATGTCATCTACCACTAAAGCTTAGTCTTCCCTATTTTTGATGCTTTTCTTTATTGTCAAATGAGAGTAGGTATAACTTTGAATGTAATGTTGAAAAGAAGTTGTGAGAGCAGACATTCATACCTTGTAGTCTATATTTGGGGAAAAGCCTTCTGTCTTCTACCATTAAATACGATGTTTGAGTAGGTATTTTAACCCTTAATCAGGTTGAGGAAGTCCTTTCTGTTTTGAGTTTGAGAGTTTTATCATGAATAGATGGCTGCTTTAACTGATTATTTGCTCTTGATCATTGATCACTTTTTCCTGCTTTAATTTTTAGAAGTTACATAGTAGATGCCCTGTGTGTCTGTGTGTCTGTGTGTATTTTTCTCTATGGCTTTACCCATAGCATATGCATCTGGGCCTGTGGTCAAGATTAATTTGAGGAGAGTTGGTATCTTAACAGTATTGAGTCTTCAATTCATGAACAGGGACTGTTACCATTTGTTATTTAATTTTTTTCAGCAGTGTTCCTAATTTTTAGTACATAAGTCTTGAACTTATTTCTAAATATTTTCTTTTGGTACCATTGCGAAATATAATTATTTCATTTTAAAAAATGTATTATTTCATATGGCCTACCACCATAGCCATAGCAGCATCAGATGTGAGTCACATCTGTGGCCTGTGCCACAGCTTGTAGTGATACTGCATCCTTAACCTACTGAGTTAGAGCCAGGGATCAAACTTGCACCCTCACAGAGACAACATAGGGTCCTTAACCTGCTCAGCTACAATGGGAACTCCTCTGTGGATGTATGTTGTAGTAGCTTTGGAGTTGTTATTTTTCTCTTAAGATTGAAGGTTTTGCTTTGATTGGTAGAATACTTGCTATTGAATCACTTAGACTGTATCAGGATCTAGTTTGAGGGCAAATATGTTTCAGTTTTTTCTGCTTTATTCATGGTCATTATTCCTGTGTCATAACCTTATTCCTGTGTCATAACATTATTCTTGTGGCATAACCTTTTTGGGGTCTTAACTGAATGCCCAGGTTGTTTCATATGGTGCTTATACTCTAGCTTGGCCCCAGACACAAAACCTTTCAAGTGGTGTGTTACCTCGAGAATCTCTTCCCAATTTCAGCCTCTTAGCTCAGCTATACCAACTAGAGTCTTGCCCTGTAGATTTGAAGCTTAGGATTTGGCTAAAGACCTGGGGAATAACTATGCATGCCTATGTGATTTACTCTCTCTGGCCCTTCTCACTGTTGCTTTCAAAGTCTAGCTACCACAGGGCACCTTGAACTTTGATATCTGCATCCTTAATTTGGCAGAACTACTGTTCGGTGCGTGGGCTACATTTCCTCAATTGTGGTCCACAGAATTTTTCTAGGGAGAACTTTAAGTATAGGGATTCTCTCATGTGGGTTTCCTTTCTCAAGGATTACAGCCCTACATGGGTGCTCTCCAGTGCTTGCAAGCAGTTTTTTATATTCTCCCTACGTTTTGTGTCCAGTTGCTTCTAATAGGAGGGTAAGTCTAATACCAGGAACTCTCATAGAGAAGACCAGAATTCTCTAGTTTTTCATTAACTTTTACTATTGGATAGCCTAGTTTCTGTGTTTATATGTTTGGTAGGTCAGTTACATTTCCTGATCTTGAAGAAGTAGTCTTATATAGCAGGTATCCTATGGGACCCAGCAGCATGCTTCTCTCTGGTCCCTTGCCATATGCTCTAAAGATGCTCCTGTGTGCCATGTATGCCCTTCTCTTTTGGTAAGACCAACTGCTGTGGGCACAGTGGTAGGTGGTGTTGGCCTCTGGCTCAGTTGGCTGTAAGGCTGTGGATCATATGGCTGTGAACCTGCTGAAGGATGGCTTCTTCTGTGGTTGGCTCTTTGGGCCAAGGGGCTTGGGCCTAGTACTGGTCCACTAGAGGGTAGTTCCTGACCTACACTGTCTATGTAGCCCTAGGACACTTGGGGCTAGTGCAGGCCTGCTGGAGGGTTAGGGTTGGTCCTTGCAGGGCTTTCTGTTTTGGCTAAGGACCTGGGGATTACTATGGTGCCTGGCTGCTTGTGGGCCCTTCCTCTTGTTTGTGGTTTTCTGACCTGGGCTTGTGGGTCCTGACTATGCTATGTCTCTCCTCCTCCTACCTGTATCATTGTGTTTCTATCTATATGCCTTTAGTTGTTGAAAATATTTTCTGCTAGTCTTCAGGTCACTCTTAAATAGTTGCTCTTGTAAGTAGTTGTAATTTTGGTGTATTTGTGAAAGGGTTGAAGCCAGTGTCTTCCTACCTTGCCAGCTTAGCTACCTCTCCTCAACAAATCCCCATCATTCTTAATGATGACAGTGAGCATGTAATAAAGGCAGCATGTTTCACTTTTTATTCCTGGAACGCTGAGAAATGACTACAGACTCAGTGTAATTAGTTTGACTCAGTGTAGTTCTCAAATCAGTGGTGAAGAGAATTTTCTTTGGATTCTCCTTGGAGACTAGGAAATTGGTGAACAGGTCACATTATAAATACATTTAAATTATTTTATCTTGGTGGCTTTGGGTTTCTTCTATATTAGAGGTTTTCAAACTCTTGCATATATATCATATCTCCTGGAGGGGTTGTTAAAACACAGATTTCTGGGTCCCACTGCCAGAGTTTGATTTATTAGCTCTGGAGGAGACCTCAGAATTGTACATAATCCTCAGGTAATGCTGGTGATGCTGGTCTGGGGACCACTCTTTGAGAATCATTGTTCTGTATTATACAGTAGAATTCTGGGCATCTTGTTTTTAATGTAGGATAACACATTTTACTCAACCAGCTGAGAAAGCCGATAGACCCAGACTCAGCTACTTGACCTATTACACTGCAACAATTGCACAGGATCAGATAATTGAAAGTATTCACAAGCCTCTTGTATACTCATGAAGTACTTTAATAAAGGTTAAGGATAGCCATTCTGACTGGTGTGAGGTGGTATCTCATGGTAGTTTTGATTTGCGTTTCTCCAGTAATCAGGGATGTTGAGCATTTTTTCATGTGCTTGTTGTCTATCTGTATATCTTCCTCGGAGAAATGTCTATTTAGGTCTTTTGCCCATTTTACAATTGTGTTGTTGGCTTTTTTGCTTTTGAGTTGTGTAAGTTGTTTGTATACTTTAGAGATTAAGCCTGCTGTGTAGCATTGGGAACGATGTCTGGTCAGTTACGATGGAGTATAATAATGTGAGAAAAAAGAATGTATGTATATATATATGTGTGTGTGTGTGTGTGTAACTGGGTCACCATGCTGTACAGTAGAAAAAAATAAAGGTAAAAAATAAATAAAAAGATAAAAAGGTTAAAGATACAGCATGGCAGGAGAAAGCAAGCAAAGGCAAACATATGAAAGGCTTTTCTCTCATTCACCCAGGACATGCTTCATAGTTAGATTGTGAACCATTATAACACATGTGAGAGCCTTTGACTTAGGAATGCTGTACACTCATCTGAGAAAGGATCTGTATTGTTCTGTATTATACAGTAGAATTCTGGGCATCTTGTTTTTAATGTAGGATAACACATTAAACACATTTCTTTCATATTCTGTGGTTTTTTTTTGTAGATCTGTTTTATTTCAGTGATGCAAAAATGATAATTTTTTTTGTTTTTATTTTTCTCTTTATACCTGTTGGTTTTGTTCTCCAACATCTTCCACAAATACCCTTCTTTTGGGGTCTGCTTATTTTGATTAGTGAAGGTACTAAAACTGATTTGAACTTCTCTATTCATGGGTCAAGGAATGATCTGACAGGAACAAAGCATTTTGTTACGTTGGTTTCTCTCTGGTCTGTTTTCTTTGCTAACAATTCTCTCATCTACCATTTGCTGGATATAAGCCAGACTGTCAGTCTGGGAGCTAAATTAGGAAACAGGTGGAAACTGTTCTGACTCAATTCTAAGAGTTCTGTGTATAGAATTTCATTTTGTCTCAAAATTTTGAGTACAGTTTGTTACCCATGCCTTCTGTTGTACTTGGCATCACCAAAGTTGAAGCCTCTTTTATTTCTGGTAAAACTTTTTCTAGAGTAGTGGATGGTAAACTTTTGTTGTCATGTTCCCTTTATAATCTTAAAAATTATTGTGGATCCCAAAGAGCTTTTATTTGTGTGGATTATATATTATATATCAAAGTGCACTATGTTAAAAATTGAAGATTAAAAATATTCATTATAACAATCTAATACTTAATTTTATACTGTAATTTTAAGATCAACATAATTCTATGAAAATGCTTCTAAAAAAATTAGAAGAATGGCATCGGTTTAAATTTTTGTAAATTTAATGTCTGCCTTAATGGAGGCTAGCTATGTTCTCATATTTGCTTCTTTATTCAATCTATTTCTGTATCATATGTCATGTAGTTCTTGAAAAATTCTATTCTATATTCATGAGAGAATGGAAATGGAAAGGGCAAATCACATCTTCGTGTTAGGAGAATAATTCTTATTGACTGGTAAGGTAAAAAAGGGTTTCAGGGATCCACTAGCAGTACCCAGACCAGTTTGAGAACTGCTGCTTTAGAGAATAAATGTATTTTCTATAGAGTAGTGGAAAGCTAATTACCTAGGCATTTGGGATTAGGCTGGAGTCATTTGTCTGATTTCTTCTATATAAAATCTCAGTAATTGCCATTTTTATTTTTTGAGCATCATCTGCTTATCTCCTCCTTTGTAAAAATAAAACCCCACTTTAAGGTATGCCCTTGGAGATACTGTTTCAGATACTAGATGATGGGCTTTCATCCTGTGATGATAGTGTTTTCATAGCACTTCAGGTAAAGTTACTACCTCCCTAAGAGAGGGAAGTGGAAGGAAAAGTCGGGTGGATATAGCAGGCAGACTCTTATTAGGGATGAGACAGAATATGTCTTTATCTCCACAGTCCTCTCCCAGAAAAATCTGCCCAGATGAATTAATCAGCAGTGCAATAGATAAATTAATCAGCAGTGGAAACAAAATTAATTGATATTTTGTCCTTTTGGATTTATCATTTTTTTCCCATTTTAATAGGGTTTTGAAAAATAGCAGATATGTTGTAGTCATTAGTTTTTCATCATGTTATCATGCATGGTTAACAACAGTACTTTTGTCTTCTTCAATATTTATTTCTTGGTAAGTTGACGTAGAGGATTTCATTCTCCAAAAATGGCCATAGTGCTGTTTCTTGTCCTTATTCTCTTCAAAGCATATGTAGAAGTGACACTGTGTGACTTCCAAGGCTTGCATACAAGGCTGTGCACCTCTGACTTGTTTACTAGAATACTTAGGCTTAATGCTGAGCTGCCATGTAAGACGACCAACTACCCTGAGGTTGCCGTGCTGTTGAAGAAACCCAAGCCACATTGAGAAGAAGTATTTAGGTACTCGTTTGATCGTTTCAGCTTTGACCATTTTAATATCCCTATATAGGGCCTGGACATGGTGAAGCAGAGGTAAGCCACCCCTGCTCTATCCTGTCCAAATTTCTGCCTCAGAGTCTGTAATACAGAGAATCTGTATGGAGTGTCATAATAGTTATTTTTATTACTAGATTTTGAAATAAGTTGAAATAACTGGAACAAGTTTTGATACAGAAGTGAGAGGCTGACATAACTTTTGGGTAGAAACTGGAAGGACAGTAGGTAGAAACTGGAAGGGCCTTGAAGAGAGGAAACCCAGCAGGCCTCAAGGAGGCTGTCAGTAAGGGCTTTGAGGAAGCTGAGGAAAATGTTCGAAGCTGTAGGAAAGGAGACTGGAAGTATTTGTTACATAGAGTAAAGAAAACTGAGCAAAAATTTTACTGCTGTAATAGGGAAAACTGAAAATGTACCTAATGAACTTGAGGAATCCAGCTAGACTAGAGATTTCTGAGCAATCCTGTATACCTCCCGGCTCTTCTTTTGAATGAGAGTGCCTACAAAGTTATTCTATGCTTGTCCCACAATTATATGTTAAATATATGCAGGGTTGGAGTTTCCATCGTGGTGCAGTGGTTAGTGAATCTGACTAGGAACCATGAGGTTGCAGGTTCGATCCCTGGCCTTGCTCAGTGGGTTAAGGATCTGGCATTGCCATGAGCTGTGGTGTAGGTTGCAGACATGGCTTGGATCCCTCATTGCTGTGGATGTGGCGTAGGCTGGCGGCTATAATTCTGATTAGACCCCCAGTCTGGGAACCTCCATATGCCATGTGGGAGCAGCCCTAGAAAAGGCAAAAAGACTATATATATAAATATGTAACATGCCACTTTGTTGCATAGGTCCTCAGATCAAGAGGAGCTGTACTTGAGGAACCACTTCTTGGGAGCCTAAATCTATCCTTTGACCTGATTTAGATAATGAGGTCCAAGATTGTCCTGATGCCATAATGAATTGAAACTTGGGGGATCTCGTTGTTGGGGGGTGGGGTGGGTTAGTGTATTC
Source organism: Sus scrofa (assembly GCF_054392235.1). Lineage (NCBI taxonomy): Eukaryota > Metazoa > Chordata > Mammalia > Artiodactyla > Suidae > Sus > Sus scrofa. The sequence continues at coordinate 129,378,873 of NC_139385.1, read as the reverse complement.
TGCATATGGGAATGATGTGAGTTATTGTGCCAGAGTGAAAGCTGTGTTATGTGGTGTTATCCAAAGATCGTCACAGCAGTATTTCCGTTCTCACATGCTTTTATCCAGTGTGACCTTGCCCTTCTTCACCACTTGGATCTGGACAGGCTTGTGAAGGTTTTGATCAAAGCATAGGGTAAAAGTGATGCAAGGTGATCTTACACAGCTGAGTCAAAAAGCACTGATGCAGCTTTCACTTTATTTTCTGAAAGATTTGCACCTAGTGCCCCAGACCATCATGAAAAAAATCTAACTATAGCATCCAGGCTGGGAGGTAAACCAAACCACATTGGGAAGCCATGTATAAGGATTCCTGCCAACAGTTCACAGATCCCAACAATTTGAATTGTCCGTGCTGAGGCCAAGGGCATTGTACAGACACAAGTCAACTCCATTATGACTGGGTTTCTAAGCTGCAGGATGCTTGAACTTGATAAAATAGTTGTTTTGTATTAAGCTCTGCAGTAGTAACTGAAACAACTGGGTACCTTAAACATATTGTAGGAATCACTAGAAATTTTGTTTTAAGATGCTTAATAATGTGTAAAGTATGAATTTCATTGCAAATGTTTTTGACACATTTTAGCTGCCTAATGGCTTATTAATATGGTTTTGGTATAGAAAGTCACGTGACTATATCTGAGTTCTAGCTAGTTAATGTGCCACTGTATATTAGTTTATATTGGTTTATTTATAAACATTTAATTTGCATTTTTACTTGATAAAAACTGAATATTCAGTTTGCCTCTATTTTACACATAATAGAGGTGAGAAGTGTATTGCTTAAATATTATGTCAATCATGAATTATAAAAAATGAGAAAATGTTACAGATGACCTAGGAAATAGGGGATTATATAAAATTATGTCATAGATTACATATCATATAGTTCTATATATTATAATTATCTAATAGTTATATATTATATATATATAACTATATATTGATAGTTATATACAACATTAACTCCTTTATTATAAGGGTTATAATCTGTCTTTTAAGAAACTTCTTTCCTGGTAAACTATACATGTTACTTGCATATTTTTTATGAGGTAAAGAAAAATGCTTAGCTTTAAGAAAAATGTTCCTATAATTTTTTGGAGGGTTTTACTGACATCTAGTGGCATTCAGTCCCATATGGCTTAAATTCCTTTTAGTTTTACTTCATTCCTACTCTTCTTTCCATGATCATCTTTTGAGCCTTTTTTTTTTTTTTTTCATTTTTAAGGAAAAATAATTTTGGTACTTAAGGGTAGCATTTTTTGAGGATGTGTGGTATTATACATGTAACTTATGTGTAATTTAACGTAAATGAATTAATATCATGTCACTCATTTTTAAGTATAGTTGCTTCCTATACTTTTTTCATTTGCTTGGATTCCTCTCTTCTCCTCTCTGTTCTGTCTGCCTTTATAATTTATATAATTTTTGTTTATTTATTTACTTTTTGTCTTTTTGCTATTTCTTGGGCCACTCCCGTGGCATGTGGAGGTTCCCAGGTTAGGGGTCCTATCAGAGCTGTAGCTGCCGGCCTACACCAAAGCAACGCGGGATCTGGGATCTGAGCCTCATCTGCAACCTACACCACAGCTCATGGCAATGCCAGATTCCTAACCCACTGAGCAAGGGATCGAACCCTGCAACCTCATGGTTCCTAGTCGGATTCGTTAACCACTGAGCCACGACGGGAACTCAGATAATTTATATAATTTTTATGTAATTCCTCCATCTATGCCCTAACAGACAAGATTTTCCCCATGTGCATATAATTCAGTGCATGAGTGGATTTAATGATGTTAGCACATAAATACAATGTACCAGTTTTGTCCTGTTGTAGAAAAAGATCATGCGATTTTCTGCATTTTGCTTTTCTCATTTAGTATTTCTTAGAAATGTTAAGAGAAACCATTTTTTATTTTTTAAAATATAGTCAATTAAAATAGGGATATATTTTAATTCCATTTTAAGCAAGTTCTTTATTGATAAATATTTATCTTTGTAGTTTTTGCCACATTTAATATAGATGCAATATACATCTGTGAGTGTATATCCTTTACATAGGGGGAACTTTGTTTCCTGAAGATAGCTTTTGAGGAGTAAGATTGCTAAGTAAAGGAAGATACAGAAGGTATTTTTAATTTTAGTAGATATCTGTGAACAGCGTATAGAAATACTTTTTCCTTTCGTCACCATTGATTTTATAACATTTTAAACTGTTTGCCTATTTGAAGGGTGTAAGGTGATTTATTTTCCTTAACAACTTTACATTTGCGTTTGAATTCTGTGAATTTTCTGATTTTAACTTTTGTAGTTGTTAATGCCTTGTTTATTATCTAATTTACAATTGTGTGTGTGTGTTTTCTAGGGTTGCACCTGCAGCATACGGAGATTCTCAGGCCAGGGGTCGAATCAGAGCTGTAGCTGCCAGCCTACACCAGAGGCACAGCAATGCTGGATCCAAGCTGCGTCTGTGACCTACACTGCAGCTCACAGCAACGTGAGGAAGACAAGGGATCGAACCCGCAACCTCATGGTTCCTAGTTGGATTTGTTTCCGCTGTGCCATAACGGGAACTCCCCCCCCCCTTTTTTTTTAAATTTTGTATGGAAAAAAGGATGACAGAGTTTTTAACTCTTGATACAATTAAACATGTTTATCTTTCAGTTTTTCAGACTGAATTTCCCAGATGTAGTTAAGAGTCTCCCGTACGTATGAATTGTATTCTTCTAGGTTCTTTCCACCCCCTTTTATATTGCAAAGTTTTAATTTTCTAAGTATTCCATTTAAGCCTTAACCTGTGTGAAATTTAAATATTTCAATTTACTTTTAAAAATTGGAAGATTACTTACACAGTCAAGTAGAGTATTATGACAAAGTCAACAGATCAATCACCAACCAGTCCCTCTGAACAGTTCCTATTCCTTCTTAATTAGTAAGTCGGCATTGTCATATCGCTGTCCTGATAGCTATGATAATCATCTTCCTGCTGCTTTTTGAATTTTTCTTTCCTAAGCTGGGTCCCTAAATATAGTTCAGTTAGTTGGTCACTGACTTTAATATAAATACATTCATACAATGTTTCTTAAAATATCCAGTGTCTTTCACTTGATACTGTTTTATCCATGTTTTGATGTGTAGCAATTCATTTATCCTTCTTGCTGTATGGTATTCTGTTGTGTGAATATGTGACTTATCTGTTCTGTTGATACTTAAATTGTTTTCAGTTAAAGCTATGTGGAATAATGCTGCTCTGATCATTGCTGTTCAGAACTCTTGATGCTTTTGTGCATATAGTTCAGTTGGATATATATTTCAGAGAGAAATCAGCTCATATATGTGTGTGTATATATATGTGTGTATGTGTATATGTGTGTATATATTCTGAATACAAGCTGTTTGTTGCAAGTATCTTTTCTACTTAGCAACTTGCTTTTCCACTTTTTGTAGTAGTTTACTTTTTTGATGAGCAGAAACTCTTCAATTCAATTTATACATTTATTTTCCTTTTTGTTTAGTACATTTTGTATGCTGTGGAATAAATCTTATACATGCCCCTGCCCCAAGTTCATGAAAAAAAAATTACCAGAATAATTTTGCTTTCAAGTTCAATCTACAATTCAGTTAAAATTACTTTTTGTATAAGGTATGAGGAATGAGTGAATACTCTTTTTTTTTTTTTTTTCCTGATGTAGATACCCAGTTGGCTCAGTAGCATTTTTGAAAAAGGCCATATTTTCCCCACTGCACTGAACATCCCTTTGGCCCATAAAAGTGTCGATTCATGCATGGGTATTCTGGACTTTGTTACATTCATTAATGCTAAAAGTCACTATCTTTGTGGTAAGTCATGATCTGTCAGTATAAACCCACTAGCCTTTTTGTTAAGATTGTCCTAGGTCTCTGCCTTTGCATTTCCACGAATATTTTATAGTTAGTTTTTAATTTTCTACAAAAATACACTATTGCACCTTTCACTGAGATTTCATTAAGTCTATAAGTTATTTAGAAAATATTTTCAGTTTTAAAATTTGGGTCTCTCAGTCTATGAATATAGTGTATTTTTACATTTACTTAGATTCTTTAAAATTTTTTTAAAGTACTTGATAATTTTCAATATAGCAATCCTGTTTATCTTTAACTATAGCCCTAGGTATTTGATATCTTAGATGTTATTGCTATAATTTAAAAGTATTTTAGTTTATTTAACTTGTGTATATTGATCTTGTGTCTAGTGATCTTGCTAAGTTTGTTAATAAAGTTGCTTCAGAAATGAATTTTTTCTATTTATATCTGTATATTTTAATACATTCAGTTTCTGTACAGTGTGTAACAGAACTAGTGATTGTAAACAACCTTGTGTCATGAGCAATCTTGGAAAAAACTGAATATTTCACTGTTAAGTATGTATGAGTGCAAAAGATCGATGTAAATCGATGTCCAATAGATCAAGGGAGTTTCTTTTTTTTTCCAGCTTGCTATGATTTTTACCATGAATGAGTGTAGAATTGTATCAACTTTTTCTATAGATATGACCATGTGAATTTTTTTTTTGGATTTTGTGGTTTATTTCATTGTTTCACTTTAAAATAGTAATCTTAAATTCATGGACTAAATTCCACACATTCATGATGGGTTACCATTTTTGTATTCCTCTGCATTTAATTTTCTAAGTTTGGGATTTTTGTCTCTGTAATCATTAGAAAGATTTGTCTATACCTTTTCTTTTAATAGCTTTAGAGTTTTGATGTAAAGGTTAAATTTCTCTACTACAAGAATACTTTGCGAAATAATTCGTAAAGATTTTGTTACACTTTTTTACATGTTTGGAAGAAGTCACCTATAAAATCATATACACGTGAAGATTTCTTTGTAGGAAGATTTGACGATAGAGATTCCATTTTAAAAAACATAGGATCATTCAGATTTTGTTTGTTTTATATGTAATGATTTTTATTACCACCTCACACCAGTCAGAATGGCCATCATTAATAAGTCCACAAATAACAAATGCTGGAGGGTGTGTGGAGAAAAGGGAACCCTCCTGCACTGTTGGTGGGAATGGAAGCTGGTACAACCACTATGGAGAACAGTATGGAGGTACCTTATGAGTATAGAACTACCATATGACCCAGCAGTCCCACTCTTGGGCATGTATCTAGACAAAACTTTCCTTGAAAAAGACACATGCACCCGCATGTTCATTGCAGCACTATTCACAATAGCCAAGACATGGAAACAACCCAAATGTATGTCGATAGACAATTGGATTAGGAAGATGTGGTATATATACACAATGTAATACTACTCAGCCATAAAAAATAATGCCATTTGTAGCAACATGGATGGAACTAGAGACTCATACTTAGTGAAGTAAGTCAGAAAGAGAAAGACAAATACCATATGATGTCATTTATATCTGAAATCTAATATACAGCACAAATGAACCTTTCCACAGATTTCATTTTATTGTGTCAGTTTTGATAAACATTTTTGGGCATTTTCAAATTTGTTGGCATAGATTTGTCTGTAGTTTCATCATATTTTAAATATTTGCAAGATCTATGGTGGTAAATAGCAAAATATCAGGAAATATAAAAGCTTTTTTTTCTGATTGTTAGGGATTATGAATAGGAGGAAGATTACAAAGGTAAATTGTGCATATCACACTATGTCAGAGTAAATGCTATTAATGTAACATCAATAGTGTAAGTCTTGCTCACTTGATTTGAGGTAGTATTGATCAGGTATCTTCTGTGTAAAAAGTTACTCTTTCCTCCTCTTTTCCGCCCTGTACTCGTTTGAAGGAAGTCACTGTGTGCATGTCATGCTTAACAGGTGGGAAGTTATGCACTACCTCTCTGTGGAGGGAGTATCTACATAAATTAGTTGAGAATATGTTCAAGATACTCGTATACTTTCCCTCAATTATTTGATCATTTATATTAGTTACGGACTTACGTGTCTATTTATTTCATACTTTTGGTTATAATCCAATAACTTGCTCCAATTGTTCTAACTTTGGTCATTGGGAGTCTCTCAGTTGACTCATCTGTTCCTTTGACATAATGTCATTGTTTTGTTTCTAAACGCTTTTTGCCTTTTGGTACTGCATGAACCTCCAGGTGCATCTTACATATCCTCTGCCCCAGCCCTAGAATTGGCCATTTCTTTAAAGTGCTCTGGTTTCTTTTACTGAATAATGTTGTATTAGACACCAAGATTTGAGGGCTGAAAGAGTACATTTATTGTTATTGTTTTTCAAGACTCATTTGTTTTAATTTCTTTAGGTTGAATATGCTTTTTTTAGGTTTAATATGCTATCTTTTTCTTACTCAAGATATGTCATACTCAATATTACTCAGCTTAAAATGTTTATAAATTCTCATTTCTTTTTTGAACAGTGAAAAAAATACTTAAAAGTGTATTGATTTGAACATTTGGGTATTTTCAAGTTAAAATTTTCTCTCTGGCTTAATTTTCTAATGGTCAGAGAACATAATTAAATAATTTAGTCTTTCAAGTCTTTGAATTTTGTGGTTTGTGCACTTGAAAAATCACTTACGCATTAAGTGATGGTTGGGAGCACTGTTCCAAATGGGTCGTTTAGGTCATTTTTGTCAGTTGTGCTGTTTGAATGTTTGACATCTTTAATTTTCCTCAGATTTTTATATTTGTGAGAGGAATATAGTATTGTCTCTCACTTTGATGGTGGATTTATCTGTTTTGCTTTTTATTTACTGTTATGATTTATATATATTGAAGATAAATCATTAGGTGCATCCACATTTGAGTCGTTAGGCCTACTTGGTGATTTCACTCTGGTAATTTTGGCTTTTATCTCTAGTAGTACTTCTTACTTCATTGCCGTCTTGTCTGCTGTTATTACAGCTATGCCAGTTTTTGGCTTTCGTTGGGTTAGTGTTTGGATGTTTTTCCATGTTATACTTTTTCCTCTCCTTTTAGTTTAGATTTATTTTGTCCTTCTATTTAAAGTATGTTATAGACAATTTATAGTTACTTTCCTCTAGTCTGATTATGTTTTTCTTTTAAATGAAGTATTTATTCCATTGACATTTATGTAGTTAAGGGTATATTTAGTTGGTACCTACTGTTTTAACTGTTTCCTTTCTGTTTGTGCTGTTTTTTCTTATTTTCATTTGAATAAAAAATTATTACTTTTCTATTAGCTTTAGTTATACATTATTTCACAATTCATTTCATGGTTATCCCGAATTATCACATGCAAACTTGATTTAGTAGACTCTAAATTATTTTTTTCTAATTCCTAGACAGTGTAGTAATCTCTTACAACAGCTTAACTTCATTTACCACTTTTGCTTTTTGTGTTATTGCTATCATTATTTTCAATAAAAACTATTGCTAGTATTACTTATATTTACTCATATATCTGCCATTTCTCTTGGTCCTTCATTTCTTTCTCTATTTTCATGTTTTCTTCTGGGATCTTTTTACTTCTTTCTGAAGAAGGTATTTACTGTTTCCTTTAACATAGGGCTTTATGAGGAGGAATTCTTTTTCCTGTAAATATATTTTGTCTTCAGTTTTTAAAGAAATTTTTATTGGATATGAAATTTTAGAAGTTATTTTCTAACTACAGAATTTTAATTTTAATAGAATTTTAGAATTATAGAAAGTTATTCTTTCAGACTTTAAAGGTGTCTTTTCATTATCTTGAGACTTTCAGCTTTTTAAGTCAGTTCTAAGTATTATTTATTGGTTGTCTCTTGGCTGCTTTAAATTTATTTTTCTTTTAGAAATTTTTCTGTGACGTCCCTAGAACATTTTTACTTGTGACTTGTAATTACCCTTTTGGGGATATATATCACTTTTTGAGTCTTTAGATTTTTGGGGGGGAGGGTCAGCTTTAATAAATTGTCAGTCACTGTATCTTTAAAATTTCTTTGTTGGAATTCCATAGGGAAGAAAACAAAGTATACTCATATTAATTACACTTTGTTGCGTACTCTGGAATTTTATTTTCTGTTTATCTTCTGAGCTTCAGTCTACGTATTTTCTACTGATGTATCTTTAGGTTTACTAGTCCTCTAGCTTTCTGGGCCCTGCCCTTGTGGAGGACATGTCAGCTTCATGAGATTGCCAGAAGCTTTGCTCAACTTTGTAGACTCAGAGTCATAGCTTTTGGCACTTGGCTTTCCCTTCTGGGTGAAGTTGTACCAAGTGCCAGGCTTTTCTTTATCGTCCTTTTATGATTTCCTGGATTTCACTTTGCAAATTTTGCTGTCTTGGTGGTTCTCTGATAATATCGAACAAATGAATCTGTTATTTTGTTCATTTTTCTAGATTTTCTTTTCCTGACACTTGATTCAAATCATCTTGGAATGCTACTGCTGGGTGTAACGATGCATATACATTTATATTTTTTCCCCACATACCATCCATCATGGAAAATTAAAAGTCACAACTTTATGCTGAACTCCAATTCTAGCTTTCCTCTAGAATTGAGGAAATACGAGAAAATATTTGTAATTGTCTAACAGTGATAAACCTGGATCCCATGATCCACAATATATTTACCTCTTTGTTCAAACCCATTTTAAATAACCAGTCACCAGAGTAGCTTGCCATATTTATCACCTCGGTTTGTCTGACATGGCCACCAGACCTAACTCTCCTCTACTCACCATGGCTGAGTTTTCACTGTAGTTTTACAGGACATTTCTTAGATTATAAATCAGACCTGTGGCTTTGGTGGTCATTTATGCTACTACTTTTCTACAATTTCTCTTCCTTTTCTGTTCTCTTTATTGGTAATGTCAATTTAATTAATGCGAATTAATACTAATCTTAATACGTGTTGCAGTTATCGTCTAGATTCAGGTGTTCTTGAATCTGTAAATTAGTGTCATCTCTTCCAGTGTTTCCCCTGCTCCATTCTCTTTCTTGGGGAAATTCATGTAGATGTAAATTAGATGTTCTCATTCTAAACCCTCATTCTAGAATGAGACCCTAATTCTAGACTCTAGAATTTTTATTTCCTGTATATTTTTTTATTTGCCTCTGTGTCCTGTTCTGGATAATTTCTGTCAGTTCTGTCTTTCACTTGACCAATTCTCTCTTCAGAATAAAACCAAGTCATTCTATTTTTATCTCCTATTTAAGAAATATTTGACTACTCAATTCCATAATTATAACCTACAATTCTTATTTTTAAAAGCTTTTTTCACATCTATATCTGAAGTAGTTTTTAGTATGCTATGAGGTATGGATCAGGATGCATATTTTTGTATATGAATAGCCAGTTGACCAATACAACTTAGCTGAGAAGTCCATTTATTGCATTGCAGTAAAATGCAATCAGTGGACCATATGTATGTGTCTATAGTTGGACTCTGTTTTCTTCCATTTATACGTTCCTCTTATTGTCAATATCAGATTGATGTATCCACTCTAGCTTTACATCAAATATTGATAACTGATGTAAAAGCCCTTCAGCTTTGCTCTTGAGGGTTGTTTTGACTATTTTTAGATCATTATTATTATTTCTAGGGTTTCTACTTGGTTCTGTTTAAAACCGACTCGCTATTCATTATTATTATTTCTGTCTTTTTGCTATTTCTTGGGCCGCTCCCGCGGCATATGGAGGTTCTCAGGCTAGGGGTCTAATTGGAGCTGTAAACACCCGCCTACACCAGAGCCACAGCAACGCGGGATCCGAGCCGCGTCTGCAACCTACACCACAGCTCATGGCAACGCCGGATTGTTATTAACCCACTGAGCAAGGGCAGGGATCAAAACTGCAACCTCATGGTTCCTAGTCGGATTCGTTAACCACTGCACCACGAGGGGAACTCCTCTTCATTATTTGTGACATTATCTTTTCTTGCTTTTGTTCTTCGTCTCTGACCATTTCCATTTCTCTGCCTGATTTCATCTCTTTTCCTATCTCTATCCCTCCACCTCATTTTCCTCATCAACCTCCCTTTTTCCCCCCTCCCTTTTCTACAAACAATGCTTCAATGAATATTTTCTTACATGTTCCAAGGGTGGTCTTTGTGATATTTTTTAATATATTTCAATGAATGCAATTTTTTTTCGGTCTTTTCTAGGGCCGCACCTGTGGCATATGGAGATTCCCAGGCTAGGGGACTAATCGGAGCTGTAGCTCCCAGCCTACACCATAGCCACATTGCAACCTACACCACAGCTCACGGCAACACCGGATCCTTAACCCACTGAGCGAGGCCAGGGATCGAACCCCCAACCTCATGGTTCCTAGTTGGATTCATTAACCACTGAACCACAATGGGAACTCCTCAGTAAATGGAATTTCTGGAGTTCCTGTCATGCCTCAGTGGTTAAAGAATCCAACTAGGAACCATGAGGTTGGGGGTTTGATCCCTGGCCTCGCTCAGTGGGTTAAGGATCCGAAGTTGCTGTGAACTGTGTTGTAGGTCTCAGACATGGCTCGGATGCTGTGGCTGTGGTGTAGGCCGGCGGCTACAGCTCCAATTAGACCCCCTAGTCTGGGAACCTCCATATGCCGTGGGTGCGGCCCTAGAAAAAGGTGAAAAGACCAAAAAATAAAAATAAAAAAAATAAATGGAATTTCTGAGAAAGTGATTACATAATATTTAATCTGACTGAGAAGTGTTAGACTGCTGTAGTCATTCTGGAAAACAATCTACCTTCCCACCAGCAATGAATGATCACCTCCCTGTTTCCACCAGTACTTAGCATTGCCTTTCACTTGATTAGTACTGATGGTGTAATAGGACATACTGTTTTCATTTTTTTATTTCTCTTTTTACTACTTACAAGCATACTTCTTAATGTGTGTGTGTGTGTGTGTGTATGTATAAGATGTATGCTTGTTGTGTGTGTGTATCCTTGTTCTGATTTACTTTTGGGCTCCCCTGTTTGCCTGTTTGTTTGCATGAATTTCCTGTATATTCTGGATCAGCAATATCCAGTAGAACTTTCTGTGATGATGGAAATGTTATTCTCTTATGTCCAATACAGGGACCACTAGCCACACGTAACTACTGAGCACAACAACTCTTGGCTTCTGTGACTGAGGAATTAACTTCTATTTTAATTAATATTAAAATAAGTAGTCACATATAGATAGCTTATGCATTGGGTGTTGTAGCTCTGGCTATTTGTCATTTGGAGGTACTTGCAAATATCTTCCCTTTTTCAGTGGTGTCCTACATCGTACATAGATTCTTAAATTTTATGTAACAAGTATGTTTTGTGTTATGGTTTATACTGAGGAGTTTTATCATACGTGTCTCCTTTAGTTTTTTTCTCTAGTGGATAGACACATGAATGGAATTGCAGGGACATGGAGTGTGGGCATATTTAATTTCAGAAGACACGGCCAGCTTGCTCTCCACATAGCACTAGTTTATACTGTTGAGTTTCCTTTCGTACATATTCTTGATGTTATCCTTGATTGCCTTTTCTCTCATACCTCACAAATGTCCCTCCCAGCACTACCTTTAAAACATATCCCTGTTACTCTTGACCCTCTGCGTTGCTACCCTCAGTAGAAGCAACCACTGTTGCTTCCCTGGATTATTGCAGCACACTTCTTAATGGTTTCCCTGCTGCCCCCCTTTCCCTCTCCCACAACGTATACACAGTCTCTTCTTCACATGGCTGCCTGAGTGACCCTATTAAAACTCAAATCTGATTCTGTTTGAAACTTCCAATGGCCTTCTCCCACATCTAGTATAAGATTCAGTGTCCCTGAACGGCCCTTGAGGCCCTGCATGATGTGGTCTATTGCTGCCTCTCGTACCTCATCTTTCCTTTTCCTGTCTTTCACTCTGCTCTAGCAACACTCCTTGGTTTACTTATCTTTAAACATGTTTCTACTACAAGCCCTTTATATGTATTACTCCTTAGCCTAAAAGGCTTTTACTTAAGAATGAATAAGTTTCTCACTTTAAGTCTCTTACTTAAATATTGCCTTATTGTAGAGACCAATTCTGACCATTCTTTATCAAATACTTCCACCTCTGTAACGCCCTACTCTGTCATTCAGCTTTATTTAACTTTTAACGTTGATGATGGACTGATAATGTGATGTATATATATCTCCTTTTACTAGGATGTAAGCTCTTTGAAGGACAGAAATTTGCTTATTTTTTCACTATAGCTCCTTGCACATAAGGCATTTGTTCATATATATGTGCTCAATAAATACTGAATAATGAATACATAAATGCATTTTCTGACTGACACAATTTCTGTTCACACTTCAAAACATTTGCTTTTTTCCCTCCCCTTTATGGTATTTTGGCTCTGTTCTTAACATTGGTGGACTTTATTTTGTTAATGTGCCTTTAATTTACGTGTTTTCAAACTTGCAGTTTTCTGAAATACTAATTAAATGACTTTATGCATTCTTTTTAGGAAAATACATCAGTTTTTTTTTTCTTTTTTTTCTTTTTTGTGATTCACTCTCAGGGAGATGGACCTAAAAATATTGTAGAATTTACAGTCAGAAATTTGGCCACCAGATGGAGACCCAGTACTGACTTTTCTTCATAGGCTGACTATCCAAGAAGCAACCATAAAAATTAAAACAATGCTTAAGCTACTGATTTTTTTTTTTCAATAGGCTGACTATCTGAGAAGTAACCATAAAAATAAAAAAATGCTTAAGCAAATATTTTTTTTCCCTCCTATTTTGTTTATTTCTAACAAATTTTACTCTTTGGAGATATTCTTGGGCTATATTCAGGAAGGTTTGGTATAGTTAGCAAGTTGTAGTAAAAAGGAAGAATTAGAATCGGATTCACTTAAAGATCCATACAAAGAAGGTATTTGGCTAATTCTGTTAAAGTGAGGTTGGAGAAGCACAGGCTGATGGAAAAAGTTAAAATGTGTGGATAATGGTGAGTTGATTAGATTTTAGGAGTCAAGGGATTTGTATTATTTGTAGTAGTGGGAAAAAGGGCAAGTAGGAAATTTGCCGAGTATGAAAGGGGAAAAAAACTCACGATGAAATAGAAATCGATGTAACTAAATTGTGCTTTATTCTTTTTCTTTTCTTTTTCTTTTTTTTTTTTTTGACTTACCCACCATGCATGGAATTCCTGGGCCAGAGGTCGAACCCGAGCCATAGCAGTGAACCAAGTCACAGCAGTGACCACCAAATCCTTAACCTGCCGAGCCACCAGGGAATTCCAAAAGTATGTTTTCTTGATACAGCAGGGTAGAGCAGCAATAAAGATAACAAATAAGAGGCTTCCAGAGATTTGTCAGTGGCAGGATGTTCTGAGGGATTTTCTAACTGGCCAGGCAAATTGGATTCTGCTTGTTCTTTCTGAAATGAATGGAGAAGTTGGCTGATTTTATGACTTGACCCCCTTTATTTTTGGTGTCATTTTTCCACAGTGCTATGCAGTTTGGAAACTGCGTGTGCCATGTATGAGATAGCTACAGCAACAAATATGTTTTCCATGAAGTTCTTAGCGAATCTGAATTCCTCAAACTGAAAGAAAAGACCCCAGGAGGGAAATGTAAAATAGTTCATTTATGTATTTATTTATTTATTAGTTTTTAAGGGCTGCACCCATGGCATATGGAAGTTCCCAGGCTAGGGGTTGAATCAGAGCTGTAGCTGCCAGCCTACGCTATAGCCGCAACAATGTGGGGTCTGAACTGTGTCTGTGACTTACACCACAGATCACAGCAATGCCAGATCCTTAACCTACTGAGTGAGGCAAGGGATCAAACCTGTGTCCTGATACTAGTTGGGTTTGTTACTGCTGACCCATGATGGGAACTCCATAAAATATTTCTAATTTTGCTTGATAGGTTTCATTTAGTCTGCTTCCAGAGATAGGTACCCCGAGAAAAAACTAGAACGTCTTTATGACAATGGTAGAAGAAAAATATTTCATGGCCTATGTGCTCTTTAACCTAAACATAAGAGGAAAGTTGCCTTTTGTCTCCTCAGAGAGGTGGGTGATCTTTTCTCTAGTTTTCTTTTACTCCCTGCAAATGGCAGTCAACCTTTTAAACTGCCCTTTGTGCCTCTGTTGTCTCTTCTGTCCAGTTGACCTTCTGTAATTATCTAAAGCTAATGTACCTCAAAGAGATGACCATGTCTGCTCATGTCTATCAAAGATTGCATTCAGTGCAAGGCAGAATCCAAACGGCTGAGCTCGGTGAGGTCCCCCATAAGCTGACCCTCCTACATTTTGGACTGCTGGCTGAGCTCAGGTGTAACTTCTGAAGCCTTTTTCAATTCTTATGAACAAAAACCACATGGCCACCTCTTTTTGTGTTCTCATGTTTTTGTTTGTGCTACTAGTATATATACCGTATCACTTATATTGTATTTAACTTTACTACTAATTTTAAGTTTGCATAGATTTTTGGGTTACTTGAGTTCCAGAGTCATATTTCCAGGGTCCTCAGTGCCAAAATAAGAGCCATTAGTAAATGAGTAAATATTTTGTTCAGCCTTTCAATTTTGTTTTAGTAGAAACGTGTAGAATCACATATTTCTTTCCATGCCATACTTAAGATTTTAGATTAGTTTGATCTTTGACATTCATGCCTTTGAATGCTCAAAACCAAAATAGGCCTGTGGGGCAAAATGACAAACCAAAGAAGGTGTTAGCGTTTTGACCTTTTAAAATTTAAAGAGTTTGTTACCTTTACATTACATTTTGGATAATTATTCGAACTAGGTTATCTTTGGAAAGTTGTATGCAAATGAGACATCAGTTAAGTCAATACATAACCTTATAGTATTTACCAAAATGAAGAATTAGTTTCTCCTTGCCCTCTTCAAAAATACCTGTACCAAAGATACGCAAAACAGCAGAATATACAACAGTAACAGAAGTATAGTGAAACCCTGCTAGTAAATCCAACATTGAAGAGTGCTTTAGGATTCATTCATTCATTAATCAAAAATTTATTGAACACTCATGATTTGTCAGGTACCATCATGTCCTAGAAAACATTTATAAATGAAAAGATCAACTCTTAACACTCATGGAGCTTATTAGCACCTTATGAGGAAGATAGACAAGAAGTAAACAATGTATGAGCAATGTGATTCTGGATAATGGTGATTGTTATTAGGAAAATCAGAGCAGTGATACAGGGAATAGAAGGTCAAAGAACATTTTTACTTTTTTTCACCTCATTTAAAAGATTATGTATGGAGTTCCTGTTGTGGTACAGTGGAAATGAATCCAACTACTATTCATGAGGATGCAGGTTCGATCCCTGACCCCTTGCTCAGTGGGTCGGGGATCTGGCGTTGCTGTGGTGTAGGTCACATATGTGGTTCAGATCCCATGTTGCTGTGGCATAGGCTGGTGGCTGTAGCTCCAATTTAATTTGACCCCAGCCTGGGAACTTGCATATGCTGCTGCTGTGGCCCTAAAAAAAAAAAATGTTCGCAGTGATGATGGCTTGGATTACAGGATAGTGATAAATATCAGAAAAAAAGATGTATGTGGGATATATTTTGGATGTTGAGCTATGAAGACTTGCTGATGGATTGGATATTAGAGGTGAAGAAGAATTGATGATTTAAAATTTTGTTCTTTTGTGTAAGTGCCTACAGACTTTTGAAAACTAATCTGATTTTGAATTTTCTTGCATTTTTATGCTCAAAACTATGAGGATGTAGGGGATGTTAATTGGACATTGGGAGACACAGAACAAATAAGAGTGGAAGATCCAAAGTACTCCTGAACCCTAAATACTCTGGTTTACACTTTAAAACCATTTTGTGCCTCTTACCTACGGAGTGCCAGATTTTTGTGGCATTATCAAATGATAGTGTAAATCTTGACGTCTTAACCCTAATAACCATTGTCATCTGAACCGAGAAGTGAACTGAGTAATGAGAGAGGATATAGCTGCTGTTGTGCTAGATACTTTCTGTTTTTCCCTCTAAACTTATTCTCCAGTCTTCTGCAATCTGCTTTGTTTCCCAGAGTGTGACCTTTATGAACTGCATCAGGAGGCTGTCTTGCCCTCTGGCTCTTGTTTAGGTTGGTCAGTTAGTGGGGTGCATTAACTGGAGATCAGAAGGTGGGAAGAGTAAGATTGGCATATTCATTTTCTCTCTTTCCTCACTACTATCTTGCCACAAGTTGGCTGTGTGTCTCTACTGAAGGCCACGGCTCCACCTGCCTGGTCCTCTCCTACAGCTTCTCCTGGCTGTATCGTAATCCTCTCAGAGCATGTTCTACATCCACTAGGATTGCATCACAGCCTCACAAGGTATTGTCCTTTGGCTGGAGTGAGAAGTATATCTTTGATAAATGAATTTACCATTTTAATAAAAAATTGAGTTTATGTGATGAGATATCTGTTAAGACCAACGAATTCAGTGGGTGGTAGAAACTATTATTTCTTTCACTTTAAAATGAGTTATTTGCTGGAAACAAGGTGTGTGGGATATTGCGATGGTAAATGACATGTTTGGTAAATTCACAGGTGATAAAATTGGTGGCAGAAGAATGACAAATAGTGAAAATAATTCCAAATCCAGAGGACGTGTGTTTTTGATAAGGGCCGATTACTGGTCTTCCATAATGAGAGATTTCAGTGTACTTAACCTGCACCATGTGGCTGATTGGTCCCCTGGGACATGGTGCCTTCTTGGAAATGTGCTGTCAGTCTCTGTTGCTTGCACATTTCTCAAAATTGAGATCACCTTAGGCAAGGTGAAGTTTAAACATTGCAAATCTGTTTTTGCCATTCTGGTCATTTTGTTCATGAGTCTATTAAGCAAGCACTGGGCTGTCTGGGAAAGGACATCGACATTCATGTGTTCCACTGTCTTTTCTGTTTTTATGAAGAAACGGCACTCTGGTGATCACCACTTGGGACACAAATACTTTCATTCTTTGCTCTTTCTGAGAGGGGTCTGTTGATGTGCCTCTTTTCCAGTATTCTTCATGTCTAATCCTCTAGTCATTTTATTTCAAGGATTCTGATCATCCATGTGGACATTTTAAATTTCTCACTTGGTGGGATTTTTCATTCCTTTTGCTTTCTGTGAGGCTATTGGAGTTGTGTGGTAATGCTGCAGCAGTATGATCTCCCTCTGTCAGCTGGTCACTGGAAACTCTCCATGAAGCCATAGATAAGAGTTAAAAAGTAGATGGCACTGTGGCTCATAATGTAAGTTGTATCCAGAATCCAAAGGAGCCCTCCAACGAATGTACATTTATTTCTTGGCAGTGGAGACAAAAGGTCTGAAAATTTGCCTTTTGTAGGGAATCGTCCCAACATGCCTCAGATGACTGGAGTTCAGAATCCTCACTGAAATTTCAGGCTACTATATTTTCATGGAATTTATCTCAGATTCTTTGTGCACCAGTGTCTTAGCAAGGTATCTAGTTTACCTGGTGCTTCCTACTCTGGATATTCCATCAAGGTGATTCTGTTAGTATGATGCACCAGCACCATCTTTGTGGAATAAGGAAACAATCACAATCTATATAATTTGTTTTATAAAGCCTGAAAGTGGGCCTACTTTGAGGTAAAATAGTGAAAGTTACCTCTGTCACTGCTAAGTGAGAACAAGCTGCTTTGAGTATATTTTGTCTGTTGGATGGTAGAGAATTCACCAGAGTGGTAGCTGCATGCCAGGTGCTACGAGTTGGCTTGATTTACTTTAGTGAAGTGATGACATCTGGACCAGCAGCTTCAGTTGGTATAATCACTTGACGAGGCTCTCCTTCTTTAAAACATACCTTGGAGTTGAACAAGGGTGTGTTAGGAATCCTTAGCTCAGCATCTTTAAATAATTTGGTGGTAGCACTAATCTCTCTAATTCCCCAGAGATAGCTGGCGTTGTTATAAATGAATTATTTAGGGACAGAGATGACACTCCAGAGATGTCCACTTGGTCCTTTCTACCATAAAATGCTTTATTTTACAAGAGTGAATATGAGGATTCTTCTGTTTTCTAGTGTATCTGTTTCAATTATATACTAAGGATCTGGGTAGATGACCATAGGATGAGTGTGTTGTCACATTGAGCTGTCTGAAAGACTGACTCAAGGCTGAACTCTGTATGTCTTTGGTTGACCACAGTGGCTTTCTGGATTCATAGGGTTTAACATTAGCTTAAAAGTAATGTGCAACAGTCCTCCAAAAGGTCTAGGCATTTCCCTGCTCTCAGTGCCTCATCTTCTATCTCCTTGAGGAAGATTAGGATTTATTGAATGTAAATTAGGTAGCTAACTATTCCTTCACCCAAGGGACTCTGAATTGGTGAACTAACTCAGAATTAAGTATTATGTGAAGGTGGCTTATGTCATGTGTGTTCCCTAGACTCAAGGTTTTTGAGTTAAACATATCATGTAGAATCTTAGAATGCTACCCATTCATTTCAGCCCTCTCATCAGATTTTTAATAGCAAGGGTCACAACTATTCAGAACATCCTGACTACCATTCTGACAATAGCCGTGCCGTGCCCTCTTCTCTTTGAGTGCTGATCACTCCATAAGAATAATGGTACCTATGTCACTTGTGGGTACTCATCAAGTGTACTCCAGTGTAAGACAAAAACTAAGTTAAATTGGAAAAAATTATGGGATAGTTTTAATTTTTCCTTTCTTTTGTGGCCATCAGGTAGGAAAAAATGAATTTATATTCTCAGTTCATATTATTATCATCAATCCAGGTCTTACCTTTTGTTTGATTTCATGGATTTTTCTTTTTAATGTTACTTTCTCCTGATAGATACCCATCCTTATATATCTGAAATATGTCCTCAAAGACATATGTTTCCTTGTATACTTATAATAGTGTTGTAGGTGTGTGTTTAATTTACATAAATCCTGTTATGCTGTAGAAACTTACTTTTAACTGATGATGGTGCCTTTGTGATTGATCCATGTTGCTATATGTACATAGTTTGTCATAATTAATTGCAGAACATCTGTTTCTAACTTAGATATATTTTTTTATACATCCACTGCATTTCGTTCTTCCATTTCCCTGCTGGCAGACACTGAGCCTCCATTTTTCTGCTCTCTAAAGTATACTGTAGTCAACAACCACATACATGTCTGTTCATGAAACTCTGAGCAGAAATTTATCTGTGATGTGCTCTTGTTAGGTCATAGGGCAAATAGATACTGCCTGCATGGTTTTGGGTGCCCCCTGTTACTGGTGCACAAGGCCTCTATTTCTACTGATAGCTTTTCCAACATTGGTATTTGCATCCTTTGAAATTTTTGTAAATCTAATTTATAAATTGGTATTTCACTACTAGAATTTGCACTTCTCTGGTTACTAATTACACATCTTTTTCTTAGCCATTATGGCTTTATTTTCAGGGAATTATTATTCTTTGCCCTTCTGTAAGTTTTCTTTTTCCTTACTTTTTGATGTGTAAATATTCCTAGATGTTAAATTCATTACTGATTTTAGAAATGACAATTTTCTTGTCCCACTCAGTTAATGTTGTCCATGATGTTCTTAGGTGAATAGAATCTAATTCATCATTTTTCGTAAATGTATGATTTGTGTTTTTAAATCTTACAAAATCTTTATCATTAGTTCATGTAGGTATTTACTGACATTTTCTTCTATTATAATTTTTATTTTACATTTTAATTTTTGTTCTTCACATCTAGATCTTTGATCCATCTGAAGTTCAGCTTTGATTGTGGTGTAATATAAGGACCTTTTTCTCAATGTGTTTTCTCCTTACATTCCTGAGGCTGTAACAATTTATACTCTCATTAACTCTTTCCTGCACCATGGCCAACAATTAGTGTTATTTTTAACACTTTTTTTTTTTAAAGTTCACTAGATGGTAAATAATACTTTGTTGCAGTTGAGCATTTTTCCTTTACGGGGTATTTCTAAATATTTAAAGTATGTGTGATTTGCCATTCATTTCTTCTGACCCCATTTGTTAAAATGTCATCAGAGAGGCATACCTTTTTTTTGTTTTATTTCCCCAATGCATTATTTTATTTTTTCCTGCTGTACAGCATGGTGACCTGAAAGAAGATAGCAAAAAAAGGCATATCTTAAAAAGAGTTCCTGGAAGAAAAGCCCACTAGGAACCTTGAGGTTGCAGGTTTGATCTCTGGCCTGGCTAAGTGGGTTAAGATCTGGTGTTGCCATGAGCTGTAGCATAGGTCATAGATGTGGCTTGGATCCTGTGTAGCTGTGGTGTAGGCCAGCAGCTGGTGCTCCGACTTGACCCCTTAGCCTGGGAAGCTCCATGTGCCATGGGAGTGGCCCTAAAGCAAAAAAAAAAAAGGCATACCTATCCTATTTTAAAAGTGTAACTACCCCCACATGCATTCTTGATCCTCCTTAAACTACTGTTTTTAGTTTTTTTCCATAATACCATCACCTAATATAATTTTATTAACTGTTGTAACTCTCATGGACATGTTTATAGACTGTCAGGTCTATTAGGCAAGGATAGTTGTTGTGTATATTTAAATACCTAGAATAATGCCTGGCAGATAGTAGGTGCAGGTATCACCTGTTACCCAAATAGAGCATTCCTATGAAGCCTTTCGTAAGCTGAAATGTCATCAAGTGAAGAAGCAGTTAGTTGCCTTAGGACCTACCTTATAAATAATGTATGCACAAAATGAATTGGGATAAAGCACAGATGCTCACAGATGCAGTTCAAAGCTATGGTGGCTTGATGTTGAGTGTACTTCCCATGGAAGGAGCTTCTCTTGCTGCCCAGGGTATGCACTGCCTCTGTAAAGGCTCTTTGCAAAACAAATGCTGAAAGCTGTTTTCACTTTTCACCCTTTCTGTTTTTTTTCCATGAAAGTGAAGATACTCTTGGAATTTCTTTTGGTAGTGAAAATGGGTACAAATGTAGATCTTTAGCAAAAGTGAAGCGTCATAAAGCAAGCTTTTAAAAAGTAGGGGATATCTGTACTTGTAAACTGCCCTCCTTCTCCTCCATCCCTTTCTCCTCAGATTCATATGCTGAAGTCCCCAGTACTTAAGAATGTGACAATTTGGAAAGAGAATCTTTAAATCTTTAAAGAGATTAGTTAAAATGAGGTCATTAGGGTGGGTCCTCATCCAAGATGACTAGTGTCCTCATAAGACAAGGGAACTGGAACACAGACATACCCAGAGGAAAGTCTCTGTGAAGACACAGGGGAAAGAGCCATCTATCTACAAATCAAGAAGAGAGGCTCAGGAGAGACAGACTGCCGAAACCTGGATTTTTGAATTTCTAGCGTCTAGAATTGTGAGAAAATAAATAGCTGTTGTTAAAGCCCCCAGTCTGGTCTATGTTATTTTGTTAACAGTACTAGAGGACTAAAACAGTGTTCAATGTATATTTATTGAGCTGAATCATACGTTTTCCTATTGGAATGCTTGCTTTCTGGTTTTTAGGAACTCTATAAGAATATCCACTTTCTCAGGCTGAAAATGTGTTTTACTAGTTTTTTTTCTTCACTGCTTAAAAGTAATCACATGTAAAGAGACTTTGTTTACAGTGAGGTTTTAAAGTTGTATACAAATTCTTTTTTTTTTTTTTTTTTTTGGTCTTTTGTCTTTTTAGGGCCGCACCCATGGCATATGGAGGTTCCCAGGTTAGGGATTGAATCAGAGCTGCAGCTGCCAGCCTTTGCCATAGCCACAGCAATGCCAGATCCGAGCCATGTCTGTGACCTGCACCATAGCTCACGGCAATGCTGGGTTCTTAACCCACTGAGTAAAGCCAGGGATCGAACCTGCGTCCTCGTGGATACTAGTCAGATTTGTTTCCACGGGAACGCCTCCAAATTCTTAATAGCAATGTAGTGAAAGCATTTCTTAATATATTTTGGGTTATTCTTGGATTTGTATTGTGTTCATTTCCATGAACCGTTTATTCTGATGCAAGTATCATAATTCCTAATTGTTATAAATTTATGGTATATTTTAACATCTGTCTCACTTTCTTCATAGATGCAATATTTTCATATTTGCATGAGAATACTGTTACAATTTAATGTCTTGATTTTTGCTGCAAATGTGATAGATAAAAATGCTTTTGTTTTAATTTCTTTAGATCATTTTCTTCAAACTACAAAATTTTCTGATTCCATTTTTTAATTAGGTTTTTTTCATCCTGTTGCTGATGATTGCATTTGGGGTGAGGGAAGTGTATATATTCTTTAATATTGGAAGCTGTACAATACAATTTCTTTTTTGTCTCTTTGCCTTTTCTAGAGCCACTTCCCGCGGCATATGGAGGTTCCCAGGCTAGGGGTCGAATCGGAGCTGTAGTCATCGGCCTATGCCAGAGCCGCAGCAATGCGGGATCCGAGCCACATCTGCGACCTACACCACAGCTCACGGCAACACCGGATCCTTAACCTGCTGAGCAAGGCCAGGGATCAAAACTGCAACCTCATGGTTCCTAGTCGGATTTGTTAACCACTGCGCCACAACAGGAACTCCTACAATTTCTTATAAATAAGAAAGAAATTAGATTTACCTTATTTTTATTTATCTAGATTTAAAGGTCTAACTGCTTTTGAAAGGTGTAGGGAAAGAGTAGACAGTGGTCTCCTGGCAATAATCTCACCCATTGCACTGATGGGCATCTTTTCAGAGTGTTCTTATTTAATTTTACTTTTTAAGGCAACCCAAATAGACCCTCACAGGTCCTGGGAGCTCTCAAGGCAAGTGAGTAGCCTAGAGAGCTTCCAGGACCCTGAGAATGGCTACCTCTTCAAAATTTGTTTCTTAGGAGTGTCTCTTGTTTCATTCTTGGCCCTTCTAAGGGTAGGCTGAATGTAACAAGTGCCATCCTTCCAAGTGTGTTGCAAATGGATGTCTTTCCTTGGAGCTGTTGGCAGAATTTTTCTCCTTACTTAGTACTTCACAGTCCATTCTCACCTCCAGTTGCTGAACACCAGGTTTAATTAGTAGACATTTCACTTGGGATGTCAGTGCCATCCACTTCCAAGTTAGAAATTTTCTTCACTTAGAATAATTTAGAACTTGTCTTTTCTTTATTCTGATCTCTCTTTTAGTATATTTTACAGAAGTTTCTGATATGTGAATGTGTTCCCCTCCCTCCTTCAGGATTGAATCTCTGTTTATACTTAGTCATTTCAATTTCAAAAAGGAGTTAAATATATATGATCATTTTAAGATCTTGAAGGCTGTGGCTAAGACTTTGTATTTTCTTTCAGAAAATTTCCAAATATATATTTTACGCATAGCTACAATCAAAATTCTCTACAATGTTTTTTAGCTTGATGTTAGAATATTTCCCCAAATTTTGGTGAACATATTTTCTCTTTTATGGCCGCACCTGTGGCATATGGAGGTTCCCAGACAAAGGGTCCAATCAGAGCAATAGCCACTGGCCTACACTAGAGCCACAGCAACATAGGGTCCGAGCACCGCATCTGTGACCTACACCACAGCCCAGAACAAGGCCGGATCCTTAACCAGTGGGGCCAGGGATCGAACCCATGTCCTCATGGATGCTAGTTGGGTTTGCTAACCGCTGATCCATGACAGGAACTCTGGTGAACATATTTTTAATGGCTGCATAATATTCCAGCAAAAGGATGTAATAAGTTTTGCCTAGCCAATTCGACTTCTGATTGTTTTTGTGTTAGAGATATTGTAGGCTTATTGACAATTTAGTTTGCTCTAAATGTGCATCTACTCTATTTAACACTGTATTTTATAACAAGTGATGTTGATAGGGAGGTGTGTAAGTGTTAGTTTGAATTATAAATTATAATGAAATGTATAAAAATTTCTTTTGGAATACTTGGCAAGTAATTTACTTGGCCTTGGTATTAGTTTTAGTGGATATAGTTTTACTTATGAGTGTGATTTGAAATAGCCTTGAAGACTTCGTTACAAATTAAGGAAGAGTGAGAATTCAGGATGGAAAGAACAGCATAAAGGTATAGAATAGAAAAAAATAATGGAATTTTGTGCTGACCTATTTATCTGTGCTTACAGCATTTCACTGATAAGTTTAGACTAGATCCTAGCAAATACTTGAACCATATCCCTTTTTAGATCCCTATAGCTGCTGGTAAGAAAACCTAGTTGGTTATATTATTTATATAATACTATGTCATATTTTCTCTTCTAAGTGATGTCACCTGTGAAAAATAAAATAGGCAACTGGTTTGATATGTCTTGTATTATATTAAATTTAAATTCATTAGTCTTTATAAGAAATTATTTTGGGAGAAGGTGATAGCCACAGCAAGATAGAAACCAACTTGGAAATGTCTGAAAGGTATAGGGTGGAAATTAATGAATAGTTTTTTAAAAGATATAATTGTGATAATTTTAGCTATTGTGAAACCCAGAACATAAAATAGGAGAAGCTCACTTTTTGACTTTGCACCGTTGTTTGGGTACAGTTCTCTTTAATACTGTTTATTCAAGAAGTTCTGAGAATGAAAAATTCTGAGAACAAAGAATTTATATCATACATATTATAAACTTCGGTCATTATGTGTTTTAATGTTGCCAGAATATATATTAAGGGTGGAAATCACCAACTCTGGAGACAAGGAGGCCTTTTATCAAATTAGTAAGAGGGTAGTAAGATTTGTGAAGGCTGGAGATGTAATGGTTAGATAATATGTCAAGTCTATGGAGAGCACTAATTGCAGCAAGAGATTAAAGTCTCTGTTGAAATCACTTAAAGCTCTAAAGATTTGCTGAAGTAAATCAGAACAATGCCCCCCTGTCACAGCGCTATCAGCATCCGATGTTCATTCATCATGTGCTTCTGCTTTCTGCCTTGAGTTTTTCCACAGTTGTCCTAAGGACAGTATGGCTATACTTATCATATTGAGGAAGGTTAAGAACATTGCACCTCTAATAGTAAACCTACAATTTCCCAGTAGCGGAGGACACCACAAATTAAGTGCAACAAAAGGGAGATCTCCATCACCTTGATTTATCCAGGCAATCAACCTAGTGAAGCTACTTCATAAAATAATTTGAAATTAGCCCAAAACAAGATTTTATGGCAATTATCTTTTAATTTGAAAATTAGTAAATTAGACTTTCTAGGATAACCTTGTCTATGACTTAAATTTAAGAGCATTTATTTTGTTTTCATTTTTTTAATTACTCAAATGAATTTATCACATCTGTAGTTGTATAATGATCATAACAATCTGATTTCACAGGATTTCCATCCCGCAGCCCAAGCACATCCCTCCACCCCCCAAACTGTCTCCTCCAGAGACCAAAAGTTTTTCAATGTCTGTGAGTCAGCATCTGTTCTGCAAAGAAGTTCCGTCTGTCCTTTTTTCAGATTCCACATGTCAGTGAAAGCATTTGATGTTGGTGTCTCATTGCATGGCTGACTTCACTTAGCATGATAGTTTCTAGATCCATCCATGTTGCTAAAAATGCTGGTATTTCATTCTTTTTAATGGCTGAGTAATATTACATTGTGTATATGTACCACAACTTCTGGATCCACTCCTCTGTGGATGGACATTTAGGTTGTTTCCATATTTTGGCTATTGTAAATAGTGCTGCAATGAACATCGGAGTACATGTGTCTTTGTGAGTCGTGGTTTTCTCTGGATAGATGCCCAGGAGTGGGATTGCTGGATCAAATGGTAGTTCTGTTTAGTTTTCTGAGGAATCTCCATACTGCTTTCCACAGGGGTTGCACCAATTTACAATCCCACCAACAGTGTACTAGGGTTCCTTTTTCTCCACACCCTCTCCAGCACTTATTGTTTGTAGACTTTTGGATGATGGCTATTCTGGCTGGTGTAAGGTGGTACCTCATCGTGGTTTTGATTTGCATTTCTCTAATCATGAGTGATGTTGAACATCTTTTCATGTGTTTCTCGGCCATCTGTATGTCTTTTTTGGAGAACTGTCTGTTTAGATCTTCTGCCCATTTTTTTTTTCTGTCTTTTTGCTATTTATTGGGCCGCTTCCGCGGCATATGGAGATTCCCAGGCTAGGGGTCCAATCGGAGCTGTAGCCATCGGCCTACGCCAGAGCCACAGCAACGCGGGATCCGAGCCGCGTCTGCAACCTACACCACAGCTCACGGCAACGCCGGATCGTTAACCCACTGAGCAAGGGTAGGGGCCGAACCCGCAACCTCATGGTTCCTAGTCAGATTCGTTAACCACTGCACCACGACGGGAACTCCTTCTGCCCATTTTTTGATGGGGTTGTTTTTTTGGTATGGAGCTGCAGAAGTTGTTTATAAATTTTGGAGATTAATCCCTTGTCAGTAGACTCACTTGAAAGATTTTCTTCCATTCTGTGGGTTGTCTTTTTGTGTTGTTTAGGGTTTCCTTTGCTGTGCAGAAACTTTGAAGTTTGATTAGATCCTATTTGTTTATTTTTCTTTTTACTATCAATACTCTGATAGGTGGATCTGAGGAGATGTTGCTGTGGTTTATGTCAGAGAGTGTTTGGCCTATGTTTTCCCCTAGGAGTTTGGTAGTGTCTGGTCTTATATCTAGGTCTTTAATCCATTTGGAGTTTATTTTTATGTATGTTGTTAGGGAGTGTTCTAATTTCATTCTTTTCCATGTGGCTGTCCAGTTTTCCCAGCACTACTTATTGAACAAGCTGTCCTTTCTCCATTGTATAGTCTTGCTTCCTTTGTCATAGATTAGTTGGCTGTAAGTGCATGCGTTGAATTCTGGGCTTTCTATCCCATTCCACTGACTTATATGTCTGTCTTTGTGCCAGTACCATATAGTTTTCATGATTGTTGCTTTGTAGTATAGTCTGAAGTCCGGGGGCCTGATTCCTCCAGCTCCATTTTTCTTTTTCAGGATGTCTTTGGCTATTCTGGGTCCTTTGTACTTCCAAACAAATTTTAAAATATTTTGTTCGAGTTCTGTGAAAAATGTCCTTGGTAATGTGATAGGGATTGCATTGAATCTGTAGATTGCCTTAGGCAGTATAGTCATTTTGATAATATTAACTCCTCCAATCCCCAAGCATGGTATATCTTTCCATCTATTTGTGTCATCTTTGACTTCTTCCATCAGTGGCTTGTAGTTTTCAGAGTACAGGTCTTTTGTCTCTTTAGGTAGGTTTACCCCTAGGTATTTTATTCTTTTGGATGTGATGATAAATGGGATTGCTTCCCTAATTTCCTTTTCTGCTTTTTTATTGTTCGTATATAGAAACACTATCGATTTCTGTGTATTGATTTTGTATCCTGCGACTTTGCCAAATTTGTGGATAAGTTCTAACAGTTTTCTGGTAGAGTCTTTAGGATTCTCTAGGTATAGTATCATGTCATCTGCAAATAGTGATAGTTTTACTTCTTCCTTTCCAATTTGGATTCCTTTTATTTCTTTTATTTGTCTGATTGCTGTGGCTAGGACTTGCAGAACTGTGTTGAAGAGTAGTGGCAAGAGTGGACATCCTTGCGTAGTTCCTGATCTCAGCGGGAATTTTCAGCTTTTCACCATTGAGAATGATGTTCACTCTGGGTTTGTCATATATGGCCTTTATCATGTTGAGGTAGGTTCCCTCTATGCCCACTTTCTGAAGGGTTTTTATCAGAAATGGGTGTTGGATTTTGTCAAAGGCTTTTTCTGCATCTTTTGAGAGGATCATATGGTTTTTATTCTTCAGTTTGTTAATGTGGTGTATCACACTGATGGATTTGTGGATATTGAAGAACCCTTGCACCCCGGGATAAATCCCACTTGATCATGATGTACAATCCTTTTAATGTATTGTTGGATGTGGTTTGCTAGTATTTTGTTGAGGATTTTTGCATCGATGTTCATCAGTGAAATTGGTCTGTAGTTTTCTTTTTTTGTGGAATCTTTGTCTGGTTTTGGTACCAAGGTGATGGTGGCCTCATAGAATGAGTTTGGGAGTATCCCTTCTTCAATTTTTTGAAATAGTTTCAGAAGCAGAGGTGTTAGCTCTTCTCTAAATGTTTGATAGAATTCGCCTGTGAAGCCATCTGGTCCTGAACTTTTGTTTGTTGGAAGTTTTTTAATCACAGTTTCCATTTCAGTTCTTATGATGGGTCCATTCATCTTTTCTATTTCATCTTGGTTTAGTCTTGGAAGATTGCACTTTTCTAAGAATTTGTCCATTTATTCTAGGTTTTCCATTTTATTGGCATATAGTTGCATATAGTAGTCTCTTATGAGCCTTTGTATTTCTGTGATGTTCGTTGTTACTTCTCCTTTTTCATTTCTAATATTATTGATTTGAGACCGCTCTCTTTTTTGCTTGATAAGTCTGGCTAGGGGTTTATCAATTTTGTTGATCTTTTCAAAGAACCAGCTTTTCGTTTCATTGATCTTTTCCATGGTTTTCCTTGTTTCTGTTTCATTGATTTTTCTGCTGTGATCTTTATGATTTCTTTCCTTCTACTACCTTTAGGTCTTGTTTGTTCTTCTCTTTCAAGCTGCTTTAGTTGTAAAGTTAGCTTGTTTATTTGAGCTTTTTCTTGTTTCCTGAGGTGGGCTTGTATTGCTATGAACGTTCCTCTTAGAACAGCTTTTGCTGCATCCCATAGGTTTTGGAGTGTCATATCTTCATTGTCATTTGCTTCTAGGTATTTTTTCATTTCCTCTTGGATTTCTTCAGTGATCCATTAGTTGTTTAGTAGCATGTTGTTGAGTCTCCACGTGTTTGTGTTTTTTGCAGTTTTTTTTCTTGTTTTCCAATCGTATAGCGTTGTGGTTGGAAAAGATGCTTGACATGATTTCAATTTTCTTAAAGTAACTGAGGTTGGATTTATAGCCCAGGATATGGTCAGTCTTAGAGACTGTTCATGTGCACTTGAGAAGAATGTGTATTCTGTTGCTTTTGGACGGAATGTCCTATAAATATTAAGTCCATCTGGTTTAATGCTTCATTCAGTGCCTGTGTTTCTTTATTGATTTTTTGTCTGGTTGATCTGTCCATTGCTGTAAGTGGGGAGTGAAAGTCCCCCACTATGATTGTGTTATTGTCAATTTCTCCTTTTAAGGTTGTTAGCAATTGCCTTATATATTGTGGTGAACCTGTGTTGGGTGTGTAGATATTTAAAATTGTTATATCTTCTTGGATTGATCCTTTGATTGTTATGTAATGGCCTTCTTTGTCCCTGAAAATATTCTTCATTTTAAAGTCTATTTTGTCTGATATGAGTATTGCTACTCCAGCTTTCTTTTGATCCCCGTTTGCATGAAATATTTTCTTCGATCCTCTCACTTTCAATTTGTAGGTGTCCCGAGAAGTGAAGTGGGTCTCTTGAAGACAGCATATATATATTGGTCTTGTTTTTGTATCTATTCATCCAGTCTGTCTTTTGGTTGGGGCGTTTAGTCCATTCACATTTAAGGTAATTATTGATATGTATGTTCTTATTGCCATTTTACTAACTTCTTTGGATTTGTTTTTGCTGCTCTTTTTCCTTTCCTTCTTGTCTTGTTCTTTTCTGCCTATAGAAGTTCCTTTAGTATTTGTTGTAAGGCTGGTTTAGCGTTGCTGAATTCTCTCAGCCTTTGCTTATTTGAGAAGGTTTTGATTTCTCCTTCAAATGTGAACAAGAGCCTTGCTGGGTAGAATAATCTTGGTTGGAGGTTTTTTCCTTTCATCACGTTGAGTATATCATGCCACTCCCTTCTGGCCTGCAGAGTTTCTGTTGAAAAATCTGCCGATAACCTTATTGGGGTTCCCTTGTATGTTATTTGTTTTTTTTCCCTAACTGCTTTTAAGATTTTCTCTTTGTCTTTATTTTTGGTCAGTTTGATTAGTATGTGTCTCGGGGTGTTCCTCCTTGGGTTTATTTTGTATGGTACTCATTGTGCTTCCTGGATTGGAGTGAGTGGTTCCTTCCCCATGTTAGGGAAGTTTTTGGCTGTTATCTCTTGGAATATTTTTTCTGTCTCCTTCTCTCTCTCTTCTCCTTCTGGCACCCCTATAATATGGATGTTGGTGCGTTTCATGTTGTCCCACAGTTCTCTGAGGCTCTTTTCATTTGTTTTCAATCTTTTTTCTCTTTTCTGTTCTGCATCCGTAATTTCCACTAATCTGTCCTCCACCTCACTTATTCGTTCTTCTGCCTCCTGTATTCTGCTGTTAGCTGCTTCTAGTGAATTTATTTCAGTTATTGTATTTTGCATCTCTTCTTGTTTAAGTTTGATATCTTGTATCTCTTTGGTCAGTGTTTCCTGTAAGTTATCCATCTTTGCCTCCAGTTTATTTCCAATGTCTTGTATCTTCTTCAGCATCAACAATCTAAAGTCTTTTTCCTAGAGGCTGAGAATCTGCTCATGGCTTAGCTGTTTCTCTGGGTTTTTTTCTCTCTCTCATCTGAGTTACAGTTCTCTGTCTTTTCATTTTTATAGGTTTTTGGTGTGGTGACCTTCTTACAGATAATAGAGTTGTAGCCTCTCTTACTTCTGATGTCTGCCCCCCTGTGGCTTAAGTTGGTATGGGGGGGGTTGCTGTAGGCTTCCTGATGGGAGGGGCTGATGCCTGCCCCCTGGTAGGAGGAGCCGATTCTAATCCCTCTGGTGGGTGGGACTTAGTCTCTGGATGGGATTAGAGGCAGCTGTGTGCCTAAGGGGTCTTTAGGTAGCCTGTTTACTGAGGGGTGGGGCTGTGATCCCACCTGGGTTGTTGTTTGCCCTGGGGCTTCTTAGCGGCTGGCTGACGGGTGGGGCCAGATTTTTCCAAAATGGCCACCTCCAGAAAAAGGCACTGCTGCTGAATATTCCCGAGAGCTTTGCTTTCAATGTCCTTCCCTCACAAAAAGCCACATTCATCCCTGTTTTCCCAGGATGTCCTTCAAGAACTGCGATCTGGTGTGACCCAGATTCCCATGGAGATTTTGCTTTGCCCTGGGACCCAGTGCACGTGAAAGTCTGTGTGTGCCTTTTAAGAATGGGGTCTCTGATTCCCCCAGTCCCATGGAGCTCCTGCACACAAGCCCCACTGGCCTTCAATGCCAGATGCTCCAGGGGCTCTTTCTCCCTGTGCCAGATCCCCACACGTGAGAGTTTGATGTGTGGCTCAGAACTCTCACACCTGTAGGTGAGTGTCTGTGAACCAGTTAGTTTCCAGTCTGTGAAGCTTCCCACCCAGGATGTATGTGGTTGTTTACATTGCGAAATGGCCCCTCCTACCTCTGGATGTGTCCTCTTTTTCTTCTGGAGTAGGGTGTCTTTTTTAAGGTTTCCGGTCCATTTTGGTGAAGTGTGCTCGGTCTTTAGTTGTGAATTTTGTTGATTTTAGGAGAGCAGTTGAGCTCCAGTCCTTCTATATCGCCGTCTTAATCCCGTCTCCCTTAAGAGCATTTAGATGTCCTTCTTTCTCTTCCTTTTCATACTCAAATTTGTGTTAGAAGAGAGAAGCTCTTTTAAATATGTGTTTGGCTTTTACATGAATTCCTTCCATTCTTGATAGACAGTGACTAGGAATAGTTTTCTTATGCTCAGGGACAGTATAAGGTTGTTGAAAATCACACTCTGAAGTTAAGGTGCTGGTAGTACAAATGTTAGGTGTTCTTTGATTTTGAGCTTTGTGGTTCAAAGGATATTGTAATGGGATTTTTAGAATCAGATGCATAGAATGGCAGTCAACTTGAGAGACTTAGGAGGGATGGATTTTAAAGCAAATTTTGGATAATACATAAATACATGAAGTTTTAATTTTAAGAACATTAAAGATTTTTGTGAATTTGTGAACATGAATATATTCTGTGTTAGAACATGGCTTATAAAATTACCATTTTTTTGAAGTGCTCTTGTGGTATACAGCAGGTTAAGGATCTGGTACTGGCACTGTAGCAGCCTGGATTGCTCCTGTGGCATGGGCTTAATCCCTGGCCCAGGAACTTCCACATGCTGTGGGTGTGGCCAAAACATTTTTTTCCCTGTACAGATATGTGAAGTCCTATAAATGATTTCATTTCTTTTGAAATGTGTCTTAAAATATATATAAAATTCAAATATTTTTCCTGATTTTTACCTAATAAAGCTTTTTAAAGATAGTGACAACATTCTTAATAGAACAAGCCCCAGAATTTAAAAGAGAGGGAGAGGGAAATCTTGGATTTGGATGTGTGGTGAGGATTATATTTGTTATTCCCTAATTTTGTCCCTAAAATATTTTTCCGCCTTGGGATTCCCTCACTTGGAAACTGCCATTGTGCTGGTTAAAATGTTAGTCCCTTGGGCCACATTAAGTCCCTAGAGGCCATAAAACACTAAAAATACTATTGTAGGAGTGGTAGTGTGTGGATGGTTTTATGTCATTATTAGAAAATACTAAACATGAGAAAGTAAAAGGTATCTAAATTATCTTTATTATTCTAATGATGACTACTGCAGTGGGCACCATTCACACACCCATACATATATTTAAGCATTTTAGAAGATTTCATTTAGAAGTTCCTGTTGTGGCTGAGCAGGTTAAGAAACCAACTGGTATCCATGAGGATGTGGGTTTGATCCCTGGTCTTGATCAGTGGGTCAAGGATCTGGCATTGCTGCAAGCTGCATTGTAGGTTGCAGATATGGCTTGGATCTGAAGTTGCTGTGGTTGTGTGTGATGTAGGCCTGCAGCTGCAGTTCTCATTTCACCTCTAGCCTAGGAACTTACATATGTCATAGGTGTGGCTCTAAAAATACAAAAAATTTCATTTAAAAATATTTTATGCCTTTGCATGCACATAATCCAATACTGGCTGCTTCATTTGAACTCAGGCATAGACTGTGTTTTTCCCTATAGTTCCTCCTGCCTAAAATCTTTTCAGACATTCATAAAGCCAAAATTAGCCCACTGCACATATATATGTACACACACATAGTATACATGTATATACATACACACAGTAGTACTACTTCATTTTATGTGCTTTTTTAGAATTTCCAGTGTTTTAAAACTGTGAAAGTGATATAACAGCACTATAATAGCAATGGGTTGGAGGGAGAGGGAAAATAGTCCTCATTGTGTTAATTCTCTACCTTGGAAACAGGATTTTACTTGAAATGTCTACCTTGTTTCCTTAAGTTACTTCTAACAAGTAAATCTTGTTACCTGTATAAATAGACTAGACTTGTCTCAAATATCATGATTCCAAAAAGATCTTGTTCTCATAGCATTTCCCTTAGGGACTCAGAATTGATTCATTCTACAGATATTTTGGTGTGTCTACTGGATGCAAATCATTCCATAAATATTTATGTAAGATCTATGTTTGGTACGCAAATGAGAAATAGCATTCCTGACCTCAAGAAGTTTATTTCTGATAGAGGAGATGAGACGAGAAAATTAGAGTTATCTGTAATAAAAGGCGAGCTAGAGTAAGTTCTGCATTAATGTCCATTTAATATTTAAGGAGTTAGGGCAGAGTAGGATTTAGTGTCACAAATATATTTTACTTTTAGTTCAGACCAAACAAAAAGACTTTTTTTTTCCCCATTGTTGTACTCCATAAGCATGGAGGCGAATTAATTTCCAGAGAGAACACTGTCTCTTTGCCATTAAGAGACAAAGAAATTAGATGAAGAGTTTGAAATTCTTCTGTGTGCTTTGCCATATAGGAAGTTATCTTGCTCTTCCCACTCAAATAATGAAAGCAAACAAACAAAGGCAAACACCTGCTTATTTCACCTCTAATTGTGTTTTCCTTCATCCTGGCCCCCACGGGCCAGATTTAGTCAACAGCTGTGCACCATGTGTGCCCAGAATCTGTAGAAATGTGTGCATGTGTCTTCAGAGCACACTTTTTTTTTCATAGAATAGTCATGATTGAGTTTATTTTTTCCATTTTTGTGTTTAACACTGTTGCATTATGAGAAATAATATGCCCGTGCACATATAATTAAAATGATTTTTCAGAACACATTGGAAGTAGTATCACATCCAAGACTTCGGCAGCTACAAAGATGTGTGAAGAGTGCCCTCCTTATGGCTTACTTTTTCATGGGGAGGGGGAGAGGTCTAACTGCTTTCAGAGTGTGATTCGTTTCAAGACTATAACCAGAGCATCATATGCTGTGGAATCTTTATGACTGGGGATACAGAAGCTTCATTTCTGCAAGCAGGATATTGCTGAGGAAGATAGAGCTGTGCAGGGGTCACAATTTCAAGCGATTTTTTCCTTGAGTCTTTGAGGTTGTGTGTCCTAGAGTTGGTATTAGGTGCTCATCAGAAAAAGATTCCAAAATGTTACCAACATTGCTATTGTGAATCCTCTTTTTTTCATATGGGGGCTCGGAGCTGACTAGTCAACTTAATGTGTGGTAAAATATAAGCAAACTTTCTTAAAAGTTTGCGTGGGACTTCATCGTTATTGGCAATTCTGCCTTGTTGCTGGAGGTTCCCAGACACATTCAGGTTCTTGGGTAAAGTATGCAGCCACAGCACTTTGCTAGGTTATAAATGAGTTTATTTCAAATGTGCTTAATTTAAGACAGCCTACATTCTTTTAAAACAATGATCCTGAGTCAGCCAAAAAATGAGTAAGTTGGAGCTCTAGATGACATCAGACTAGCTTGTTAAAGTCCTAATATGGTGATGGAGTAAAGCAGCAGCCAGTTATGATGTGACAAATTAAAAGTAAAGGGTTAGCATCCCCCTTTAAAGTCCTCTTTAAGTAAATTAATACATGGAATCATGTCATCCTCTAAGTAACCGAGCAGACCCACAATGCCATGTGGATTTCTGTTTTCACCAAGAAAAATTAGACTTTTGGAAATTAGTATGAATGTGCTTGGTTTGTTCTACAGTAAGCATCATAAAAACTCTTCACTCGTTTTAGGTTTCTGTATTCATTCTTGCCTTTGATCGATGTTAGGAGGTCTTGAGGGGCTTTTTGTAACGTCATTTTTGAGTATGTTTCTTGTAAACAATGCTTCGTGACTGTATCAACACTGGTGATTCTTGCAGAGCGTGCTTCTTTTCCTTCTGGACTTTAAGCAGAAGTATCATGACTGAGAAGTGAGATATCAGTAGTTATCCTTTGTCCTGCTAATCATCTTGGCGGTCTGGCCAGGCATAGCCCAAGAGTGATTTCCTGGATCTCAGGATGAATGTTGTAGCTTATTTACATAAATGCTGAAGAGGCTGGTGAAGGAAAACAACACCAACTCTGCAAATATTTCCCCTGACATAAATTATATATAACGTTATAATAGATGTGAAGGCTACTGGCTTTATTAACCAGACATTTCTAAAGTTTATAGTAAAGTGAATTGATTTGAATTTTGAGGAGCCTGTAGCCTGCTCAATTAAATGTGGTAATGAAGATTTACAAGATGTGTAGAAGTACTTCCAGTTGATATACATCACTTATTGATAACAATCTTTTCCATTTCTTCCCTGCCCATAAAATTCCCTATGGCGTATGTTGTTCAGGAAACTATTCCTTAAACTGCCATGGTAGCCAAAATGTTGACAGATCCTCTGGGCTGTGGCAGTGTGTGTGTTTGTGATATGGAGGATTTCATAACCTTAATGAGATTGGTAGAATTAGTAACAGTGTGGTTTGAGGAACCCTGTGTCCAGGGATGTAATTACTGTTACGTGTCCCTATTTACATGTAATCATTGTCCCTGATGTGAATGTTTTGCATACACCATACTATCGGACTGTTAGCATAAGCCGGTTGCTTACTGTCTTACCTCTGCTAACTTTGGTACAGATAACTAGAGAGAAAACTGGCCTCGACCAGTTGGCATTGGCTTGGATTACATTTATTTCTGTTATTTCCATGTTATGTTAATGCTTTCAAATACCAGTACATTTGTTAAATAGTTTTTCATATCTTTTCAGTTTACCTTTTTCTTAAACCTTTTTCTAGTTGTTGAAACGTCACTCTTCTCAGAAGGTTAAGGGCAGTTATGCACACCTTCCCTTTGTAGGAGTGTCTTTTTTTTTTTTTTTTTTTTTATGCTTTACCTGTGGCATGTGGAAGTTCCTGGGCCAGGGATTGAACCTGCACCACAGTAGCACCCACTGTGCTGCAGTGGCTGTGAAGGTCCTTAACCTGCTGTACTACAAGGGAACTCCAGGAGTGTCTTTTGATGAGCAGATTGACCTAGAATTTCTCCTTCATCAGATTTAGTGATCATCGTGTTGAGGAGAGGGTGTGTGTTCATAGTTGTGGGGAAATGAAGATGCTCAGCTCACACCTCAAGACCCACTTGAAAAACAAATAGTTACGAAAAGCAAACCATATTGAACATTTTTATATTTCTTTTATGGTTTATAGTTTAGTGGATAATACAAAGTTCAGTCTTTACCATTCAGACATTTTTTATGTTTTTCTGTTAATTTTTCTTATTGAGTGGGTGGGATAGATTGGAGGAAAATAAAAACATGTAAGGGAGAGATTCTTAGTAAAGAATATTGTCAGCACTGACTCTCATCCAGATTAGAGGTTTCAACATTCATAACTTACTTCAGTATTATACACTGATTAGTAAATATGATGTAGCTCTCTCTGCAAGAATAGAAAGCATCTTATAAAATGTGTAATTTTGTCTGATTATTTGTAGCAGAAGTGTGTGATATGTCTAGAGAAGGACATATCCTTCTAGCCTTATCCTTGGTTAATTTTGTATTTTGACTTCTTTTCCTTGAGGTTGCTAGCTCCTGTTAAGGAATTTCAGAATTTAAAAAAAATCAGATTTATTGCTTAAATAATTGGAAGACTGATTGATTTTTCAATGCTTTATTAATAATTGAAAAATGCTCATGTCATCAGCTTGAGAAACAAAGCATCACGACGACCTTTGAAAGATTCTATGTATCCTACCCTAATTACATCATCGTCTCTTCCTATTTAAACAGATTCCTTATTTTAGTGATTATCATTCCAGTGCTTTTTTGTATAGTTTTGTCACATTTGTATCTGGCTCAAAATACGGTATTTAATTTTTCTCTTTTCAGTTTTTGTATAAATGAATATTGTATTAGTTATCTACTATTAAATAGTTACTATTACGTACTTAATTCATTTCCCACTATTGATAATTTGTGTTCCTGTTTTTATTCATCTGGCTAGAGGGTTATCAGTTTTATTGATCCTTTAAAACAATCATCTTATTTTTTGCATTGCTTTTTGGCTTTCGGGTTAATTGATTTCTGCTCTTAGCTATATTGTTTCATTTCCTCTGCTTGGCTTTATTTTTTCTAGTTTTTAGTGTAAACATTCAGATAATTGATTTGAAACCCTTTTTTTATATGAGCATGTGAATGCTATATATTATCCTCTAATCCATGCTTTACCTATATTTCATACATTTTGTACATTGTTTTTATTTCATTTAGCCAACTAAACATATTTTCTGATTTTCCTTATGATTTTTCTGTTCCTTGGTTAGATAGAAATTTCTAATTCCACGTATTTAGAATTTCTCCACATTTCTTGGTTATTAATTCCTTGGTGACCAGAGAATACTTTGATGTAAATTCTTTTAAATTTAAGATTTGCTTTATTTAATGCTTTTTTGATTTATAGTGTTGTATTATCATCATGTTTACACCAACGCAGATCAGTTATATGTATACATATATCCATTCTCTGCCCCCCATAGGTTATTAGAGTATTGAGTAAATCTCCTTGCACGATACTGTAGGTTCTTGTTAGTTATCTACTTCATATATAGTAATGTATATATGTTAATCTCTTCCTCGTAGTTCCTAGTTTATCCCTACGCCTATGTTTTCCTCTCCAGTAATCCTAAATTTAATTTTGATGTCTTTGGAGTTTATTGCCTAGAATATATTCTAACTTGGTCATTGTTACATATGTACTTAAAGAGAGTATGTACTCTGCTGTGTTGGGTGGCATGTGCTATAAACATCAACTAGGTTAAGTTGTCAACTAGGTAATATTCCCTTTATTGTTAACTGATATTTTAGTTTCTGTCTTTATTGATTATTAGAACCGTTGGAGGTTCCAACCATGCTTGTGATTTCTTTCTATTCATTCTTTTAGTCCTAACATTTTTTGCTTCATGAGTTTTTTGAACTCTGTTCTCGGGTACATGCACATTAAGGAGTGTTACAGCCTCTTAACTGTCTCCATTAATGCAATGCAATATTACTCTTAAACCTGGCAGTATTCCTTTATATGAAGTCTGCTTTGTTGTCTGAAGGAGACTCTTGCTGTCTATTGCTTACCATTTTCTGGTATATCTTTTACTGTCCTTTTACTTTTAAACTCTCTCCACTTTATAATTAAAATTGACTTCTGGTAGACAAATAAAGTTTGATCTTTTTTAATCCAGTGTTTCGAATCTGTCTTTTAATTGAATTGTTTAAATTATCTATACTTAATGTAATTTTTAAATGGTAGGATTTAAAAGCTGCCATTTTGCTTGTTTTTCACTTTATCATCTCCTTTTGTTTCTTTTTCTAACTTTCATTGGATTAAATCATACTCACCATGAATTAGTTTACTTCCATTATCAGCTTATTAGTTACGTATTTAAGTGGTTTCTCTAGGATTCATAATACATATTTTTTTACATTGTATTAAATGTTTTCTTCTTGGTCCTCTTTTATACAGTTTTTTTTTCGTTTTTGTTTTTTTTTTTTTTAGATCTATTTGGCTTTTATCAGCTGTCTTTTTGGTATATATTAATATCATTACATGGTATGTTTACTCTTTATTAAAAAATAAATTTGATAGATTTTTGTAAAGCTGAACTCCATCATACTGTATGTATTGTCTTGCAACCTTTTTTTTTTTTTTTTTTTTTTTTTTGCCTTTTAGAGCTGCACCCTCGGCATGTGGAGGTTCCCAGGATAGGGGTCTAATTGGAGCTACAGCTGCTCACCTGCACCAGAGCCACGTCTGCAACCTACACCACAGCTCATGGCAATGCTGGATTCTTGACCCACTGAGCAAGGCCAGGGATTGAACCTGTAACCTTATGGTTCCTAGTCGTATTCATTTCTGTTGCACCCCAATGGGAACTCCATGTCTTGTAACTTCTTATATTCAGCATTCCCCATTTTGTTTCTGAGATTTAACCAACTTGATATATCAAGATATGGCTTATTCATTTCATCTTTTTCATAGTATTCATCAACAGTTGATATATCTGATTCTGTGCTCCTGGACAGTTCTTACTTTTGCCATCACAGTCAGTGCTGCAATGAATATTTTTGTACATAGCTCCTTTTACTTATTGTTACTTTGACTAGTATAAATGTTGGATAGCTTCATTCTATAAATATCAGCTAGGTCAAGTTGGTTGTCCCTGTTGTTCAAGTCTTGCAAATGCTACTGATTTTCTCTCTATGATTCTAAATGTTTATGCCCTTAATAAATACAACAACAAAAAAGTCAACATAACTATAAAAGAACAATAAATCCACGATTTTTTACCTTGTGTTTAGGGCCACACCTACAGCATGTAGAAGTTCCCAGGTTAGGGGTCAAATCAGAGCTGCAGCTGTCAGCCAACATCACACCCATAGCAACACAGGATGTGAGCTATGTCTGTGACCTACACTGTAGCTTATGGCAACATTGGATCCTTAAACACACCTAGTGAGGCCAAGGATTGAACCTGCATCCTCATGGATATTAGTCTGGTTCTTAACCCACTGAGCCACAACAGGAACTCCATAAATCCACAATTTTAATATATTTCAGTACCTTAATATTAGTAAGGCTATAGAAGACTTGAGAATACAATCAGCCAACCTGAACTAGTTGAGATTTACAGAATATTTTGTCCAACGTCAGCAAAATATATATTCTTCACCAGTGACAGGGAATATTCACCAGGACAGACTGTAATATTGGACCATGGAACAAACCTCATATTAAAAGAATTAAAATCATACTAAGTTTGTTCTCAGACTATAATGAAATTAAACCAGCAATTACTAATAGACATCTGTAAAAATCCCTCAAACTTACAAAGTTAAACAACACAATCCAGAGGTCAAAAAGGAAATTGCATGGATTTGTAAAAATTATTTTCACTAAAATGCCAACAAAAGTACTGCATATCAAAATTTGTGGGATGCAGCTAAAGCATTTCTTAGAGGAAAAGCTATAGCATTAAACTCTTTATATTAGAAAAGAATAAGGGTCTCAAATCAATGACTTAAGATCTACTATAAGGAAAAAAAAGAGTAAATGGCAACCCAAAAGTATA
This sequence comes from Sus scrofa, assembly GCF_054392235.1. NCBI lineage: Eukaryota > Metazoa > Chordata > Mammalia > Artiodactyla > Suidae > Sus > Sus scrofa. Next base: position 129,338,733 of record NC_139385.1, on the reverse strand, counting down.
AAATAAGATTAGAAATAAATGAAATTGGAATTAGAAAAATAAGAAAATCAATAAAAATAAAACTTTTCTTGGAAGGATGAATAAAAAAGACTAAGGAAAAAATAAGATAGTTTTCCTATATCATGATTTTAAAAGGAATACCAGTATAGCTATTTCAAATACTGAAGTGAAAATAAGGGGATATTTTGAACAACTTTATGGCCATAAATTTGAAAATTCAGGGAAAAAATGACAAATTGCCCAAAATACACAAAATACAGAAATACCTTCAAGAATAAATGGTTAATCTGAACAACTTATTCATCAAAGAAAGTGAATTCATAGTTAAAGACATTCAAATAATGAAAACTTTACATATAATTTCACTGGTAAATTTTACCAAGGCAGAAATAGACCAGTTCTACCTAAATTTCTTCATAGAAAAGAGAAGAGGTTCTCAATCTCTCAACTCACTTTTTTTTTAGAGGCTAACATTACTCTAATGTTAAAACCAAAGGCAGTACAAGATAATGACACGAAAGACAAATATTCCTTATGTACATGTTTCAAATGATCATTTTAACAAGTGTCTGCTGTCATTCTCCCAAAATAAGTACTGTAGTCCTGGTAAGGATTAGAGGGATGCAAATTTAAACAGATGTTTTAGCATCACTCAATATTAAATTTGTTTTGCTCTATTTAAAACCTGTCTAAGATTTTGACATTTGGACTTTCAATTAAAGTCAGACCTTTAGTTGAGTTTGAGTTGATTAACCTTTTACAGTAGATAACTTTCCTTAAAATAGTGCCAGGAAACTCTCTGAGGAAAGAATCCATTAAAAACTTATTTAAAACTGGTGAACTGTAATATTATGATTATAAGTTTTTATGTTTTAAATGGATTAAAGTCTACCAAGGAAAATTAAGCCAACTTTTTATTATTATTATTTTTATCATTTATATATATATATTTTTCTGCTGTACAGTATGGTGACCCAGTTACATAAATGTATACATTCTTTTTTCTCACATTACGTGTCCATCTTAAGTGACTAGACATAGTTGCCAGTGCTACACAGCAGGATCCCATTGCTAATCCATCCTGAAGGCAACATTCTGCATCTATTTACCCCAAGCTCCCAGTCCGTCCCACTCCCTCCCCTTCCCCCTTGGCAATCATAAGTCTGTTCTCCAAGTCCTTGATTTTTTTCTTTTCCTGTGGAAAGGTTCTTTTGTGCCATATATTAGATTACAGATATAAGATATGTCTTTCTTTCTGACTTAATTCGCTCAGGATGAGAGTCTCTAGTTCTATCCATGTTGCTGAAAATGGCATTATTTTATTATCTTTTACGGCCAAGTAGTATTCCATTGTGTATATGTACCACATCTTCCTAATCCAGTCATCTATCAGTGGACATTTGGGTTGATTGCCAAATGATTCCATGTCTTGGCTATTGTGAATAGTGCTGCAATGAACCTACGGGTCCATATGTCTTTTTTAAGGAGAGTTTTGTACGGATATATGCCCGTGGGGTTGCTGGGTCATATGGTAGTTCTATGTATAGATATCTAAGATATCTCTATACTATTCTCCGTAGTGGTTGTACCAGCCTACATTCCCACCAACAGTGCATGAGGGTTCTCTTTTTTGCCCCACACCCTCTCCAGCATTTGTTATTTGTGGACTTATTGATGGCCATTCTGACTGGTGTGAGGGTGGTATCTCATGGTTTTGATTTTCATTTCTCTAATAATCAGTGATGTTGAGCATTTTTTCAAGCGCTTGTTAGCCATCCATGTATCTTCCTTGGAAAAATGTCTATTCAGGTCCTTTGCCCATTTCTTTTCAGATCACATAAATCTTTGGCCTTTTTTTAAACCTATAACAGAGTCAAACTTAGTTGGAATTGTAGGTGGAGAATTTGGAATTCTGAGACATTCGTTTGAGTCACTGTAGAGTGTTATCTCCTTATTGGGGCTTAGATATATGGTTGAGTGTCTGACTCTATATTTAGTTTACAATAATGTGCTATGCCAGGTTATGCAAATATACTCTTGTTGTAGACCTGACACTAAAGTCTAAAAGATAAATAACTTTTTAGTTTGATGCACATTTATAGTTAGCACTGTCATACTCCAGCCAACAAAGTGCCTCTGTAATCAACTATCCAGCTTTCGCAGGACTCTGAGGATTCCCAGAATGTAAGTAAAACTGGGGAATACCTAGTTAAACTGGGTGAAGTTAGTCACCCATAAGTTTTTTTTTAATGGTCCCTTGCAGTGATGAACACATTCTCTTCTGTGCAGTAGATGAAAAATAAATGTGTTAAAAAATCATGGAATACATAGCTTTATTGTCAGGATTTTTCAAATGTAATAGAAAATCACTTTCATAATTTTTTTTTTTTTTGTGATATACCTCTCAGTTGCTGGAAAAATTTCCCAGAACCACTTGTACATCCTTGGGGGATACCATTGTGATCATGTAGTTGTCCTGATATCTGGGCAGGAAATTATAAAACATCTATTCTTAAAATATTGTTTCCCATTTCTTGCAGGAAAATCATACCAACAGAAGTTTTAGCCATTAAAAAATGAACACGAGAGTCAGTATTAATTAAAAATAGCAATACCACTAGCTTCTTTTTACTATATGCTAGAATGCTGTCTGATACATAGTTAATGCCCATTAAATTACCTATGAAAAATAACTGGCACAGAATCATACTAAAGATGTGGGGAGGTGTTTCTTTTGCATTTTCTTCTATGAGAATCTGCATTTTTTGGTAGATATCTTGGTGTGTTTGTTCTTAGTCTTTTAATCTGATGATGAGTGGGCTTAATAGGAAGTGGTGAGGAAGAAAGAGGCAGAATGAGGAAGCATGAGTAAACATAGGAGACTTGAGATTAAGAGGAATGTAGTAAGTGATTCAATCCAAGGTGCTGAAGTCATCACTCAGGTATTGACTTATTCTACTTCCCTTGCTAGGGAGATGCAGGGAGTCCTGTTGCTAGAATGTCTATAAGTGGAATTTGAACATTTCTCCTTTGTTAAGTTCTTTTTGTTTGTTTTTCCCTTTTTTGGCCTCCCCATAGCTGGGCAAGGGATCATATTGGAGCCACAGTTTCGACCTAAGCCTTACTTGCGGCAGCTCCAGATCCTTAACTCACTGTGCTGAGGCAGGGATGGAACCTGTGTCCCAGTGTTCCCAAGACACTGCCACTCGTGTGGTGCTGCAGTGGGAACTCCTGCTAGATTATTTTTTTTGACAGATTCCCATTATGATTTTCACTTCCTTTCCTTAGCCGAAAGGGGGCAAACCAAATGCTCTTGATTGGTACTGTCCACTGCCTGTAAGATACCTTGTAGATCACAGTGAAATGATTAAGCATGATCTCTATTATCAGTGGTCTTAAATTCTCGCTCTTAATGGCCTCAAGAATTACATGCACAGAAGAATCAGATTAAATTTCAAAGGTTCACGTTGTAATTTATGTCATTTAAAATTTATAGACACTCAGTGAGAGCTTAGGATGAACATGGGTTTCACCTAAGTGGATAGATTTTTATATGGTGTTAAGAGAAATAAAAACTCAGTATGGAAATAATTGTGGAAGCAAAAATGAGTATGATCTGTGTGAAGTGGATAGCAATTTAATGAATTGTCTCCACTAATAAGGAATGAACTAATCATAAACTAGTGAACTATTCAGGAAACCTTGAAGATCCTAGATAGAACTGTATACTTAGGACTTGAACCATTTTATAGTTATTGGGACTTATTTAGTGGCCCAGAATATGGGTAAATACTCTGGGTGCACTTGAAAAGAACATGTGTTCTTTTCATGTTGAGTGGAATGTTCCATAAATATCAATTAGGTCAATTTGGTTGATTGTGTTATTAAAGTCTTTTATACACTTGATATTTTTCTATCAACTTTTGAAAGAGCATATAAACACCTCTAGTTAGAATTGTAGATTTGTCTTTTTCTCCTTGTAATTTGATTGGTTTTTGCTTCATTTTGAAGATCTTGTATTGAGTGCAAAAATGTGGGACTGTTGAGTCTTTTGGATGAGTTGAAATTATATTTTTTATCCTTGTTAATAATATCTGAGGTTTACTTTTTATTTTTTTTTTGATTAATGTTATCATGGTATATGTTTTTTCCAGCCTTTAATGTTACCGTGTTTGTATCTTTATGTTTAAAATGCATCGTGGTAGGCAGCATGTAGTTGAGTGTTGCTTTTTTACATAATTTTACCATCTCTGTTTTTTAGTTGGGATTATCATACCATTTATATTTAATGTGGTTGTCGATGTGGTTATGTTTAAGTCTGTCATCTTCTTTGTTTTCTATTTGTCTCATCTAGTCTTTTTTTTCTGTCTGTCTACTCCTAGGATTGATTCTATTTTATCTCCTTTGTTGGTTTGTTAGGTATAATTCTTAGTTTTGTTATTTATTGAAAAATTATCATTTCACCTCCATATTTGAAAGATACTTTTGCTGGATGTGGAATTCTAAGGACTTCTTTTTCTTTTAGTACTTAAACTTGTTGCTCTACTGTTTTCAAATTTGCAGTTTTTCCAATGAGAAACATGTCATTATCATGTGATATTATCTCTAATGTCTTTCACATCCCTGACTATTTAAGATTTCTTCTTTATTATTGACTTACAGCAATTTGATAATAATGTGCTATTGTGTGGTTTTCTTTTTTGTGTGCTTAGAATTAATTGAAACAGATCTGTAGATACATAGATTTCATTATTTGGAAACATCTCTATTTATTCACCTATTTTTTTTTTTCCTATCTCCCCCAACCCCTGACACTGAGGTTGAGGTAAGCAGTAGCTTAGTGGAAATTTAATGTTACTTGTGTGACTCTTCAGTTCTGACCTTCTAGAATTAAAAATTATTTTTGTAACTGACAGACCACTTGCTGATATTACCAATTTTCAGTGCTTCTGTGGCCTCTTTTCTCATCCTGAGATTTCTTGTGTATTTTGGTAAGTAGATGAAAAGTAGATAAATTAAGTGTTGCTGTCTTACATTTTAACTTTTTGGTCTTAACTTCAAAGTACATTTTTAGACTTTTTCCTGTGCTCTGATATTATTTTGCAACTGTCCAGTCATTACTTTTGAATCTTGATAACTCATCTCACGTGAAACTAAACTTAGGCTCAAGTAGAGAAAGTTGGAGCAGATCTGATACCCATTGGATTCTGATAGTGTAAAATACGGTTTGCTTTTCTTCAGCTGAAAAAACCTGATTTAAATCCGTTAAGTATCTGTGCCCTCCAACTTATAAAATAACATTAAACTGAGTTCCAGTAAACATTATCCTACAAGCTACAATATGAATGGAGTATCAGTTATTTAGGAGTGGGAGTCACTAATACGGATAGGATGATTTCTCATTAACACTAACAAATTCAGAGCTGTTTTTATATTAGATTAAAATAGTAATTTAGCTGCTTAGTAAATAATTACATGGAAAGGGTGTTATGTAATCTGTTCACCAAGAGTTGGCAAATGTTGCCAAGTACTAATGATTCATTTCCTTAATAACGTGAGGGAGTATGAGGTCATAAGTTTTCAGTTAAGAAAGTTCTGTCAGGACTGGACTTAGCACTGGTGCAGAGGCAGCACAGTGAGGTGGAAAGAACATATGCACATCTTCAGGTCTATATTTGGATCTTAGTAGGAACTGTGAGGAATGTCATCACTTGGAAAGCTCAGCTTTCCTTCTATAAAATGCTCCAACTTACATTGTTAATAATAGCTATTATTACACTAAAGAAATGGTAGCATATATATGTATGTAGTGCTTGCTTATGTTATTGTTAGGGTTGAACTGGAATGTATCTGGGTAATGCTTTCTATTATGTCTAAGTGGTATTTTTTTCTCAAGAAAGCAATATTCTATCAGGAGGTATTGAAAAAATAAGTGGTCTTTGTTGCAGGTTTTTGAGGAGAAAATGAGGCAGAATTATATTATGGTTGATTTTTAAATTTTCTCTTACCTGTTATAATGATAAATCCCAAGGAAAAACCTAGAAACAAAATTCTTAAGCATTAGTATGGAAACTGAGAACAACTTGTTTTATCATTAAAGGTATCTGAATCTTGGGACTTCAGGGTTTTCTCAAATAGTGTCAGAATGAGAAATGGGCTTGATTTTCTTTTTGGGTCAAATGGCTATAGTTTTCTTTAAGATATAGGAAGTCATGGACCCAGTTTTAGGTAACTTGTGTTCAGGAACTAATAGAGGATAGTGGAGATAATCTGAAAGCAAGATACAGAAGAACCAGTTTCAAATAGTCTAAAACCCAACAACAAGAACGAGGTGAGAGTGGCTGCAGTCTAGGGTAGAGTGTGCAAGTAAAATGAGTCAGAAGAATAATGGTTTGATTTCTTGTGAACATAACAAGTGAGAAATCTCTATTTTTTAGAGGAGGCCCCTAATACTGTGGTACCTTGTTGCTCCCAAAGACTGTCAATTGTTGCTTTGGTACTAAAATTACATAGTCTATACAGTGGTAACACTATTGGGCACACTGATTTTTTGTGCCTAATAGGCAATTTATTTTTACTTTTAATATTCATTGGATACCTAGTATGATTTAGGGACTGAAGACGTAACAGTATGTAGAAAAACAAAAATCCCTGCTCTGATGGAGCTTATTTTGGTGTTTTTTTGGATGCAAACTGTTACATTTAGTTGGGTAGTGGGGCCCTGCTGTACAGCACAGGGAAATGTGTGCGATTGGGTCACTTTGATGTACAACAAAACTTGAAGAAACACTGTACATCAGCTATAATAATAATAATAAAAAGCAAATTAAGAAAATATTTACTGTATTGGAAAATAAATCATATGGAGGAAAATCAAGCAGGAAAGAGGGATAGGATTTGGCGGGACATGCTTGTTGAGAAGGCCATATTTGAGGGGACATCTAAAAGCGGTCTCTGAGTCAGTCATGGTGAGTGTCTAGAGAAGGAGTAGTCTCTCTAGAGGGACTATCAAATACAAGGACTTTGCATGGCCATTTGAGTGGCGTTTTACACTTGAGGAATGGCAAGGAGGCCAGCATTCTTGGAACGGTTTGTAAAGAGAGAGGAGGAGATGTCAGATCGTGAGAGACCCGATTCCAAAGGCTTTATAAACCACTGTTGGTCGGAATGAAATGAGAAGCCAAGGCAGGGCTTTGAGAGAGGACTAATATGATATGACATATGGCTTCTGTATCAAGAATAGATTACTGGGGTCTAGAGAAGAAACACAATGACCAATAATCCATTCAATAGAACTGCGTGGGTTGTTCCCTTATTCCATATATGTGCTGTTCCAGGGAGAAGATGAATAGTGAAGACCCATCAAACCTCTGAGGTTGGAAGGGTTGACTTCCTCGAGAGAAATGCAGTTTCCTTTTGGCAGATAAGGACATATTCCTAGTTGATGCAGAGGCATCCTTTCCCCTATTAGTGGTGACTTGGTGACAAAAAAGTGAACTTGCTGGCTTGGGCCCACCTGGATGTTTCAGATCTATTTCTGGAATGCAGGTTGTATGAAGTATGTGTGGAGCTCTTTCCTTTTATCTGACTTAAAAACTTCCTAATTGGGTTGAGTTCAGATTCTGTGTCATGGTTCTCTTTTGCTGGGGAAGCTAATAAAGAAGGAAACTGTGTTCTTAGGTATAGGATAAATGGAGTATAATAATTAGGCAGGATTGCCCCTTCACTGGACAAAAGCCTTAAACAGCTCAGGCAAACACCAAACAAAAACCTGGCACATGCATACAGATGTAGATACCTTGGTGATATCCTAGAAAATGTATTCACATTTTACTCTCCTGGCAGTGATATTCTTTCACAAAGCATTCCACACCGTGATAGCTATTTCATTAGGCTGATAATCTCAAGTTAATTCTCTTTTGCTTCTTACATGGTTTGCTGTATAGCATCGGTTTAAAGTAGAAGGCTGAACAGCTTGAAGAGATTGCTCTAAGAAATTGCAGGTTTATGTGGGAAAGGAAAATAAACTTTAGGAAAGAAGTGCAGTTATGTATAAATGGAACAAATACCTTTGGATGAATGGGTGATTGCATTTGTTGAGTAGATATAATTTCCATGTGTCCCACACTGAGTTAGGTATGAGGGGTGGTCAGCACAGAGCCTGCTTTAGAGATTCTTCTATCTCTGTCTTGATATACTATAACTTCTTCAATCATTCTGCACTATTGAGCATTTGGTTGATATATTATTTAGCATAGTATTCCTTGTTGTAATAAGTAAAACACAAAATTTCAGTGGGTTATTACAATTTTTTTTCTCATGTAAAGGCCCAATGTAAGTGTTCATTTTTTCCAGGTAGCTTTCTTCCATGTGGTTGTTCAGGGATCAAGGCTCAGTGATCCCCTAAGATCTCAGCCATGTGCATATAGTAAGCAGACAGGCAAAGAGTAGGAAAGATTAGATAGCTCCTGCATGGGCAACCAGTTCTCAGCTGCAACACTGAGTACTCATTTTTAGTGAATAGGTAGCGGATATGATTTCTAATCTTTTCAGTTGCCAGTAGCAGTGCTTTTAAATAGCTATTGACTAAATGGTTTTCTTTTCTATTTGGGAATATATTAATTGGGATATATTTTTAGAAGTGAGTGTACTGGAAGTAAGTTTTAATTATGAAGTAACAATAAAGTAGGTTTGATTTAATAAATACATTAAATTAATATATACCTATAAAGTTCTTGGGTGTGAGCCATCTCCAATTCATTATTTTTTTTAGACTTAAGAATATATTTGCTATCCTATGTTTAGGATAATTAATGCTGTAAGAACAAATGTATTTATATTGTAATATTTAACTAAAGAAAACTATTATATTTTATTCAACACCAAGCATGTGTTCTATTCACTACTTTAATGAAACCAGGTACATGTACTGTTAGATTAAATTACTTAGCCAATACATATGATTTGAATAGACAGTTAAAACATATGTCTGTCTTCACATTCTTTTTGTTTATTTATAGATAGGAAAAGAAAGATTATTTTAAAAGATTATTTAAAACTTTAGAATGCATCTGCCCCAAAGCAAGGATATTTCTTTCTACATACACATTAGAAATTGCTACTTTTAAAAGGTAATAATTTTTTATAACTTTAGATGAAACAAGCTATGTTAATGAAATTTAGCAGGTTATATATATATTTTAAAATAGTACATATATAAAAATATAAAATATAAAAATAAGATATATAAATATGTGTATTTTACAGTATCTCCAGCATAATTTATTTTACTGAATGAATTTTATTACATTTATAGTTGTATACAACTATCATAATAACCCAGTTTTATAGCATTTCCATCTCAAACCCCCAGCCCATCCCAACCTGTCTCTTTTGGAAACCATAAGTTTTTCAAAGTCTGTGAGTCAGTATCTGTTCTAAGAAGCTCCTTATATCCTTTTTTTTTCTTTTTTTTTTTCTTTTCCAACTGTACAGCAAGGGGGTCAGGTTATCCTTACATGTATACATTACAATTACATTTTTTCCCCCACCCTTTCTTCTGTTGCAACATGAGTATCTAGACAGAGTTCTCAATGCTATTCAGCAGGATCTCCTTGTAAATCTATTCTAAGTTGTGTCTGATAAGCCCAAGCTCCCGATCCCTCCCACTCCCTCCCCCTCCCATCAGGCAGCCACAAGTCTCTTCTCCAAGTCCATGATTTTCTTTTCTGAGGAGATGTTCATTTGTGCTGGATATTAGATTCCAGTTATAAGTGATATCATATGGTATTTGTCTTTGTCTTTCTGGCTCATTTCACTCAGGATGAGATTCTCTAGTTCCATCCATGTTGCTGCAAATGGCATTATGTCATTCTTTTTTGTGGCTGAGTAGTATTCCATTGTGTATGTACACCACATCTTCCGAATCCAATCATCTGTTGATGGACATTTTGGTTGTTTCCATGTCCTGGCTATTGTGAATAGTGCTGCAGTGAACATGCGGGTGCATGTGTCTCTTTTAAGTAGAGTTTTGTCCGGATAGATGCCCAAGAGTGGGATTGCTGGGTCATATGGAAGTTCTATGTATAGATTTCTAAGGTATCTCCAAACTGTTCTCCATAGTGGCTGTACCAGTTTCCATTCCCACCAACAGTGCAGGAGGGTTCCCTTTTCTCCACAGCCCCTCCAGCCCTTGTTATTTGTGGATTTATTAATGATGGCCATTCTGACTGATGTGAGGTGGTATCTCATGGTAGTTTTGATTTGCATTTCTCCTATAATCAGGGATGTTGAGCATTTTTTCATGTGTTTGTTGGCCATCTGTATATCTTCTTTGGAGAAATGTCTATTCAGGTCTTTTGCCCATTTTCCATTGATTGATTGGTTTTTTTGCTGTTGAGTTGTATAAGTTGCTTATATATTCTAGAGATTAAGCCCTTGTCAGTTGCATCATTTGAAACTGTTTTCTCCCATTCTGTAAGTTGTCTTTTTGTTTTCTTTTTGGTTTCCTTTGCTGTGCAAAAGCTTTTCAGTTTGATGAATTCCCATGGGTTTATTTTTGCTCTAATTTCTATTGCTTTGGGAGACTGACCTGAGAAAATATTCATGATGTTGATGTCAGAGAGTGTTTTGCCTATGTTTTCTTCTATGAGTTTATATATATCCTTTTTTGATTCCACATATTAGTGATAGCATATGATGTTGGTGTCTCACTATCTGACTAACGTCACTTAGCATGATAATTTCTAAGTCCATCCATGTTGCTGCAGATGCCTTTATTTCATTCCCTTTTATGGCTGAGTAATACTCCAGTGTGTATATGTACCACATCTTCTTTATCCACTCCTCTGCCATTGGACTTTTAGGTTGTTTCCATGTCTTAGCTATTGTTTACAGTGCTGCAATTAACATGGGAGTACATGTATATTTTCTAGTCATGTTTTCTCTGGATAGATGCCCAGGAGTGGATTGCTGGATCAAATGGTAATTCTGTTTTTAGTCTTCTGAGGAATCTCCATACTGTTTTCCGTAGTGGTTGCACCAATTTACATTTCCACCACAGTATAATAGGGTTCCCTTCCTCCACACATTTATTGCATTTATTGTTTGTAGACTTTTTTTTTCTGCTGTATAGCATGGGGACCAAGTTATACATACATGTATACATATTTTTTCCTCCCATTGTTGTGTTGTGATGTAAGTATCGAGACGTAGTTCTCAATGCTACACAGCAGGATCTCATTGTAAATCCATTCCAAGAGCAATAGTTAGTATCTGTTAACCTCAAGCTCTGGATCCCTCCTATTCCCTCTCTCTCCCCCACTGGGCAGCCACAAGTCTATTCTCCAAGTCTATGATTTTCTTTTTTGTGGAAACATTCATTTGTGCTGTACGTTAGATTCCAGTTATAAGTGATATCATGTGGTATCTATCTTTCTCTTTCTGACTTACTTCACTCATTATGAGAGTCTCTAGTTCCATCCATTATTGCTGCAAATGGCATTATTTCATTCTTTTTATGGCTGAGTAGTATTCCATTGTGTATATATACCACATCTTCCTAGTCAAATCATCTGTTGATGGACATTGTAGACTTATTGATGATGGCCATTCTGGCTGGTGTAGGTGGTACCTCATAGTGGTTTTGATTTGAATTTCTCTAATAATTAATGATGTTGAACATTTTTTCATGTGTTTTTTGGCCGTCTGTATGTCTTCTTTGGAGACTGTCTGTTTAGATATTTTGTCCATTTTTTGATGGGGTTGTTTGGTTATTTTGGTATTGAGCTTCTGGAGGCGTGTATATATTTTGGAGATTAATCCCACGTCTGTTGCTTCATTTGTAGATATTTTCTCCCAGTCTGTGAGTTGTCTTTTTGTTTTGTTTAGGGTTTCATTTGCTAACCTTTCAAGTTTAGTTAGGTCCCTTTGTTCATTTTTGTCTTTGTTGTCACGACCCTAGGAGGTGGATCTGAGAAGATAAGGCTGTGGTTTATGTCAGAGAATGTTTGGCCTATGTTTTCTTATAAGAGTTTTATGGTATCTGGTCTTAAATTTAGATCTTTAATCCATTTTGAGTTTATTTTTGTGTGTGATATTAGGAAGTGTTCTAATTCCTTTACATGTAGCTGTCCAGTTTTTCCAGCATCACTTATTGAAGGGACTGTTTTTTCTTCATTTTATATTCTTGCCTTTGTCATAGATTAGTTCACTGTAGGTGTGTGGGTTTAATTCTGGGCAGTCTGTCATGTTCCACAGATCCATATTTCTGTTTTCGTTCCAGTACCATATGGTTTTGATGACTGTAGCTTTGTCTGAAGCTAGGGAGTCTGATGCCTCCAACTCCATTTTTCTTTATCAGGATATCTTTGGCTATTCTGGGTTTTTGTGCTTCTAAACAAACTTTAAAATATTTTTTTCTAGTTCTGTGAAAAATGTCCTTGGTAATGTGATAGCGATTGCATTGAATCTGTAGATTGCCTTGGGAAGTTTAGTCATTCTGACAATCTTGATTCTTCCAATCCAAGAGCATGGGACCTTTCCATCTGTTTGTGTCATCTTTGATTTCTTTTCATCAGCGTCTTATAGTTTTCAGAGTACGGGACTTGTGCCTCCTTAGTTATGTTTATTCCTAGGTATTTTATTCTTTTTGATGCAGTGGTAAATGGGATTATTTTCCTAGTATCACTTTCTGATCTTTTGTTGTTAGTATGTAGAAATGCAGTTGATTTCTGTGTATTAATTTTGTACCCTGTGACTTTGTCAAATTCATGGATGAGCTCTAAGAGTTTTCTGGTAGAGTCTTTAGGATTCTCTAGGTATAGTATCATGTCACCTGCAAATAGTGATAGTTTTACTTCTTCCTTTCCAGTATGGATTCCTTTTATTTCTTTTGCTTCTCTGATTGCCATGGATAGGACCTCCAAAACTACGTTGAATAGTAGTGGTGAGAGTAGACATCCTTGTCTTGTTCTTGATCTCAGTGGGAATTCCTTCAGCTTTTCACCGTTGGGAATGATGATCACTGTGGGTTTTTCATATATGGCCTTTATTATTTGAGGTAGGTTCCCTCTATTCCTGCTTTCTGAAGGGTTTTTATCAGAAATGGGTGTTGGATTTTGTTAAATCGTATGTTTTTTTTTATTCTCCAGTTTGTTGATGTGGTGTATCACATTGATTGACTTGTGGATACTGAAGAATCCTTGCATCCCTGGGATAAATCCTACTTGATCATGGTGTATGATACTTTTAATGTATTGTTGGATTCGGTTTGCTAGTATTTTGTTGAGGATTTTTGCATCTGTGTTCATCAGTGATAGTGGTCTGTAGTTTTCTTTTTTTGTTCTGTCTTTGGTTTTGTTATCAGTGATGGTGACCTCATAGAATGACCTTGGGAGTTTTCCTTCCTCTGCTATTTTTTGAAAGAGTATCAGAAGAATTGGTATTAACTATTTTCTGAATGTTTGATAGAATTCACCTGTGTATCCATTTGGTCCTGGACTTTTGTTTTTTTTGAAAGGTTTTTAATCACAGTTTCAATATCAGTACCTGTAATTGGTTTGTTCATCTTTTTTATTTCATCTGGGCTTAGTCTTGGAAGATTGTACTTTTCTCAGAATTTCTCCATTTCTTCTAGATTGTCCATTTTCTTGGCATATAGTTGTAGTTATGATCCTTTGTATTTTTTTCTATTAAATTTTACTTTTTAAATTTTTATTATTTTTTATTTTTATTTTTATATTACTCAAATGAATTTATCACATGTGTACTTGTATAATTATCATAACAATCTGATTTCACAGGATTTCCATGCCCCCACACTCCAAACTGTCTCCTCTGGAGACCATAAGTCAATGTCTGTGAGTCAGCATCTGTTCTGCAAAAAAGTTCAATCTGTCCTTTTTTCAGATTCTACATGTCAGTGAAAGCATCTGATGTTGGTTTCTCCTTGTATGGCTGACTTCACTTAGCATGATAGTTTCTAGGTCCATCCATGTTGCTAAAAACGCTGGTATTTCATTCTTTTTAATGGCTGAGTAATATTCCATCATGTATATGTACCACATCTTCTTGATCCACTCCTCTATCAATGGACATTTATCTTGTTTCCATGTCTTGGCTATTTTAAATAGTGCTGCAATGAACATCAGAGTACATGTGTCTTTGCGAGTCATGGTTTTCTCTGGATAGATGCCCAGGAGTGGGATTGCTGGATCAAACCATATGATCCTCTCAATAGACGTGGAAAAAGCCTTTGACAAAATCCAACACCCATTTCTGATAAAAACCCTTCAGAAAGTGGGCAAAGAGGGAATCTACCTCAACATAATAAAGGCCACATATGAAAAAACCCACAACTAACATCATTCTCAATGGTGAAAAGCTGAATTCCCACAGAGATCAGGAACTACACAAGGATGTCCACTCTTGCCACTACTCTTCAACATTGTTGTGGAAGTCCTAGCCACAGCAATCAGACAAATAAAAGAAATAAAAGGAATCCAAATTGGAAAGGAAGAAGTAAAACCATCACTATTTGCTGACGACATAATACTATACCTAGAGAATCCTAAAGACTCTACCAGAAAACTGTTAGAGCTCATCCATGAATTTGACAAAGTCGCAGGATACAAAATTAATACACAGAAATCGACGGCATTTCTATACACTAGCAATGAAAGAGAAGAAAGAGAAATTAGGGAAACAATCCCGTTTACCATCACATCCGAAAGAATAAAATACCTAGGAGTAAACCTAACTAAAGAGACAAAAGACCTGTACTCTGAAAACTATAAGACCACTGATGAAAGAAGTCAAAGATGATAGAAATAGATGGAAAGATATACCATGCTCTGGGATTGGAGGAGTTAATATTATCAAAATGACTATACTGCCTAAGGCAATCTACAGATTCAATGCAATCCCTATCACATTACCAAGGACATTTTTTCACAGAACTCGAACAAAATATTTTAAAGTTTGTTTGGAAGCACAAAAGACATCCTGAAAAAGAAAAATGGAGCTGGAGGAATCAGGCTCCCGGACTTCAGACTACACTACAAAGCAACAATCATGAAAACCATATAGTGCTGGCACAAAGACAGAAATATAGATCAGTGGAATAGGATAGAAAGCCCAGAATTCAACGCATGCACTTACAGCCAACTAATCTATGACAAAGGAAGCAAGACTATACAATGGAGAAAGGACAGCTTGTTCAATAAGTGGTGCTGGGAAAACTGGACAGCCACATGGAAAAGAATGAAATTAGAACACTCCCTAACAAGATACACAGAAATAAACTCCAAATGGGTTAAAGACCTAGACATAAGACCAGACACTATCAAACTCCTAGAGGAAAACATAGGCCAAACACTGACATAAACCACAGCAACATCTTCTCAGATCCACCTATCAGAGTATTGACAATAAAAACAAAAATAAATAAATGGGACCTAATCAAACTTCAGAGTTTCTGCACAGCAAAGGAAATCCTAAACAAAACGAAAAGACAACCCACGGAATGGGAGAAAATCTTTGCAAGTGAATTGACTGACAAGGGATTAATCTCCAAAATTTACAAACACCTTCTGCGGCTCCATACCAAAAAAAACCAAAAAAGCCTATCAAAAAATGGCCAGAAGATCTAAACAGACAGTTCTCCAAAGAATACATACAGATGGCCAAGAAACACATGAAAAGACGTTCAGCATCACTCATTATTAGAGAAATGCAAATCAAAACCACGATGAGGTACCACCTTACACCAGCCAGAATGGCCATCATCCAAAAGTCTACAAACAATAAGTGCTGGAGAGGGTGTGGAGAAAAAGGAACCCTAGTACACTGTCAGTGGGATTGTAAATGGGTGCAACCCCTCAGGAAGAAGTACGGAGATTCCTCAGAAAATTAAAAATGGATCCTTTGTATTTCCTTTGTATTTCTATATCATCCTTTCTGGTGGAGGTGATTCTTATCCCCCTGGTGGGTGGGGCTTTGTCTCTTGGTGAGATAAGAGGTGGTTTGTGTGCCTGGGGGTTCTTTAGGCAGCCTGCTTGCTGATGTTGTGTTCCCACCCAGATTGTTTGGCCTGGGGCCTCAGCCCAGATTTTTAAAAAATGGCCATGTCCAGAAGAGCCCATACTAATGATTATTCCCAAAAACGTTGTCCCCAATGTCCTTCCCCACCTGATGAGCCATAGTCACCCCCATTTTCCCAGGAGAACCTCCAAGAACTGCAGTCAGGTCTGACCCAGATTTCTATGGAGTCTCTGCCCTGGGACCCAGTGCACATGAAAGCCTGTGTGCACCTTTCAAGAGCAGAGTCTCCCTTTCCCCAGTCCTGTGGAGCTCCTGCACACAAGTCCCACTGGCCCTCAATGCCAGATGCTCCAGGGGCTCCTTCTCCCAGTGACAGGTCCCCAGGCATTGAAAGCTCACATGGGCTCAGAACTCTCATTCCTGTAGGTGAGTCTCTGGATAGAGTTATTTTCCAGTCTGTGGGCCACCCACCTAGCAGATATGGGGTTGCTTATATTGTATAATCACCCCTCCTACCATCTTGATGTGGCCTCCTCTTTATCTGCTGAAGTAGGATATCTTTTTTTTTTTTAATAGTTTGTAGTCTATTTGGTTGAAGGTTGTTTGGCAGTTGGTTCTAATTTTGTTATTTTTATGAGAGAAGGTGAGCTCTAGTCCTTCTACTCCACCGTCTTAATCTTACTCTCCAGCATAATTGCACTAGGAAAGGTGCTGGGTTTGTTTTGTGAGAATAGAATAATAAAGCTAAAAGTTTCATTGCTCTGTAGTGAGAATAGGTTTACATGAGAAAAAATGTTGGGGACAAAATTGCTATGACAGTAATTTTGGGAGGAAACCCCTAAACATCCGAAGTATTTAAAGGACATACTCCAATGTATAAAGCTATTTCTCTACTTTCACCAGCTGTATGGATTAACAACTCCAAATGGAAAGTACTCTGGAAAATGTTCTCATTTTTTAGTTATGAAATACTATTTTTCAGTTAGCAAAACCTCACAAAGTTGGTAGGACCCAGAGATATTCTTGACTTAGTAGGGCTTTTGTAGAGCAGTTCTTTGTGAAGATGTTCCCACCACCCAGTCTAGTGCCTGGCTCACACTGCTGTACCTGTGAACTGTTGGACCTTCGCCTGAGGACTGTCATCAGGCAATCAGGAGTCCGTTATCCCTGTTTTCTACATGACTTGACGTGTAGATGTAGTTAAGCCTTTCCAAACTTCCCTGACTCTGCCTAGGCTGCTGCCTTTCTGTGGAGATTGCCTGATCTGGGACAACCATTCCACTTAGGTCTCTGTCTGTGGCTTCCTTATACTGATTTTTTTCCCTCCAGTAACACTTGTTAACAGTGCACTGTTTCTCTGCTTCTTCAATATAGCAGTCTTAGGTTACAGCATTTTTTTTGTATATATTACATGGTTGTGTTTTGTACACCCATTCTTTATTAAGAAGAGATTATTAGTGATAATGAACCCCTCTAGTATCCATGAAGATGTGGGTTTGATCCCTGGCTTTGTTCAGTGGGTTAAGGATTGGGCATTGCTGTGAGCTGTGGTGTAGGTCATAGACACAGCCTGGATCCTGCATTGCTGTGGCTCTGGCATAGGCTGGGAGCTGCAGATCTTATCTGACGCCTAGCCTGAGAACTTCTATATGCCACAGGTATGGCCCTAAAAATGCAAGTAAATAAATAATAAAATAAATAATGAAATAAAAAGTATTTTTTTTCTATGCCTAGAATTTGCTAATACATAGATTGAATGACTTTTTCCTGTTCTCACTGCCTAAGTGTTTTCTTTAAAAGTTTTGTTTTACTAGTTTCTTTTTAAAAACAAAATTAATACTCATTGTAAAAAATTAAAGCAAAACAGGAAGCTATACAGTGCAAATGTCAAAGAGAATGGGATTGCATGGGATCTGAAGATACACCTAGTTGATGCCCACCTAAGTCTACCACTTATTAGCTGCATAAGCCTGAGAAAATGACTTACTTTCTGAATCTCAGTTTATCAGTCTGGGAAATGGAAATATCCATTTCATAGCGCATTGTGAGGGTTAATGATAAATTAATATATGGAAGTGTTATTAATTGCAAATTGCTATGTAGATGTTAATTACTATTTGTCACTAATGGAAAAATTAGCACTTCTTTTGGCTATGTTTTAGGGTGGTGAGTGGGGAGATAGTTTTAACTAAAATGCCATGTATGTATGAATGTTTGGGTATATTTATTAAATCTCAAGTCACAATTTTTCTGGGAACTATGAAAAGCTTGAACATACAGATTGAGAGAAAAACCTTTGGACTCAGCTGCAAGTTGCCCTCCAAAAAGGTTGCACTAGTTTTCTCCCCTACTACCAGTGTATGAGAGCATATTTCCTTTAAACTTGCAAAATTCATTTCCTGTCAAGATTTTTGATCTTTTCCACAGTTATTTAAAAATTCTTATTTTAATTTTCATTTGCTTAATTATAGCTGAATTTGAATGTCATCTTAAGCATCCATTATCAGATTTTTTTTCCCTATGAATTTTGTTATGCAGTTGCCCATTTTTGTTGGAGTTTGATCTTTTTTTAAGTTGACTTTGGAGGAAATTCTTTTTATTTTAATAGAAATTATGACTTGCTCTATATGTTATAAATATTTTCAGTATCCTATTTCATATTTTTAAAATATTTTTTTCATGTTGAAATTTAAATATTTTTTCTGTAGTTAAATTGTTTGATTTCCAGGATTTCGGTTTTCTCCATTTCAAGATGCTTTGTTCTTATTTTACAACATCAGCCTTTTTTTTTTTTTAACTTTAATCTCTATTTTCTTGGTTTTGTTGATGCCCTATAGTTATGTCAGATGTCACTACTGGAGGGGTGGGGGGCAGAGTGGTGTGTAGAGGCAACCTGCCTTCTGTATGATTTTTTGCTGTTTCTTCTAGTCCATAATTATTT
The DNA here is from genome assembly GCF_054392235.1 of Sus scrofa. Classification (NCBI taxonomy): domain Eukaryota; kingdom Metazoa; phylum Chordata; class Mammalia; order Artiodactyla; family Suidae; genus Sus; species Sus scrofa. Next base: position 129,319,751 of record NC_139385.1, on the reverse strand, counting down.
TAATATAAAAGTTAATAAAAATAAAATAAACCAAAAGGTAAAGAGCACTCTAATCCAGAAGTGCTTTGTGGGAAAATTTGGTAACCCTTATCTGTACTAAATACTCAAGACAACTTTTATGCTTTAAGTGCCAGTATGATCTGTTGGGTTTTCTAATAATGTGGTCTGAGATAGTGTGATCAAAACAAAAAAGAGCAACACTCCGCACCTGGGTTATACTACTAAAATTTCCTCATTCATAGAATGCTTTACAACTGCCAAAGCACCTTTACATAAATATTGTCTTGATAGTCATATGGAGACGGGTATATAGTTCCTGCTATATGTAGCATGTGGAAACAGACTGGTGTAAGATTACAAAATTCCCACAGGACAGAATTGGAACTGGTAGTAGAATTGGGACTGTCATTGAGGCTGGTGCTGCTTCTCATAAGAACCACAGTGGCCCTTGGTCTTTTGACTCTCTTTTAGAGCAGAAAAGGACTCTTGTTTCCTTATATTCAGCCTTGTGTCCTTCCTGCTTTTATAGATGATAGTATTTTAATGGAATCAGAGATTAAATTGGAGAGAAGCCAAGCCTGCCATGAGGTAGCTTAGTGATCTCTGCCTGTGTAAGAATTGTAAGCTTCTGGAGGGTAGGGACTCCTGTAAAATAATTCATTCAGATTCATTAGGCGTTTGTAGTAAACATAGTGCCCAACTCTTTATTCTGTAATCTTTGTAACAGTTCTTCCAAGTGGTGGTGGTATTTTCATTCTGTAGATGAGGAAAGTCTAAGTTTACTTGAATGTCCCAAGATGACATCCCTCGTCACTGACAGGCATAGGATTTTAACTCACATCTCCCTGGCCCCAAGTGTATCTCCTTTCACAGAGCTGGTGGGTGAATTGTTCAATGCGCAGGAATATTTATTAATGGTAGGTATATGAATTTTGATATTTTGGAATTTTTGCTCTTCAGAAACTTGATTACTTGTGATACAAAATCGTTGACAGAGACAATTCGCAGGCTTTTTCCAGCTACTGAGCTGGCTGTCCATTCATGTCTGAGCAGTTTCCCTACCTCTGTGAATATCTGTTTTGTATTTCCATCGATAAGGGTTCTTACTACTAAATCCAAGCTCACTACATATTCCTTGTCTCCTTCTACCCGCCAGCCCAGTCCCTTTTAGTTTATTTGCAAGTACTTTTCCCTCATTGGATCCCTTCAACACAGATGCTTCTCAGGTTTCTTTCCGTGGGCCTTGTTCTTTCTCATTCTGCATATTCCCTCGTGTTCCTCTGGCAATCTCATTCATTTAAAATACCACATATAAGTGACAGTGTTCAAAATGATACTTCCAGACCTAGTCTCGCTGCGGGGCTTCAGTTATGTTTGTTTAATGACTTATTGGGATGTTCCATAGGCATTTCAAATAAAACGTAAGCTGTGGCAATGGTGGATCCTTAACCCACCACACCGTAGCAGGAACTCCCTGCTTTTCTTTTTAATAGCATTTATTATTCAAAATTACAATTTTTCTTGGGACACCATACCGACATGAGAATGTAAGGTGCCCAAACCCAGAAATTTTTTTTTTTTTTTTTTTGTCTTTTGTCTTTTTGTTGTTGTTGCTATTTCTTGGGCCACTCCCGCGGCATATGTAGGTTCCCAGGCTAGGGGTTGAATCGGAGCTGTAGCCACCGGCCTACGCCAGAGCCACAGCAACGTGGGATCCGAGCCGCGTCTGCAACCTACACCACAGCTCATGGCAACACCGGATCGTTAACCCACTGAGCAAGGGCAGGGACCGAACCCGCAACCTCATGGTTCCTAGTTGGATTCGTTAACCACTGCGCCACGACGGGAACTCCCCAAACCCAGAAATTTATACCTTCTTGACCATCTTACCACCAGCCGAGCACAGTGACGAGCACATTGTGCATGGTCAACAGACATTTACTGAAGCTCCCTTCGATTACCCTGAGCCTAATACCTTGTACAATCAGGCTGTGGTCTTGTGCTTCTATTTGGACTCTGTAAAGAAGATTCAGTCACATAGAAAATAAGAAAAACTCTTCTTAGCGGTAATTGTACCCCTTTTCTTACATTCCCTTAATGAAATATAGGTGGTATGATAAAAATCATTACTATACCACATAAAGTGCAACACCTCTCTCACTTTTGCTGTGCTTCCATCTTGAGATCTTGTGCAGATCAGTCTGAATTTTGTATTAAAGAGAATTCAAAAGATCAAGAACAAGCAAGTTATCTAAACTGAAGACTGATTTCAAAGAAACGATGTTATAAATTTAGCATGTAGTAAAGCATCAGATTACACGTCGGTTTACCTTAACTGATTAAAATATGCCCAGAGCATGACTTCTCAATATGAATCAAATATCATAGGAAGAGTGTGCAGAGTGTTCATGAGAATCAGACCAGAAATTGAGATCACTGTTTCAAATAGAAAAACACACACTGCTGCTGTGGGTCAGGGGGCGATAGCTGCCATCCTTGTACAGGTAATGTGAGGCTCCGTCTGTGGACAGTAGGAGATCATAGTGCTAAGGGTAATAATGCTCTTTGTCCTCAGAAAAACCTTATTAGTGAACACTGCCTCTGTTTTTAAAACAAACCCTGTCAGTGTATTGCGGGCATCGGGGAAAAGACAGCTGGAAAAAAAGATACAGAATATTAATTAATCTGGAGTGCAGATTGAAAAAAACCCAGGAAAATATGCAGTTTCAAACATAGATGGATGGGAAGTAGTTGTGAGATACACTGCAGCATTCTTAGGAAGCTTCTAAAATAAAAGTAACTGTATTTGAGTTCAGTTTCCACCTAAATGTGGAAAACCTCCCTTTAAGTTGCAGTGATACACATTGAGAATAAAAAGAAGTGGAAAATACTGTGTCATGTAACAGTTAAATCCTAGAGCTTTTAGGAGAAGGAAGGAGCATGAGAAATGAAGGGAGTGGGGAAATTGGGCCACTGACATTGGAAACCCTTGCTTGTATAGTAACTGGTACCCTGTCTTGATCTACATGTGAAGGATGATGTAGAGTAAGCTGATGAACGGAGAACAGAGTAGGAAATGAGATGAAGTATGAGAAGGTACCTTCATCACTGAGGAAGGATCTGAATAGCCTTCAAATGGTGCTTTTGTCTCCCTTCCTCCCTCCCTTATTGACTGACCTGGTTACATGTGGAGTGTTCACACAGTAACGTAGATCCTTTGCTATCTCCCAGGCACTTGAGTCAGAGACAGTCAGGTTTCAAAATCCATTCCCATACCTAGGTAACTCTGACAGTCTTGTGCATCATAGGTCAGTATCGTGATGCCAGGGTGGCAGATCTAGGGAAATGCTCAGGGAGGTTACCCTGACTTGCCAGAGGACACTTAGTGATTTTTGTCAGAGTGGGGATTGCAGCCAGAGTCTTCTCTTTTGTGAAGCAACATGCTTGTGGGATATGTGGCCATTATATAGTAGGTGTTTGTTTCTGTCCTTCGGACATGCAGAATCCTAGCCTAGGTTTTAGAAAGCTTTTGATCAGAAAACTGGGAGGATGATTTGAACAATTTGTTTGCCTTTATCTTCTAATATTGTGAGAGATTTTGTTGTTCTACCAAAGGAGGCTAATTTTCCATTATAAATGGTGTTGCTCACAATAAGACTAAAAGCTTCATTAAACTAAAAAAAAGAAGGAAACAATATCTAACATTCATTTCATAGAAGCAGTTGTGGAGAATAATTGAAGTTAATGGTTATTAGGCTACCTAAATTATTTATAAGACTTCAAAATTTTAAATATTTATGTGGAAATAGAAGCTGGTTCCTGTCCACTTTCTGATCAGTCTCCTGGACTTGAGGATGGTTGAACATTTTCTCTGTATTTAGATGGGAGTCTTTAAATAGTTTGAGCATCAGTAAAATGAATGGGCTCTAGCAAAATGCCAGGTGATTCTGTAGGGGTTCCACATACACCCCTTTTCCTCTTAAAATCACCAATTCTGGACCAGTCCAAACTCACTCAGAGGGTACTTTTCTCTTTTACTAGAATTCAGTGGAGAAGGTAATGCTGAAATTGGAAAAATGATTCTTTAATAGTGGGGTCTTTGGCAGTGTTATGCCTGGATTTATATATAATCCACTCTCCTGCCTAGGTGCAAAGGCCTGTCTAGTTACCCTTTCCCATCTGTCTGTTTTGCTTTGTAAGGAATTGTCACATCTATCACTCCCTTCTGGAGCAAGCAGATGCAGCCAAGCCAAACTTTAGAATCTTTCTGAAGAGTAAGATACAGAGGGAGAAGGGCTTATCACAAGATGGTTCCTCTCCCATTTATATTAATAACTCATTCTGTGGCTTTAAGGAAGTCTAGTTTTCCTTCTGGAAACAAGTTTCTACTACTGCAAAATGAGTTTGAGCCCATGGTAGAAAATGATTGCTGAATTAGATTAGCTCTAAGGTTCATTCTGGTAGATAAACCCAGGACTTTATTAAGATGTATTTCAAGTGCACAAAATTGTATGCTGAGGATAATAAACACATATTGGCCAATATTAAAATTTTGCCATTTTTGCCTTTGGTTTTAAAGTAACAAAACATTTAACATAAAAGTTGAAGGCTACTAGGTACACAACCTAATCCCATTATACATTCTCTCTTCTTCCTTTTGCTATAGTAATCACTCTTCTAAATTTTGTGTTTAATATGACCATACATGGTTCATACTTTCCAACATATGTGTATAACTATAAATAGTGCATATGTTTTCAAACTTTATATAAATGGGATCACATTGACATACCGTTCTGCAAACTTGCATTTTTGCTCTTATATTCTTGCATGTATTTTGATGTTTTATTATATTTTACACTACTTTAACACTTTGTGTAGATATGAGTGATACGACCATTTTATTATTGATGTACATTTGCATTGTTTTTTCACCACTTCACAGATAATATTCCAGTAAAGTTTAACCCTGTCTCCGAGTGCATACAAGTGAGTATTCTCTAATTTATAAACTTTGAAATGGAAATTGAATCATAGGTTATTAATACATTGGCTTTTCCAGGTGTTACCTAGCCCTTAAAATAGTCAATCATTGAAATTCTAAACAATAGTATTTGATATTTCTAGTTGCTTCACTTTATTGCCATCACTTGACATTGCCTGACTATAGGAGTTTTGCCAAACTGATGTATTAAGAATGACTTCTCATTGTTTTAATTTACATTTGCCAGATTATTATTATTGAGGTTGAACACATTCTCATATTTTTATTAGTGTCTGGATTTCCTGTTGTGAAGCAAATATACCTTTGCATTTTCTCCCACTTTTCCCTACTGGGTTGTTTTTAATATTGCACTTTTATATTTATTTTATGAGGTCTTTATATACTGTGAATATATATTTTATGAGGTCTTTATATACTGTGAATATATATTTTACAGTGTTGGACTCTTTATCTAGTCTGTAACTTTTAATTTCTATGAAGTGTTTATTTTTAATTTAATCAGATTTTTAACCTGAATAATTTAATTTTGGCAGACTGTATTTCCCAAAGATGGTCACAGTGGTATCTCCCGTCCTACATGTCTTTCTAAAACTTTGCTACTCCCTCATCTAGGGATGGAATCTGTCTCTTGCACCTGAAATAGGGACAGACTTTGTTGCTGTCTTGACAATAGAGTTTGGCAGAAAAGACTTCAAAAGCCAAGTCACAAAGAATGCCATTTACTTTTGCCAGGCTATCGTGAGATGCTTTCTCTCAAAACCCAGCCATCATGCTGTAAACGAGCACAAACAGGCTGTGGAGAGGCTCACAAGGTGAAGAACCAAGGCCCCTGGCCCAGGACTCTGGCTGAGCTCCCAGTGGACAGCACCAACTTACCAGCCCTGTAAGTGAGCCAAAGTGGGTACTTTATTTTTCTCTAGCTTTATTGTGGTGTACTTGACAAATAAAAATTGTGTATATTTAAGGTGTACAACCCGATGTTTACTGTGTATGCTACACTGAAATGATGACCATAATCAAGCTAAGGATCTTACCTGTTACCCTCAAAGAGTCTTAAGGAAGGAAATCTTGTTATTTTCAACAATGTGGCCAGACCTTAAGGACGTTCTATTAAATGAAATAAGCCAGACACAAAAAGATAAGTACTTCATGATCTCACTTATATTATGTGAAGCTAAAACAGTCAAACTCATAAAAGCAGAGAGTAGTATGCTGGTTTCCAGGGCCTGGGGTGGGGAAATGATTGATGGGTATACAATTTGAGTTAGGCAGGATAAATCATTTCTGGAGATCTAATGTACAACATCGTGCCTGTAGCTCATAATACTGTATTGTATAGTTGACATTGGCTGAGAGCGTTAATGATCATCGTTCTTGCCACATATACACACAGAAGTGTGTCATATGCCCTCGGTCAGGCAGCACTAGGTATAGAGAAGAGCCATCCCTACCAGTCCCTGCACAAGCTGTAGATTTGTGAGCATAATAAGCCATTACATTTTGAGGGTGGTTTATTTAGTAATTATAAATAACTGATATCATATAACGTATCAGTCTTATCCTTACTGTTTATTTCTATGTGTATGTTGTTCTTAAAGAAGTTCTTTCCTATGTTAAGATCACACATATCTAAAAGTTTGTTATGCTTCATAGTTAGAGGGAAAGACAAAGAGGAAGGAGGGGGCATGGATGTGTGTGTGCGTGAAGTGGGACTCTTATTAATTTTTTCCCCATGTAAACACTTTTTCCAACACAGTTTATTGGCAAGTCTATCTGTAGATGGGAACCTCTCTGTTCTGTATACAGTTGCATATACTTGTGAGTCTATTTCTAAGTTTCTTATCCTCTTCCTCAGTTTGTTTGCTTATTCCCATGCCAATATCACATTGTCTCATTTACTGTAGCTTTAGGGTCATTCTTCACATCTGTCAGAACACATTTCTCCATTTGGTCTTTTTACTCACAATTGTCATAACAATTTTTGGCCTTTGGTTTTTCAGTATAAATTTTAGTATTATCCTGTCAAGTTCTATAAGATAACTTGTTGATATTATTTATAGATTAATTTGGAGAGAACTGTGAGTATGCCACTTAGTTTTCTTATTATAAATGGCAAAAGAATGGACATACAAATCTGTAGAACAGAATACATAGGCTAGACATACTAATGCATATGTAAAAATTAGACATTCTTAATGTTGCTGGTGTAAAGGAGTACACTTGTCTTTTTATTTAGGTATGCTTTATATGAAATGAAGTAAACCTATTTTAAGGGTGAAGTTTGTTGAGTTCTGACAAATGTATACATGGTTGTAACATACATGGCAATTAGAATATTACACCCCAGAGAGTTCCCTCATGCCTCTTTCAGGTAGTTCTTTCCTATACAAAGGCAGCCACAGCTCAGCTATCACCATAGAATAGTATAATATGTTCCTAATCTTCATGTAAAGGAAATAATTCAAGGTGTATATTTTTTAAAAATCTAGGTTTTTTTTTTTTTGGTTATTACAGCTCGTATGAGACAGAGCCATGTTGTTGGCAGATAACAAAGGGTTTTTCAATTTTAATTACTGAGAAGTACTGCATGGTATAAATATACCATAATTTACTCATTCTCCTTATTGATAGATGATTGAATTATTTCCAGTTTTTGACTATTACAAAGTTATGAAGAATATTCTTGCATAAGTCTTTATGTGGATATGTTTTCATTTCTCACAAGGAAATACATGGAGTGAAATTTCTGGGTCTTCAGGATGATATTTATTTACCATTTCAAGAAACTACCAAATTATTTTCCAAAATAATCATTTTCTACAGCAAAGTGACCCAGTCATGCATACATGTATACATTCTTTTTCCCACATTATCCTCCATCATGTTCCACCATAAGTGACTAGATGTAGTTCCCAGTGCTATACAGCAGGATCTCATTGCTTATCCTTTACAAATGCAATAGTTTGCATCTATTAACCCCGGATTCCCAGTCAGTACCTCTCCCTTTCCCTCCCCCTTGGCAACCACAAGTCTGTTCTCCAAGTCCATTAGTTTCTTTACTATGGAGAGGTTCGTTTGTGCCATGTATTAGATTCCAGATATAAGTGATATCATATGTATTTGTCTTTCTCTTTCTGACTTATTATCACTTAGTATGAGAGTCTCTAGTTCTGTCCATGTTGCTGCAAATGGCGTTGTTTTGTTCTTTTTATGGCTGCATAGTATTCCATGGTATATATATACTACCTCTTCTTAATCCATTCATATGTTGATGGAGATTTAGGTTGTTTCCGTGTCTTGGCTATTGTGAATAGTGCTGCAGTGAACATGTGGATGCATGTGTCTTTTTCAAGGAAAGTTTTGTCCAGATACATGGCCAAGAGTGGGATTGCTGGGTCATATGGTAGTTCAGCCAGTTTTCTGAGGTACTTCCATACTGTTTTCCATAGTGGTTTTACCGTATGTCACTATTTTAATTTTCAACATTCTAGTTGAGTATGTGGTAGTATCTCATCAGTTTTAATTTGCATTTTTCTCATTATTAGTTACATTGAGTATATTTTCATGCACTTGTTAAGTGTTTCTTCCCGTGATGTCCATTTTTAAACTTGGATTTGTCTTCTTGTTTTTGAATTATAGCATCTGGAGTTCCCACTGTGGCTCAGTGATAATGAACTTGAGTAGTATCCATAAGGCTTCAAGTTCAATCCCTGGCCTCACTAGTGGGTTAAGGATCTAGCTTTGCTGTGAACTGTGGTATAGGTTGCAGACATGGCTTGGATCTGGTGTTGCTGTGGCTGTGATGTAGGCGGGCAGGTACAGCTCTTATTCAACGCCAAACCTGGGAACTTGCATATGTTGTGGGTGTGGACCTAAAAAGACAAAAAAAAACACAAAGAATTATAGGAACTTTAAAAATTAATCTTGGAGTTCCCGTCGTGGCGCAGTGGTTAACGAATCCGACTAGGAACCATGAGGTTGCGGGTTCGGTCCCTGCCCTTGCTCAGTGGGTTAACAATCTGGCGTTGCCGTGAGCTGTGGTGTAGGTTGCAGACGTGGCTTGGATCCCGCATTGCTGTGGCTCTGGTGTAGGTCGGTGGTTACAGCTCCGATTTGACCCCTAGCCTGGGAACCTCCATATGCCGTGGGAGCGGCCTAAGAAATAGCAAAAAGACAAAAAAAAATTAATCTGGACATCATTTATTGCAATAATTTTCCTTTTTTTGGTGGTGTCTGTCAAAGATCAGATCTTAAACATTTTATGAAATCCATTTTATCATTTTTTTCCTTTATTTCTAAGACTTGGGCATGGTATTTAGGGAAATTTTTTATAGACTATATTTTTTTAAGAGCACATTAAATTTCACAATGATATTGAGAGGAAGATACAGATATTTCCCCTATACCGCTTATCCTCAACATCCCCTCTCAGAGTGGCACACTTGTTACAATTGAGGAACCTCCTGTGGCACATTAGTCACCTAAGGTCCATAGTTTATGTTAGGGTTCACTCTTGGTTTTGCACATTCTGTGGGTCTGGACAAATTCATTAGGACCTGCCTCCATCATTCTACATTGTACATGTAGATACTCTGTTTCTGCTGCTCTTAGATAGAATGTTACTGTATCTAGGGAATCATTGCCTACACCTACCTTATGAATATTTCCCCCTATATTTCCTTCAGTAAGTTTTATGTTTCAAGTTATTTATTGTGTATGTTGTGAGGGAAGACTCGGTTCGTATTTGTTCCAAATTCATATGCAATTTTTCCTACACCATTCAGTGAAAAGATTGTCCTTTCAGATTGAATTAACCTGGCACCTTAAGCAAATTCAGTTGAGCAGATATGCATGACTCTGTGTCTGCACTTTGTTCTGTTCTGTAGAGGTATATGTCCATCCTTATGCCATGGCCACACTGTCTTGATTCTTAAGATTTTGTGATGTCTTGATACAAGTCAGTGTCAGTCTTTCAGCCTTGTTCTTTTTTTGAAAAAATTTTCAGGTTATTCTGTGTCCTTTGTATTTTGATGTAGATTTAAGAATCAGGTTGTCAATTTCTGTTCCTACCCAAAATCTGAAACCAGCTTTTTCATATAACTTGTCTTATGTTTGATTATAACAAAAGCAAAAGTTCTGGGCTATTGACAGAATGAAAGTGAGATGGTTAAATTTTTGTGCCAACTTTGCTTGGCTGTGGTGCCCAGTTGTTTGGTCTGATAAGTTTAGATGTTGCTCTGAGGTATTAGGTAGATGTAACCAACATCTACCATCATCTGATTTTAAGTAAAGAAGATTGTCCTCAATAATGTGGGTGAGCCTTGTTCAGTTAATTGAAGGCCTCAAGAGCAAAAGCTAAAATTTCTTAAAGAAATTCTGCCTCGAGTCTGCAATGTAGAAATCCTGTCTGAATTTCTACAGAATTCAGACTTCAGAACTGTAACTTATATATAAAGATAAAAAATTCTCCTTTTTTTTCCACTTATTTACAACTCACAGTAAAAATTTCCATTAACTTACTAAGTGTGGTATAAGTCTGAGAGAAGGGGAAAGGTGAGCTTTTATAAAGAACAAAAGTTAGCAAACTGCCCTAAGAAGTATGGTTTTTCAGTATAGAAAGATAGGGTTAGGGTTAGAATGAAAATACAACCTCTTCTCAGTCTGCATTTTTATTGAGCATTTCCGTGTAACCAGTCATACCTTCTTTTCGTGCATCCATGCCAACTCTGTGAGAGACTCTGGTGCCTGGCAAGAATTCATGGTTTGGTAAGACAGTCACACAAATAGCATGAATTGCATGCTGTGACATGGCTAAGTAAAGGTTTTAAGAGGCATGGATTGTTCTTTAGTGAAGCGCAAGAAGTGTGTTATTAGTGGTAGGAGATATTAAAGTAAGGAGCCGAGAAAATGGTGAGACGCCTCAGCTTTTCACCTGCTCATGGCTGACAGGGTCAGGCCTTGCATGTGCCACAAAGCTTTCTGAAGGATGATCTAGGTATCAGGGGTTCCCTCTACTTGCTCACTTCTCAAGTGTAGAATCTTTCTGACTAGAGTCTGAGAGTGAAAGGTCCCAAGGGACTTAATCCCGTTGGAGAAATACTTGTTGCTTTTGTGTGGATATGCAAAAAAAAAAAAAAGCCTATATATACGTATACGTATTTTACATAGCAGGCCTGATCTGCCACAACCAGGAAATTCTCCTGAGAAAAATGTCATGATTAGGATATAAACATCTATATCTTTCCATGGTAGCTATTTCTAGTGGGTGAATGGCTAGGCTTTGAAGTCCGTATCCCTGGTGTTTTAGGGATGCAGTGTTTGCTCTGAGATCTGTGCTCATACATGAATCGTTATTCAGAGGAGAAAGTGAAAACTCAAGCCAGGTGGATATTCCTATATTTTTGGATGGATTTTTATCTTACCTATCAATCCTGATGTAAAGGTAATACCCAGCCTCAACAAGAATTTTACAAGCAAGAAATGGAATTTCACTGGTCTTCTAGTGGCACAGTATTTAAACTTCTTATTTTTTTAGTGAGAAGTAGCGATGAAGAATATGTAGTATACTTATTACTTCCAGGCTCAGACGTGTGAAAAGGCATGAGAAAGTGAACAGGGATTATGCAAGTAGGCTGTAGGGGGAGAGTGCACCCTTCCAGGATAAGACGGAGCAAGGAGGCACAGGACTGGGAGATAAATGTACACCCACAAAACCATCACTACAATCTATACTGATCTCCAAACTAATCAAGTTATATACACTAAATATGTATGTCTTTTTGCATGATGATCATATCTCAATAAAGTGGTTTAAAACTGTAAGGGTTGAAGTTATCAGAAGTTTTGTAATTATGGACCAGGAGTACCAGAGGGGCCTGTCTGAAGAAGTTGAGAAGGAGTAGAAGATGGGGTCAGATTAGAGGATTTAAAGAGCCATAGAGAGATAAGATTCTGGTCATTTGCCCAGTTGCTCAGGCCAAGTCTTAGAGACATCCTGTCCATAAGCAAATACTGTTGGTTCTAACTTTAACATAGATGTCAACTCTCAAATCTTAACACTTCCAGTGCTGCCATCTTACTTTAAGCTGTTTTTCCTCCTTGGCTGGTCTTCTAACTGGCCTTCTTTTCTTTACTCTACTTCCTTCCACACAGTAGCCAGAGTAGTTTTTTGAGAAACTGTAATCAGATCATGTTACCCTCATGCTCAGAAGCCTCCATTGTATTCTCACCATGTTTAAAACAAATTCAAATTCTTTGCAAGACTTACACAGGCTTGTGTACTCTTCTGAACTATAACAAGTCTCTAGCCTCATTTCCTGCCATTCTGTTCATTCCATGCTGTCAGCAGCCAGAGCACATGCTGTGCATGCTTCTGTCTTGAGCCCTTTGCCCCTATTATTCCCTCTACCCAGAATGTTGTTTCTCCAAATTTTTATGTGGCTCACTCCCTCATTTTATTGAATTTGTTTAGATGCCATCTTAGAACCATCCATGACTGCCTTGTCTAAACAAGCAACTTCTTAACATTTTCAATCTTTTTCCTGCTTGTTACTCAGCATTTAATACAACATGGTACTTACTGTGCATTTGCCTGTACATAGCCTTTTACCCTTCTGCCTCATGAAAGTTTTGTGCAGAGTTTGGTCCCAGTAGAATTCTCCTGCAGTTAACTGTTTCTTGAGTAAGTGAATAAATAATTGAACCTATATTTGACAGTGTTTCTTAACATTTCTTTAATTCCATTTGACTCTTACCTTGGGTCAGGGATCTCTGTATGGAATCCTTTTATGTTTTTGCTTGAGAGACTGTTGCCTCCTTTATTATTATTATTTTTTTTTGACTGAGATTCAGGTTCTATTATTTGACATTATCCTGTCTGTTAATTTTTGTCTTCCATTACTTCTCAGCCAGAAGCCACTTCTCACATATTTGCCTTATTTATTTTTGCTGCTAGAACTTTATCTGCCTGTGTCCCTGCTTATCCTTTCCTAAGGCTATTTAGAGTTGAAGGCTGTGCCATAAAACTTGTCACTTGGTCATGTATTTTCCCCTGTTTGTTGCAAATAAGAAAAATAGGCAGTGAGATTATTGGATACTTAGGAGAATCTTAAAGTGAGAAATGTTGCACGTCTCTTGATTATGGTGCCAAAGACTTGTCTCTCCAGTAGGGTTTTAAATACATGGAGTGCAGATTTTTTTTTGTGGTAGGTTTTCTGAGACTAGAGATCACCCACATTCAGTTTGTATTTTAGAGACTTTATCCTATTTTCCCTCATATCTAGATGCTTCTTAGGAGAGGAACAAAAGGATTTCAGGGTGGGTCTCACTTTGGACCATTAAGAAATGCCAAAAGCCCCAAAAGTCCCCTAGATATAGGCAGCATTTCCTTTAAGGCTCATTTTTCTAGGAAGTCTGAGAAGGCTAATCAGATCTTACTCTAACTTTTGCCTCCTGTAAATCTGCAAGCACTCTTTATATTTATATAGTATCAGTTATCCTCACTGTTATGAGCATCCCTACTTGAAAGTGTAGATCCCATTATTACACCACTCTGGTGGGCAGGAAGTCTATCCATTATGGGGATCACAAATATTTTAATTATTAGAAGACTTGTCTTCAACCAGATGTCATATTTTAACAAAGCTGTCATCCAATAACTTGAAACAAATGTCAATGCAGAATTAATTTGTCTTACAATTAATATTCAATCTTTGGTGTCAAATGAACATAATAATTTAGTGATATGGTAATTAGACTCTATTGTAATTAGTTTTAAAATGAAGAATACATTTAGCACTGTATAAAGTAATCCTGGGATTTGAGTTTTGATTTATGTATTCTCTATGGTAGAAGACTACTGTAAAGATGTTATTTTGGCCGAAACAGTCTAAGTTAAATACTGATTCAACGCAAATTGTTGTTTTTAAAATACTGACAAATTGATCCATGCTTTCATCTGGAAGAAAAAAATAAACAACAATGGTCAAGAAATTTGGGGGAAAATATTGGTGCTAGATATCAGATATCAACATATGCTATGAAGTAAATGTAATATGAATAATGTGGTAATGGCAAAGAAATAGGTAAAGAGAAAATTCATAAGCAGAGTCTAGTTTATGTTAGATTTTATGTATGATGGAATCAGAACTTCTAATCAGTGGAGAAAATCTTGATTATTCAGTCAGTGATCTTGGAGCAGTTGGCTTGAATTAGCAAGAAATTTAAATTGGATATCTATCTCACTTTTTTTTACATAAGGAAGCCCAGATGGATTAAAGATTAAATATATATTTTTAAATCTAATATATTATTAAGAGAAAATTTCCTTCTAGTAAGTGGATAAGGGACCATAGCCAGAAACTACAAAGGAAAAGAATGCAAATTTGACTTTATAAAGTTTAGAATTTCTGTGTGATACATTATAACATCCATTCATTCTTTTATTTAACCAATATTTGCTGTGTAGCCACTACATGCAAGGTATAAGTGGGAACACTGTACAGTTATTGCATACAATGAGTTAATATTTTAAATGTATAAATGATATAAAATAATATACCTTATTTGTGGCATCTTAAAATACTTAAAAACATATGAACTTTTTTCCAAAACAGAGATGTACAGGAATTCCTGTCTTGGCTCAGTGGTTAACGAATCCGATTAGGAACCATGAGGTTGTAGGTTCAATCCCTGCCCTTGCTCAGTGGGTTAAGGATCCAGCGTTGCCTTGAGCTGTGGTGTAGGTTGCAGACATGGCTGGGATCCCGCATTGTTGTGGCTCTGTCGTAAGCCAGTGGCTGCAGCTCCAATTGGACCCTAGCTTGGGAACCTCCAAATGCCGTGGGAGCAGACCTACAAAAGGCAAAAAAGATGGCAACAACAAAAGAGATTCACAGACATAGAAAATAAATTTATGGTTATCAGTGGGGAAAGGGGAATGGGGGGGAGAGAATAAATTAGGAGGTTGGGATTAACATATACACACTACTATATATAAAATAGATAACCAGCAAGGATCTGCTGTATAGAGGAAACTATTCTCAATATTTTGTAATAACCTATAAAGGAAGAGTATCTGAAGACTATGTATGTGTATACGTATACACACATACGTATAAACACACATATACATGTATATGCACATATGTGAATCACTATGCTCTACTCCTCAAACTGACATGATTTGTAAATCAACTATACTTCAGTAAAAAAATAAAAATTTAAAAATGTGGAGTTCCCATTGTGGCTCAGTGGGTTAAGCACCCAACATAGGCACCATGAGGATGCGGGTTCGGTTCCTGGCCTCATTCACTGGGTTAAGGACCCAACACTGCTGCAAGCTGTGGCACAGGTCACAGATGTGGCTTGGATCCATTGTTGCCGTGGCTGTGGTGTAGGCCCCTGATGCAGCTCTGATCCTACCTCTAGCATGGGAACTTCCATATGCCACACGTGCAGCCATAAAAAGAAAAACATTTTTTTAAGTGTATAAAGAATTCCTTCAAATCAAAAGAAGATGGATAGCTTGAGGACACAAGGGCAAAATACATATAAAGGTAATTTGTCACAGCATAAAATGCAAATAAATAAATGAAAAAAATAAAAACCTCCATAATCAAATAAGTAATTTTTTTTTTTTTGATCTTTAGGGCCACACCCATGGCATAAGAAGTTCCCAGGCTAGGGGTCGAATTGGAGCTATAGCTTCAGCCCAACACTAGTCACAGCAGTGCCAGATCCAGGCTGCATCTTTGACCTATACTACAGCTTACTGCAACGCTGGATCCTTGACACACTGAGTGAGGCCAGGGATCGAACCTGCATCCTCATGGATCCTAGTCGGGTTTGTTAACCACTGAGCCATGACAGGAACTCCCTCAAATAATTTAAAACAACAATTTCATAAAGCTCTTTACTTAAAATATTAATATTTAAAGGCTTAAAATATCTACTGTTGGTAAGAGTATAAGCAAGTAGGCTTCCCAATTTCTCTTGTGGAAATATAAATTGTAAAGTTTTTAGAGGGCAATTTGGCAATATGTAATGATGTTTAGAATGTGCATAACTTTTACCCAGGAATTCTGCTTCTAGAAATGAAGCCTAAAGGAATATCTACACAAGTGTGCAGAGACTTATGCAAAAGATTTTCCTTTGCAGCGATGCTTATACTAACTAAAAGTGAAAATTACCTAAACGTCTATCCACAGGGATTGGTTAAATGAAGTGCGTTATATCCATACAATAAAATTCTGTAAAACCATCCCAAGGTAAGGTAATTATTTGTTTAAATACATGGGAATATATTTAAGTACATGAGAATATGCTCATCATACAGTGTTACATTAAGAAAGTTTCATTGTATGTAGAGATGACTCCATGTTTAAAGTATGTATGTGTAGGTATTAAAAGATAGAAAGGTACATAGCAATTGATAGAAGCAGTGTAAAAGTGCTAATGTTCATTATCTCCAAGGGGTGAGATTTTAGGGGGTTGGTATTTCCTTTTCTGTATGTGGATTTATTAAAATAAAGAACTTCCATTGCTTTAAAGGGGACTATTCTCATGAAAAAATTAAATCATAAAACCATACAAATAATCCATAAAAATTATTTTAAGGTGACAGTCCTCTTCCACATACATCTGCGAGGAGGATTTATAGGATCTTTCTTTAGGGCAGCTTTTTGTTGCATTGAGAAATTTGCTTTGACAGTTCTCACAGTTGTTTTGGTGAGCGTTTCTGTAAGGCCAGACACGTAAAATCACAAAGATGACTAGGACATTATGCTTAATCCTGAAGAGCTTGACATCATATAATGTGGTCAGTTTGATTTAGTAGGAAGAGCTTTCAGCTGGAGGAGACCAGTCAGTTCACCAGCAGTAACACCTATGGAGTCCTTAAATGAATTTGAGGGTATGCTAAAGATTCCTAATAAAAAGATTCACCACAGTGGCTCCTGGGTTCAGTCCTCTGCCTATCTTTTGCCACCCTGGTTTAGAAGCATGTCATCCTTTCAGAGTGGACCAGAGTCAGGTGGCATTTCCCTGTATACACTCATTGCTTAGGGGCCCTGTTGGATCTTTATGTACAGATGAGCCCTTAACATTCTCACTTCTGATACCACCTCATTCTTTGTCTTTCCTATTCTTAGAGAAAAAAAAAGAGAAAAATTTAAAGTTGCCTTAATTTGCTGGAAAGTGGTGGGCAGATTCTTTGGACCTATAGGAAAGTGGGTAATTTATCTGAGCATTGGTTTCCTACAGGGATGGGCTAGTTTTGCTCCTGGGTAGATTGACAGAGTTGGTTCTCAAACCCATGCTACCAACCTCACTTGTGATTCCCTTGGGTTCAGAAACTTTCCTGTCTTCCTTTATGGGATGGTACAAAGTTCATCTGGCTTCCTATGATAAGCAGAGCCTTTCATGCTAGTTTGCTGTAGTTTAAGATAGAGCCCTGACATTGCTTGTTAAAATGCACACAGGTGAGAGTACAAATGTGTCAACTCAAGAGATGTGATTTCACCTGGACTTTGTTCTTTTTGGGTCTCCCTATATCCTGTGGGGAAGCAAGGGGTAAGCCATTCATGCAGATAACCAAATGCGCACTACAGAATGTAAAGAGCAAGCAGGGGGCTATGGAGGCTTAGAGGAAGGAGAGTTGCAGTCCCTTTGAGACATAGGATGCTTAAAGGAAAGGGCATCACATAAGATATATAAGATTTAAACAAACTGGAGTGAGAGGGAAAATGAAAAAATGCCCCAGATGGCCCCTTCCTTGGGGGCTGGGCAGCCTCTGGGATGCAAGGTTAGCATCCTTGTGTACTTGAGATGTATGTATCACTAGAAGGTGCCTGGAAACATGATTGTTGTCAAGCCTTTTCTGGGCTGAGGAACATGAAGTGGGGCTTATAGAACCTGAGAGAAAGATTCATCATTAGAATGTGAAAGGTAGGTTTATGATTCCTCTTTGTCAATAGTAAGAAAAGAGAAGGCCATAGGATTTTCAGGGGTCTTCAGCCAGAATTCAGAAACAGCAGGGTCCTTGCCTGAGAAATCTAAGATGCTGATGTAATCTTTCCCACACATGCTTCACATACTTTTAAAACCATCACCTCTTCCTAGAATGCCCTACACTGCTCCCTTTGCCTGTATGTGCTAATTCTTCAGTGTCCTGCCAAAATACATTTTTGTGATGTTTTCATTGATTCCCCACAGAAGTGATGCATTCATTTCATGAGCTGTTGTAGCTTTTTATATCTCTTCTAAGTATAACATTAATTGTGCACTTTTTTGTGGCCTTGTGACAATTGTACACATTCTGTAGTGTCCTAATGGAGTATAAGCTCTGTGGTCCCATTACTTAGCAAGTGTTGTGCCGGAAACATAGTAACGATCTAATTGGTTGAAGAAGTGGTGGATGAATGCAAACAGACATTTTTTTTTTTCTTTAGATTAGTGGTAACATTAATGCCTCCTAAGGGTGTCTTAGAAATTGATGCGGTGGGGGGGACTTTTGACTGTCACAATGATGGGGGGAAATCACACTTACCAGACATAAAGCAGCTGTGGTAGACATTCTGCAGCATGTGGTACAGTCCTTCATGATGAATACCTTGTGTCTCACATGAGTTTTGAGTGACACGCCAGGTATTCTTGTAGGTGGAAAACATAGTCATTTAAGCCTGGAAGCAAACTCCCTTCTGTGTATAAGCACAAAGTTTACTTTTGCACCATTTTGCACTTTACTGAATTTTCCAGGAATGTAACTACCGTGTACGTTAAGAAAAAAAATTATCTTCTTTTTTGTTTGGAATTGTACTAAGTGTTGGTTCACCATTTTGGAAAATCCCATCACTGACAACAGTGCTGTTTATAATAACTTAATCACTACTGCAATTAACTTGCGTAGATTTATACTTGTATAGGTTTCATTCAAGGGGCAACCATGTGGTTATTTTATGTGTTGTGGGGTAGGCATGTCCAAGCATTCATTTATTCAAACACATGTTACTATAAATTACTTTTTTATATTACTAGTAGGACACTTTATTATTTTAAAATTGTGTATTTGAATTTCATTTCAGGGTAGTAAAAGGGGTGTTAGGTCTGGTAAGATTGAAAACTGCTGATCTGGATTGTCAGGTTTTCTATCTACTAATAATGAAAAACCTGGGTGCTTTGCTGCAGTTTTAGAAATATTGTCTAAGGTGTTGTCAATGAAAATAAACCCAGTTTACACCTGTGGCCTCAGTTAAAATCTGACCTTTCAACATAGCTTGAGGAATATCTGGGGAGTTGTTTGCAACGTAATCATTGGAAGTCACATGATAGGGTGAAATTTTCAGAAGTGCTGAGAAGACCAAACCTTTCTAATCCAAAGTCAACCCACTCTTTAGCCATGGGCATTCTTGATTTTCAAAGCCTCCCTCATGATTCCAGCAGCACTGGTAAGTTTATCATCTTGTAGGACAGTGGTTCTCATATTTAGAATGCATTAGAATCAGTGGAAAGCTAATTAAGATACAGATTATTGAGCCCTGTCCCCAAAGTTGCTAATTCAGCTTGTCTAAGATGAAGCTTGAGTTTTTGCAGTTTTAACAAGTCCTTAGGTGATGCTGCTGCTAACTGCTTAGGAGCCCAGACACTGAGAACCACTTGGGAGATGAAATTAATGTTTCTTTGCCCTTGCCTTGTTCCAGTATAGACCTCAAGTGGGTAATATATTTTTAAAGGATAGGAAAAAAGAAGAAAAACATGAAACCAGAAGTGGGTCCAATACAAAAATGCAAATTCAAGGATCAGACATTTGCCAAGGAAGTGGGGTGGGTACAAATACAGGGCTAAGTTTTTGAGAAGTCTCTACTGCCAGGGATGCTGCATGTTTTTAAAATAGAAATCACCTAAAACACCTGGAAAAGAATCACTACACTATTCAGAGCTTCTGTTTGGAATAGAGTTTCCCTAGGAAGCCTGGGGAAGGGGAGTCTGGTGCTTCATTATAATGTATTTTAAGAAAATAAACACATAGGCTCCTACACACACACACACACACACACACACACACGGAAAGGATTGAGTAACAGATCTACCATGTGCTTCAATTCAGGTAGTTGTATCAAAACCATTTAATTTTAAGTAAATGAATAATTGGAAGCTCTTAGACATTTTGCTTGTCCCATCAATTTAGTTCATTTTTCACTTGCAGATAATTAACTGAAAAAAAAAACTAAAATAAAACAAAACTGAGTGGTAAGTGAAGGAAACTGTCAGTTTATACCTTTTTTCCCAAAGGGACAGGGCAGAATCCCATTTTACATATTGTCGTGTATAAACATCAGGCCTAACAGTCACAATTAATCCTTCACACATGTCCAAGCTCTTCTTTGTTTCTGATTGTTTACTACAGTGTTTATCTTAATGCTCTTCCATGTGTGTAATGTCCTGGAAAATTTAGTGCTTAATACTCTGATGTTTTCCAGTACATGTTTTGACTCCCCACTGAGATAGTAGGTGATTCAAGGGCAAAATCTATATCTTACACTGTTTCTTCATCTTCGAGCGCTGAACCCACACGAGGTGCTAAGTAAGTAGCTAGAACAATAGTTCTTCATGTGGGATAGAAGTAAGTGGACACATGGGGGGTCACATAGGGACCTTTAAAAAATATGGACACATTGGAAAGTCCCATGTAACTGTAAAGGTACTGGATTTAAAGAGTTGTGTTCATATTATTTATATTTCCAATGATAATTTCAACCTACCTTTCCAAAATCTAGTACCTTAAATATGGGAACTTTGCATAAGTCACCACTACAAAACAATTATTTAAGTTGATGGTTTATTTTGTAGCAAATAACAGGAATATTGTTCACTTATTTGGAGAGGATAAAAGCTGAACCTTTTCATTGAATTATATGACACTTATTTATTTGACTGAATACTCTCTATATGTCAAGCACTTTTTTTTTTTTAGATTTTGAGGGAAAATGAATGCGCAAAAGAGGCAGTGAACTGCTGGTCTTATGAAGCTTTCATTCTAGAGCAATTAACATATATATTTGTGTACAAACACACTATTTAAGTTTTCCCTGGTCAAACAAAAGCAGAGTAAGAGAATAGGGGGAGATGTTCTTTCAGATAGGGAAGGCCTATCTGAGAAGTTGAACACCTGGGCAGAAGTTTCAACAAGGGAAGAAGTGGGGCATGAAACAATCTTAGAAAATCAGTCTGGGTGGAGGGAACAAATGACTGCAAAGGTCTTCAGGCAGAAAGGAGCTTTCTTAGCCCTTTGAAGAACAATACAAAGGCCAATGGGATGGAATGAGTGGGTGAGTCTGTATTAGGTGCATGGGGAAGAGATGTATGACTGTCCTTGATGGTTGAGAGGGGGATTGGGAAGTAAGCTAGAAAAGCAAAACAGAATTTAAGAGTGGAGAGGGAAGATTTTCTCAGATGTGGGTAACATATTTAACCCATTATGGGAGCCACCGGACTCCACTCAACAAATGTTAATTCAGCCTCAGACTCTGAACTGAACGGTGTGGCTGATGGCATTGGGCAGGATGTGGCACAAGGAGATCTTGGTGACGGTCTTTGGGCTTTATGATGGTACCACAGACTGGGTGACTTAAGAACAACAGAACTTTCTCACAGTTCTGGAGGCTAGAAATCCAAGCACAGGGTACCAGCAGAGTTTTGTGAGAGGCCTTTTTTGGTTGTGGACTGCTCATTGTATTCTCCCATGGGGGAAGGGGCTAAAGAGCTTTGCGGGGTCTCTTATAAGAACACTAATCCCATTCATGAAGCAAGATTTAAAAGGCTTGAAAAACCTAAGCCTACTAGAGCTGTAGATCTACTTCTAGCCTTCTAGGAATTGGCTCATTTGATTGTAAGGGCTGGCAAGGTCGAAATTTGTAGGACAGATTAGTGGGCTGGAAATTCAGGTAAAAGTTGATGTTGCAAGTGTTGAGTCCTGATTTTCACAGGCAGCAGGCTGGAAACTGAGGCAGGGTTTCTATGTTGTAGTCCTCTTTTTAAAAAGTTCTTTATCTCTCTGACATCTGTATTTAGTTTTTCCAGCTTTACTGAGGTATAATTGACAAATAAACTATATGTTCAAATGTACAGTGTGATAATTTGACATGTGTATACACTGTGAAATACCCCCATCAACAGATCTTTGCCTCCATGGATACTGTTTTTGTTTCCTTTTACTTGGTGAGAATACTTAAAAATCTCCCCGCTCAGTGAATTTCAAGTGTACAGTACAGTCTATGTTGAGTCTTGGGTAGAATTCCTTCTGTTCCAGGGAGCCTCAGTCTTTATTCTTAAGGCTTTCCATACTTAGAAGAGGCCTGCGCACATTATGGAGGCCACATTATTTGATGATTTATTTACTCAGAGTCGACTGATGTACTTATTTACTGATTTTACCATTTTAATTATTTGCTTGTTAGTTACTTATTTGTCATTTACTGCTTACATGATTTTCTTACAGTCTGTAACTTAAAAAATATCTTTACAGAGTCGTCTAGACTAGTGTTGACCAGAAAACTGGCAAGAACCTAGGTAAGATGGCACATAAAGTTAACCATCCCAGGGTCCTCACTAAACTGTCTTGTATATTTAAAATGAACCACATCTTTCTTGGGGATAGAGATTGTTCTCTGGCTCTGCAGTCTATGAGAGTTTAGACCATTTTCTCTGGAGGCAGTTTCCTGGGGTTGAATCATAACCTGCACCACATACTGGTTCTCTAAACTTTGAGTAATTCACTTAATCTATTTGTGCTTTATCTTCCCCATTGGTAAAATATGAATATAATATAATCCATTTCATAAGGCTGTTAGGGGAATTGGGTGAGTTAATGCAGGTAAAGGGCCTAAAACGGTGTCATGTGGAAGTGTTCAGGAAATATTAGCTATAGATGTGCACATGATTGTCGTTATTAGATGGTTTAGGGGACAGGCACTAGAGGCCCAGGAAACAGGAAGAGACATGTCACTGGAAGGAACTGGTATGAGCGTGGGTGGACCTCAGCAGCAGGCCAAGGAGGGAAGAGTAGGGGATGTGGTACAGCTAGTAGATTTTAGGAGTACTGAAGTTTGGAGTTTTCTTTTTAGTAGTGTACTTTATTATGACATATTCACGTATTCAGGAAAGTTGGTTAAGTACTACAATCCCGTGTCAGTCATGGTTTGCAGTTGCCTTGGGGACTAGAAGCAAACGTGTTTTCACTCCCAGGGAATCATATGGTAGGAAAACAAAATAGGGACTACAATGATTTTATTTGAATATTAAAGGAAAGAATGTTTCCGGAATTGGACTGCTTGGGGATATTTCAATAATATGCACATATATTGTTGCTTTTCACCTGATAGCCTGTGTACCAGCCATGCTCACTCTTCACTGTCTGCCATGTTGGCCTCTCCTTTTCTGTTGCTTGGCTTTTGTGTATATGGAAACAATGCCTTTGGATATTTGGGTGGATATTTTTTACTTTGCTTCAAACATAAACAGGGATAATAAAGAGAGAAGTTTGTTAGAATCAGGCATTTGGGATACTTTTTTGGCAGCTATGGTTAGGCTATGGTTGGTAAAGAGAAGTGGTTCTAAAAAGTGGTCAGATGACCTTGGGCACATAGTGATGAGGTCCTGGAACAAACTTTGATTGCTTCCCTTAATTGCCTACCCTATCCTGAAGACGTGGATTCCAGGCTCAACCTTAGGACGGGAAAAGGCCAATTTGAAATTGGTCAGACTTGAGCACCTCACAAACAGCTATCACAAGCCAAGTCACTGTTGCCCGGCAAGGAAATTAGCATTTATCGTATTTCAGTAAAAGTGATGTGGCCCAGTTAAATTAGATTTCCTTTCATTTACAATAGACTTAAAGTCCTATTCAGGTATAATCCAGCCATTGTAAAATTGGTTACAAAGATCCTAATTTTCTGAGATATTGAAGTCTCTCCATTCTATCAGAGCATCTTGATTTTATCTATTTTCATCCATCGTTAAATTTCTTATGGCTGAGAATGCCAGAGGCGACCTACCTTTCCAATCTGCTGCTGCATTCAGCAGTAACTGGATTGAAATCGGAAACATTTATTATATTCAATGCCTTATCTGCTCTTTTCCACTATTTTAAACACTACTGGGGGTCAGACTGAAAATTCTTCTCTGATTCTAACTGTAATCAAGCGGGAAATGGTTTTATTTTATTTTAAACTAGTATGAAGTCTAAGAAGACAGCATCATTTTGTACAGTGGGGTTGAATAGCCAATTGAATTCTGCCATTGCTGAACATTAACAGTTTGCATATCTTACTTCAAAATCCATGCTTATGTGGTGTTTCAGCTTAAAATTTTTTGAGCCTTCTCTCTTCTTAAATGGATGTCTGTCTTGTTTGAGAGTCAGCTAAGACTACGTCACTTTTAGGAACTTACAGTTGCAGGAGCCTACTCTCCTTCTTGTGAATTTCTGCTGCTCTGGAGGCCTGTGTTACCCATGCAGCCTGCTTGTTCTAGTAAGATGTCTTAGCTGCTTCTTTGTGAGTCTTAACCTTGCCATCCAGAAAGGGCACTTGTGAAAGCTAGGGTGGCTCTGTTGACAGAGAACACCTGCTGATGAATTGATTCCAAAAAAAGGAAGCATTGTGTATGAGTCCATACTTGTCTGGATTCCTGACATTGAGAGCCTTTGAATATTAGTTAGCTCATATTAAGAGAAGCTTCTTACTCCCTTCTTCCCGTCAGCTTCCTGTAGGCCTTAGTGCCTTCTAGGGAGATGTCAGGGAGCTCAGCAGCTCCAGGTGTTAGGTACTGTGTGATGTGGAGGTGGGGCTGGGGTAGAGTGGGGGGCAACTGTGCCTCATAGTCTGTGCTGAGCTCACTGGCTTCCCAGGCACTGGTGCTTCCTTCCTTGGAGAGCAGGGATTGACTCTACCAGGAACACTCGCCACTCCCTCCTGCCTGGCCTGCATGATGATCACTGTGGCTTTCCCTGAAGTCGTCTGTGAAGAGATGGAAAGGATAGGCAACTGGGTTGCTTTGATTTAGAGCAGGAGGCAGTATCCGTGATCCTGTCCTTGGTGCTCAGTATTCTCAGGTGAGCTGGAAACCACGATGCCCCACTAGCTGTGTGTCACTGAAGCAGGGCTAACCGAGCACATGCCTTGAGTTCTGCTCTGTTGGAGGTGCTAGGGTTTGGGGTTCAGGGACTTGTCCAGTATGGCCCCTGTATTTAAGTTGCTAAATCCTCTATCAGGGAGGACTAAATATGAGCCCAGTACCAGGATTCATATCTTCTGGGTCCCAAAATTCAGAGGCGAGGAAATCTCTGAGGCATGTAGGGAGTAGATAGACATGTGGGAGCATAAAGGAAAATGGAACTTGATCTGTTTATTATTCAGCAAACCTAATGAACTCTCATCAGCCATTATGTACAAATCTGAAAGTGTTCTTTCCTTGAGAGGGAGGAAGCAAGGGGCAGTAACAATATGGTGTGGCATGAGCTGTGCTGTGGAGAGCCTGGGAGCTGCCTGAGCCCCAGGGAGGGACACCTCACTAGCCAAGGCTTCCTGGAGCTGCAGATGCAGAAGGCATGAACAAGACTGACAAAATGCCTTTCTTTTTCAAACTTATTAAGAAGCATATTGGCCACAGCGCCAACAGAAAGAACTATTCACTGTTGCAGAAAGTTTGGGTCAAGTGTTTTTGTCTCTCTTATTTTCCAAAGTAAAATAACCTATTATGATAACTTTGTGGTGAAAGAACCTTCTTGAGCTCTCTCTAGCCTAAATCACATTTTATCAGAGAAAATACACAGAAAGAGGCATTATCCAGGGGCCTAGGCTGCCTCTAGTACCTTCCACAGCACAGCTCATGGGTTTTGGGCAGCTGTGGTTGCAGCCCTTCGCCAAGGAGAACCCTTCCATTCAGGGCCCATAGCTCTCTTCCTTCCTCTTACACATGTCTTTCCTACTAGATGGTATGGAGCACAAGGAATGAGCTTGAAAGAGGGAACCATTCTCTGGATACAGGACCAATCTGGCCTGAGACCTGGCTCACCTTTTTGTTATTCTGGTCTATTGAGGCCCCTCCAGATCCTTCCCAGGAAGACTTGTCATCTCACCATCATCAACAACCAACCCCATTTCCCCAGTATTGACCAAAAACGTGGTATCAGCACAGTTAGCATCAGAGGGCAGATGGAGTGGTTTCATGGTAGTTTTCTTGTTCCAGGTACCTTGGAGGTTGTCTACCAAAGGAACAGAGGGACTCTGAACATGATGGATGTGGGGCCTCAGTCTGAGTAATCCATCAGGACAGGAAGGGAGGCCATGGGAGAGGGTCAGGGCTGTGTATCTGGCTTGGTCATTCAAAGCACTCTCTCTTCTAAGCCCTCTAAACTTACAGGAGTTGGATCCTCAAGCTCTTAGAGGCAAGGACAGCCTAGCTGGGGAGTGTGTCTGGTACAATTGGGAAAAGTATCAGTGTATTTCTCCCTCAATGGCACTGTTACAAATCAGTCAGCAGAGGGTAGGCAGTCTTTTTCCTAGCCTGCCATAGAGCAGCCTGGTGGGAAGACTTCCAGGGAAGCCCTACTGAGCCACCAAGGGTATAGAAACTCATGTGTCATACCCAGAGGGGTATTTCTGCCCTTCTGGTCCAGGATCTCCTTCCTGGACTTCTTGCTACTGAGCTTTGTTGTAGCTCAGAGATGCTATTCTGAAGACAGGCCTTCAAAGATAAGGTAAGATTTGAAATCATAGGCCAAAGATTCCTGTGTCTCATCCCCTAAGGACACAGAGTTGTATACAAAGATTTTCTCCAATTCACTATAGCCCTTTTACAGTTTTCATGGTGGTAAATTACAAATGGTAGAACTGAGCCCATAGCATTGGAGGTAACCACTTGGATGTTGTTTAACAGAAGATCTGGGGTCCAGCCACATGGCCTCTATCTCATTTATTTTTATGTTCCTACCATCTGTCAGGCCTTCCTTATCTATGTAGCCTTGGAAAAATTACCTTAACTTCATGAACCCTCATCTGTAGTGTGGGGTGATTAATGCTCATCTCACAAGGTCTTCAAAAGAGTATGTCAAAAGATTTTGTGTGTGCCTGGCACATAGTAAACCCCTTTGAAAATGGCAGTTATGGGAGTTCCCATCGTGGCGCAGTGGTTAGTGAATCTGACTAGGAACCATGAGCTTGCGGGTTCGGTCCCTGCCCTTGCTCAGTGGGTTGACGATCCGGCGTTGCTGTGAGCTGTGGTGTAGGTTGCAGATGCGGCTCGGATCCTGCGTTGCTGTGGCTCTGGCGTAGGCCGGGGGCTACAGCTCCGATTGGACCCCTAGCCTGGGAACCTCCATATGCCGCGGGAGTGGCCCAAGAAATAGCAAAAAGACAAAAAAAGAAAAGAAAAAAAAGAAAATGGCAGTTATTAATAGAAGGTTTTGATCATGAAGACTGGGTGATCACAGCTGCTCCTGAGGGCCAGGACACTACAACCTCTGAGGATAGTAGTGGAGGTAGACAGGGAGTTAGTTCTGTCCCCGTGATACTTGACTCTATGACTATACTTTCTCTAGGTTCCCACACTTGCTGCAGACATGATTCACTTTTGTTCAGTGCCAAGGCTGCCTGGGATTCTGGTTTGTATGCTGCTGGGGCCTGGAACAAAGCCAGAGAGACACAATGAAGGATGTTTCCCTTTGTGTCTACAGCTGCTTCATGCTTACAATGGGCCATTGTTGTGCTAGGCCACAATGGAAGAAAAGTGTAACTGGCCAATTGATTCTGTCTTGTGTCTTGGGATCCAGAGGTCTTGCTCTGTCAGGAGCATCTGAGGATTTAGAAAGTTGTCTCAAACAGTAAATTAGTTATTACTGATTGGTAGATGGATTATTGACCTTAACTCTTTTCTCTGTCTCTTTAACAGAGTGATACCTTTATGAATTTTGCCCTGTGACTTTGGTGTACCTCCCAGTAGAGTAGGAATATATGCCCCATTAATGTTAAGCGTAGCTTTAACCAATGGAACTAGTGTATATGATGTGAGCAGAGGCTATGAAAGTGCATAGGTTGTTTGGCTTGGCATCTTTTTATTATTTCTGCTGTTTTCCATGGAATAACATGCTCAGGATAGCTCTGGTCCACCAAGATTAATGAGATTCATGGAACATACCTGAACTCTCCTTAGTCCAGATCCAAGCCTAACAGAGCTCAGTTGAGATCAGCTAAATCTCAGGCTACCTGTAGAACAGTGAAGGAGAAAAATGAATGTTTGTTGTAACAAGCCAGCAAGATTTGGGAGTTATTTGTTATGCAGCATTGTTTTAAGGCAGTAGCTGACTAATACACTGGTACATGGATTCTCAAGAAAGGATTGGCAGGAGAATCTGATGACTAGAGACTGGTTGATGTAATAGCCCTTGGAGAAAGACTTTTCTGAACTATAATGCTCAGGTATATTTTCTCCTGGAGGAGACTGTAGAGAAAACAGGTTGGGCATGATTTGTTCCCTTTCTGTTCCTAATACCCAACTTGATGCCCTCCTCAGAGTAGAGATTTGATACGTGTATGTAGATCTTATTGTAATGAACTGAAACATAGCCAAGCTACGAAAGGCTTATTTATGAAAACAGAGTTTTTTGTAGAACCATACAAGATGCAAATCAGAGAAAAGGCCATGAAAAGGGAAGACCTAGACCACTTAGGGCAAGGCCAACTCCAAGAGAAATTTTAGAAATGCCCTGAGGCTTTGAAGAATGTTGATTCCTGTTATTCTCTGAAGGGTGCTAGAGAATACATTAAGAAATGTATGGTTTTATGTCTCAGTCATAAAACCCCACTGCTATAGTACAACATCATAAACAGCCTAGCTCAAAAAAAAAAACTGGATTTATTTCTCACAGTTCTAGAGCCCGGGAAGTCTGAGATTAGGGTGTTGACATGGTTGTGTTCTGGTGAGAACTCTATTCCTGGTTTTCAGATGACTGTCGTCTTGATGTCTTTACATGACTAAGGACAGTAGAGAAGGGAGGGAGGAAGGAAGGAAATAAGGGAGGTAGGGAAAAAGCAAAAGCAAACTCTTTCCTGTCTTTTTTTAAAAGGGCATTAATTCTATCAGCGGTTCTATCCTCATGACCTAATTACTACCAAAGACCTCACCTGCAGATACTATAAAATTAGGGTTTCAGCATTTGAATTTTGGTGGCATACAAGCATTCAGTCTATAACATTTGCCTTTCTAGAAACAACTTCTGTTGATGTAATTAAATGCCCTCCTCCCTCCTCCTCCTGGCCTCTCTTCCTACCTCCCCTCATTCTATCTGTCTGGCCCTACTGTGATGTTTTATCCCAGCAAAGGTTGGCTGTCAGCTGGTTCCCCCTAACCTGATTCTATATAGGTGTGAGAAATAATCCTTCACAGAGATATTTGCATTTTTTTCCTTTTTTTTTTTTCTTTTTTGCTTTTTAGGGCTGCATGTGCAGCATATGGAAGCTCCCAGGCTAGGGGTCAAATCCAAGCTACAGCTGCCGGCCTGCACCACGGATCACAGCAATGCTGGATCCAAGCCACGTCTGTGACCTACACCACAGCTCATGGCAATGTCAGATCCTTAACCCACTGAGCAAGGCCAGGAATCGAACCTGCATCCTCACGGATCCTAGTCATGTTTGTTACTGATAAGCCAAGATGGGAACTCCAGTATTTGCATTTCTAAAGGGAATTCTAGGAGTGGCAAAAGACTTCTCTAGGCAAATAAACAAATCACCAATAAATAAATAAAAAAATGTGTTAGGTTGGGGAGTTCTTTATGCTCCCCCTACCCCTCTACCCTAGTTCTTCTATGTAAATTCTCTAAATCCTCCTGTATTAGGGTGCTGCTTGCTCATCTGCTTCTGTGACTTCTTTTCTTCATATACATGTATTTTGTTTTTGTAGGGCCACATCCCTGGCATATGGAAGTTCCCAGGCTAGGGGTAGAATCAGAGCTATGGCTTCTGGCCTACGCCACAGCCACAGCAATACAGGATCTAAGTCGTGTCTGTGACCCACACCACAGCTCATGGCATTGTCAGATCCTTAACCCACTGAGCAAGGCCACAGATTGAATCTGCATCCTCATGGATCCTAGTTGGGTTTGTGACTGCTGAGCCACGATGGAAGCTCCTTTTTTCTTCATATTTGGAGTGAGGCAGGGGCAGACAGTGAATTACACAGACTTGGTTCTATTTAAAATTACTAGGGGAGATCTCATGTGTTTATGGGCGCTTGGTTGTACTGATGCTGCTGTTAGAAGGTAAGAGGATATCCTGGGGCTTCTGCAGGAGGTGGGAGCCTGGAGGCTGCTTCGTTCCACTTCATTAAGCAGCAGGTCCTGATGCCTAGACATCACCCCACTCTCTTGATCTGACCAGCCCCTTGGAGGGATTGGATGTTTAGGTCATTGTTTCCAGGTAAAGGGCAACTGGAATTAATGGAGGGCAGGGTCAGTATTTGGAAACAGCTGTATTACTTTCTGAGGGTAGCACAAGAGAGCAGCAGAAGAGTGGGAACATAATGTCAGAGCCTAAGATTTCGGGTCTGAGGACTAGAAAGCTGGGGTTCTCATCTGGGAATTTTAGGAAAGAAAAGCTTGTTTCACAGGATTGTTGAGAAGATCAAATGAGATAGCATGTGAAAGCCCTCTGAGGGACAAAATTCTGTATAAATTATAGTTGTAAATAGTGTGCTGGTAGAGATTAATATAATTTATTAAGGCTGATGTAATTTACTTCACCTTCCTCCTGCTCCATCATGAGACAAAGTAGTGGTCAGGCAGGAATGCTGTGGTACCAGACAGCCAGATTCTAATCCCAGTGTCACCACCTACCTTTCCTCTATGGCACATATCAGATTTAAGTGAGGTGATACCTAAAACAAATACCTGAGTTTAAAACAAAGTATTTAAACAGTGAATGACAGATAATATTCTTTCAAGAGATGCCAACTATTTTTTTAAACTTCTTATTTTGAAATAACCATAGATTTGCAGGAAATTGCAAAGAAATGTATAGGGAGATCTTTTGTACTCTTCACCCAGCCTCCCCAAAAGTTCTTGCATAAGTGTGGTCAGTATCAATACCAAGAAATTGACACTGGTACCTTCTACAGAGCTGGTTCATGTTTGACCAGTTTTACATGCCACCTGTGTGTGTGTATGTATGTGTGTGTGTGTGTGTGTGTGAGAGAGAGAGAGTGTGTCCATCCAGTTTCATATAATCACCACCACAGTCAGGATATAGAACTGTACAATCGCTGTAAGGTCCCTCTTGCTGCCTCCTCCTAGCCACACCAGGCAACTATTTCTAATTTATTAAAGTAGTCAAGGAACATAATTCTTATCAATAGAAGTCTATTTTTATAGCAATAAATGTCTGACATTGAACTTGTGAAATAGTAACCATCCTGTCTTTGGAAGTATTCAGATCCAAGCAGGATCTCCTTTGTCAGGGATTCTTTAAAGTGGTAATAGAGGAGAGGAACTGGGGTGCATTGAACTCTTAGGTCCCAACTGGAAGCTTCTAGATGATACAGGAAGAGGTTCTCAAGGAGGTGAGCTTTCTAATGGGCCTTGAGGAACAGGAAGACAAAGGGGAGAGGAGAGAACACACCAGGTGAGTCAAAGGAGATCCAGCTATTCTCTGTTCTCTTACCCTGAGTGACAAAGGCATGCCTCTGGGGTAGAAGATTAGGTTTCTCTGGAGGGGAAAAAAGGAGAAAAAAAAAAAAAAAAAAAAAAGAAGGCTCTCCAGGCTACATGGAGCCCAAGCATTTAGTGACTTTGTCTTTATTCCAGGGCAGGGAGTTAACTGTGTTGTCTAGTAGTCAAGGTATCTGCCAAGCGGAGGTGTTACAGGCAAAGACAGGCTTCTTGCTCTTCTGGGCTGCCAGTTATAGGACCACTTTTTTCAGACTTATGGGGGACTGGGTAGCATGAGTCTGAGTGAAGTATTACTATAATTGTTTCTTCTTTATAATCCAGACTAGTTTTTGAGAAGGGCTTTTGAAGAGGCTCAGTGGATCTTCTTCTGGCACTCACTCCTGTGATGTTGTTCTGTTCCCAGAATGTATTCATTCTATTTTTTTTTTTCTGGAGAACTTCATCAGGTAATTTAAAAGACTAACAAACTTTGGCATAGATGACTTTAAGAGCCAGAGAGCTGGCTGGAATATTAATGAAGCTGTTTAGTGATAGAGTTGCTTCCTGATGCAGGAACATATCAAAGAGGTTAGGTACATGAGTGTTGCTCTGCAGAGCCTCATCTCTATTATCTAGCTCTTAATTACTTCATTAAAATTCAGCAGAGAAGCTGCCCAAATCCAGTAGCATGCCCAAGGCTTGCTGGGTGATTTCCCTGCCTCTGGCCATATGCAATTTTTAGTTCTCTAGGTCTCCAGAGATGGAAGGCCAGATCTTAGCAGACAAATCTGCTGCTGCTGGCTGCCTGAACTCGCAGCACTGGGGCAGCTACCTGCCTTCTGCACAGCTGGAGGTCCGCCCCCGTCTCCCACAGGCACAGGACCCCTGCTTATCTCGTGTCCTTGGGGAAGGAGCTGCCCTACGAAAGTGTTTTCCAGATCTCAGAAGTCTCCTTGATTAGATGCACATGATTTCTGAAGTTTTGGAAGACATAGATTACTCCCTGCTCTTCCTCCCTAAAAACAAGTTACCAGCTTACATTGCCACCAACGGTGCAGAAGGGTTCCCTTTTCTCCACACCACCCCCAGCACTTGTTATTTGTGGACTTAATAATGATGGCCATTCTGACTGGTGTGAGGTGGTATCTCATGGTAGTTTTGATTTGCATTTCTCTAATAATCAGTGATGTTGAGCATTTTTTCATATGCTTGTTGGCCATCTGTATATCTTCCTTGGTGAAATATCTATTCAGGTCTTTTGCCCATTTTTCCATTGGGTTGTTGGCTTTTTTGCTGATGAGTTGTAAAAGTTGCTTGTATATTCTAGAGATTAAGCCCTTGTCCGTTGCATCATTTGAAACTGTTTTCTCCCATTCTGTAAGTTTTCTTTGTGGTTTCCTTTGCTGTGCAAAAGCTTGTCAGTTTGATTAGGTCCCATTGGTTTATTTTTGCTTTTATTTCTATTGCTTTGGGAGACTGACCTGAGAAAATATTCTCAGGTTGATGTCAGAATATTTTGCCTATGTTCTCTTCCAGGAGTTTGCTGGTGTCTTATCTTATATTTAAGTCTTTCAGCCATTTTGAGTTTATTTTCATGCATCGTGTGAGAACAGTATGGAGGTATCTTAGAAAGCTACCCAGCAATTCCACTCTTGGGCATGTATCTGGACAAAACTTTCCTTAAAAGAGACACATGCACCCGCATGTTCACTGTAGCTCTATTCACAATAGTCAAGCCATGGAAACAATCCAAATGTCCATTAACAGACTGGATTAGGAAGATTGTGGTATATATACACAATGGAATACTACTCAGCCATAAAAAAAGAACGAAATAATGCCATTTGCAGCAACATGGATGGAACTAGAGACTCTCATACTGAGTGAAGTAAGTCAGAAAGAGAAAGACAAATAACATTTGGTATCACTGATATTTGGTATCCAATATATAGCACAAATGAACCGTTTCACAGAAAAGAAAATCATGGACTTGCAGAATAGACTTGTGGTTGCCCAGGGGGAAGGGGGAGGAAATTGGAGGGATTGGGAGCTTGGGGTTAATGGATGAAAACTATTGCTTTTGGAATGGATTAATGAGGAGATCCTGCTGTGAGAACTGAGCACTGAGAACTATGTCTAGATACTTAGAATGCAGCACGACAATGGGAGAAAAAACTATGTATACATGTATGTGTAACTGAGTCCCCATGCTGTACAGTAGGTAAAAAAAAAGTGTGTTTTGGGAAATAACAATAAAAAATGAAATTAAAAAAAGTTATAATTTCTGCTTGGATGGCTTATCTTGGGGATGAAGTGGACATGGTGGGCTTGGAATGAGGACACTTTGACTCTACCTCTAGTTTTTCAGCCTCCATGAGCCTTGGTTTTCCCATCTATAAAATGAAACTGTTAAGTGGCGTCCCTCCATACTTTGAGATTATCTTAGTTTTTAGAAGTCTCCATTTTCAACTAGGGATGTAATACAGAGACATTCTGACATAAAACTGCACCGGTCAGCTTCCATCTTAAGCTGCCCCTGTTGGGTCTAATTTCTAAATGCTCTTCCTTTGAGTGATACCCCTTGTCACTGAACTCTTTAACCCTGGGATCAGGAAAACTGCCTGAGGCATCTTTATTTTTAAATCTAATTTTTAGTCCACAGGAAATTACATGAAGGTGGTACTAGCTCTTTTTTTAGAGTCCAGTGAGTGCATGGGCTTTTTAATGGCACTTTTTAGATCCAGAGGCCTTTTTAATATCTGAGTTTCCATCTCTGCTCCAAGTGGAGCAGATTTTTTAGAATCTCAGAGTCAGCAAAAAACGATGCATCTAAGCATGTCTGCCATTTAGTGGAGGCAACATGTGCTTGTCAGTGAAAGTTGTAGTTTCTTCTGCTCTTGTGTTGTTTCTGTTTTGCTGTGCTTATTTCGTTTTTTTCTAAGCACTGTATCAATCAATGGTTCTTTGGGGAAGAACAGGGGAAATTCAGAATCTCCTGGGTTGTGGCCACTGGAATCTCTGAGGGGCCCACTTTGGAGATCCTGATGTGACGTAAGCCTAGCCGAGGGCACAGCACCAGGCAGCCTTGGGCAGCGTGCAGGGCCCAGCCCTCAGCCAGGAGGTCAGCAAGGAGCATAGGCTTTTGAAGAAGGAAGATTAAGGAGAAAAGATTTGCTGAAGTTGAAGCCAGTCACACAAATGATCCAGACTGAGACTAAGATTTCTGACAGTTAAAAAAAATAAAATAAAAAATGCACTTTCTATTTCCAAGGTGATGAGAACCTTTGACAGGCCCTAGTCTTTTTTCGCTTCTGTCTCCCCAGTTAGGGGAAAATCTGGGACTCTTCCCAGCCCTAGTCCTTGCCTTCCTGGGGAATTTCTAAATCCAGGACATAAGTGGGTATAGAACATATTTGGGGATTTAGTATTTGGCAAGTAATTGGCTCTGAGCAAAATAATGCTTCTGGCCTCAGGGAAAATGCTAGGTAAAGAGTCACTGTATAGAATGGCATTACTTTCAGAACTTTCTCATGTGTCTCTCCCCACCACCTCTTTGTTTGGTGGTTAGAGCTTAATGGAAAAATGATCTTTTCATAATGTTTTTCTCCTGAATTCATTCATTGCTTAAAATGGTCATAACTCACAATTTTATTTGAACCCCTCAGATTTAAAAAGTAATTTTGCTTTATTTATCTGTCAGACTCAGTATCTTACTGTCTCTTCGGTGGTGGGGTGCATACGCCATTTGGTATAGGACGGACTCTTTATTCTGTGTTATTTTTCCTAAGGACGTATGAATTGAATTGCATCCTGGAACCCTATATTTTTTTTAGCTGCAGTGGTGCCACAGTAAAGGGCCTGGCCTTAGTATGAACTTGGGCAGGTCCTGTCTCCTCTGCAAGCTTTGGTGTCCCTGTGTGTTAACTGTTTGTTAAATGGAGATGCTGTCTACCATGTCTGCTTTGGAGACCTGCTATGAGTATCATATGAACTTCAGTCTGTGAAAGAGTCTTATAAAAGTTTGAAGGGTGGGTGTGATGGTAAACTTGACTGTGAAGATGCCAGATTAAACATTATTTCTGGGCATGTGTGTGAAGGTGTTTCTGGTTGAGACTATCATTTGAACTGGTGCACTCATAGAGTAGATTCTCTCCCACCAAGTGGATGGACTCCATCCAATCCACTGAGGACCTGAATTGTGCCCAAGGTGGAAAAAGGATTGATTCCCCATCCTTTCTGACTGTGTGAGCTGGGATGTCGGTCCTACCCTCAGGATGGGGTTTGTAGCATCAGTTCCTTGACTCTCAGACCTTCTGACTCAAGACTGAATCATGCCACTGCCTTTCCTGGGTCTGTAGCTTGCAGACAGTAGACTGTGGGACTTCTCCGCCTCCATAAGCATGTGAAGCAGTTCCTCATAGTAAATCTCTCTTCTCTCTCTCCCCTTCCCTCCCTTGCCCGCCCCCCCCCCCCATTTCCTTTGGTTTTGTTTTTCTGGAAAATCCTGACTCGGTGACTAATCCAGGTGAGTATATGATGCTTGACCCTTTCCAGGGCTTCCTGGAAGTGCAGTTACTCTAAGAGGCAGTGCTAGCAGAAGTTCATAAGCTCATAACTCCTCCAAATAGAAAACATTTTTTGAGGGGAGAGGTTTATTTCTGGTTCTAATGGGTTTGGTCTCAATCCAGTGCAATACATTTCAGCTCCTTGTGGAATACCTACCATGTGCCAAATCTTATGCCAAACAAAGGCAGTGTAACAGTGTGGCACAGAGATAAGCCACTTAGAAGTTTTGTCCCCCACGGTCACATTCTGGTTCTGATGGGGCCTGTCACAACTTACCTGACCTTCAGATTTGGCAAAACCACATGCACTTTACCCCAGGTCCTGTGAAAGCATTGCCTATGGCAGGAATTAAAGTACTGATGCTTTGGGAAGTGCAAGCTGAAGGTGATGAGAGTGCAGCAGAAAAGGGAAGGTGAGGCAAGGAAAGATGCAAAGTCATGCCATGCTGTGTGTGACTCTTCTGGCTGGAGGCTTATGATAAGCAGTTTAGAGATGCATGGGAGCCTCAACAAGCGTGTTTCCCTGGCAGACTGGACTCGGGAAGGTTTGCAAGAAAAAACACACACTTTGAAGAAATTCACATTGAGGCGAGAAGAGGATATTTATTTTCCCAGTTTCCTTCCATTTTTATTTCTCTTTGATGAAGGTTACATCCAGAGGGAGCTGACCCAATTGCAATTTTAGGTTGTGTCAGCTAGCCCCTGAAAGATATTTTAGAAAGCCAGGGCCTAGGTCCCGTGTCCCATGACATTGTACTTCATACAAATACAGAATTGGGGTGACAACTTGGCAGAGATGGGGTTCAACCAAGAGAAAGAGAAGTTGAGGGTATCTGAGAAGGCACAGGGTCTTTGAGTCCTGAACAACCTCTTCTCAAATTTAGCAGAACT
Source organism: Sus scrofa (assembly GCF_054392235.1). NCBI lineage: Eukaryota > Metazoa > Chordata > Mammalia > Artiodactyla > Suidae > Sus > Sus scrofa. The sequence continues at coordinate 129,282,598 of NC_139385.1, read as the reverse complement.
TGGAAATCTAGTCGAGTGAGGGAGTAGAGCTGGTTTAAGTTCTCAATTCCTTTCTTCATCTCTGTCTACTGGAAATGACTGTATTCTGCTGATAGGCTCCTAAGCTCGGAATGCTCATTCAGGAGCTTAATAGTAACAGAATAGCTTCTGCTGCTCTGCCTCAGCTTCCCCTAGGGACCCAATCCAGCCTTAGCCTCTTCACAATCCCTACGAGAGGCCCAGATCCTTATTAAGAAACACTATGGATTTTTAGAGTAAAAAAATCTATAGAGGGACAGTCTGGGGAGATTATAAAGAAATGTGGGCCAGTTTTCCAAGGACATTTTATAGAATATTCAATAGCACTCATGTCATAAAAGGCCTATGGAGGTTTCCAAAGCTGAGGTTGGCCCTGAATTATGATTCCCTGATGCAGAGCCCAGCGAAAGGTCACAGCATAACAGATTGGGGCTTGATTCTGCGGCGCTTGTAAAAATAGAGCCACCTCACTAAAATGCAGTGGGGATATTAATTTCCAGGGCTGAAGTTCAATTTAACAGAAAGACAGAGTAGAAAATAGAGCTGTCTTTTCAATCCCAGGGGTCATAATAGACCCCACCCTGCACCTCTCTGAAAACTGTCTCCCAGCCAGTTCCCAGACATTCTAAAACATGCCTTATGCTTTTCTTTCAATGATAACTGGAACTGGGTAGCTGGAGGGACAGCAATTACTGTCCACAGATGAGGAACCTGAGGCATATGCAGGTTAATTTACTCTCTCAGGGGCACAGAACAAGTTAGAAGATGAGCCTGTTTGCAGTTAGTAAAATCCCACTCCTTACTGGGAGCAGATGACTGCATTTAACTTTAATCCAAGAAGAAAAGGTTTTAACATGTATCCCTACTTGGTGTCTGAGTGTGAAGGGCTTGACATGCATCTTTACACTCAATTTTATAGTGAAGCTGATAGACCAATATTCTCTCAACCTTTAGGAAAGTAGGCTCTGGGAGGTAAGTAAATTTCTCCAAATAATCCAGAGCCCTTAAGAGGCCTGGAGCTGAAAACTATGAGATGGTCTGACTAGTATGGTTTGCTTTCCTCTTGAACCCACAAGCATCTTTTCTGTCTTTTGAACTAGTCTGGAACCTCCCCTAGATCAGGAACTATGTCCTGGTTCCCCTCCCACTCAGTACCCAGCTTGGGCAGGAATGTCAAGGTGGCTGAGAGTAGGTGAGGTGATGGGAGTCTACAAGGAACTTTTTGGGGCGTTGGGAAGATCTTGTCAGTTATTCTTTGAAACTGGTCTGGAACTTTAACTGAATCTGTCCCTTCTTACCTTAAGATTCGGTAAAATACAAGTTTCTGTGTACATAGGATGAACCTATGGGTGAATTTGTCCAGTTAAATGATAATGGGAGCTTGAAAACAGACATTTGAGGGTCAGACAAGGTACTCAGTTGATGGGGTGCAGAATTATAAGTGGAGAGAAACTGAGATTTCACAATTTTAAGGTGGACCCAACGAGGGTAGGCACTCAGTCAACATCTCCTGGGCCTATGACAGTTTCTTCCCTGGACTCTCACCATTGGTCAACAATGGCTACCAGCCTAGGCTGGAACCCAGTCATCGAAGGGAGGGGTCTCAGCTATATGAGAGTCTGAAATACGCTAGCAAATGTTGTCCTGGCGTGTGTTCTCTGCAGGGCCTCATGCCAAGTATCCTCCTGGAGGCAGAGGGGAGTAGTGGCAGAGGCTGACCTAGAACTGTGGGTCATGTATGGGCTTTGGGCTCAGCTGTGCCTATTACTGAATTGAGGAAGACACTGTGAGAAAATGCATGTGAAAGCACTACGTAAATAGTCCATGCTCTTTGTGTCTGCCCTGCTGCCTTGATTTGCAAGCCACCCTCCTGATCCCTCTCAGAGGCCATCAGCAGGATGAAGACATTCTGTTGTTGCCATGGCAGTAGTGACTGTGATAACCTAATGAGGACATTATCTGAGGCAGTGGCAGCCTTATGACCATGTCCCTGGCCTGGGCTTGCAAATAGGAGCTCAGGAGTGGTATGTGACACTTGTTGCTATAGTCGATATCACACTCAAAAAGGATCTCATTAGTGCCTGGGAAAATCGTCCTCCCTGGCCCTTTTCTATGGTGAGTAGCTTTAATTGCATTTGATCACTTTTTTTGACGACCTTGAGGTCATCTAACCATTTTCTTATCTTCCAGCTGCTCCAAGACTGTATTTGTGCATGTCGCCTGCATCCAGTGGGTGTGAGATGGTTTTCAGACCTGACTCTGAGGGAGAGAGCATTTATGCAGGAAGTGCCACAGCCTCCATATTTGTGCACAATGGAGAATCTATTTTCAGCGTACACCCCATCAGCAAGTTACTTTTCTAGGCAAAAAAAGAGCAGAATTTACCCGCCTACTTGCTATTACCACAGTGTGACCAGAGCACCGAGGTAGCTAGGTAGAACAAAAGATTTGGATCAGAGCAATTGCCTCTCAAATTTCAGTGTGTGGTACACCTCCAGTTCCTGGGAAGCATTGTTAAAATGCAGGTGTGTGAGCCACATCCTCAGAGATTCTGATTTAGTAGACCTGAAGTAGACCAGGCACCTGCATTTTGAACAACCTCTTCAGGCCATTTCTATTCGTGGACCACGCTTTTAGAACCCCTGGTAAGAAAAATGAAAATGAGGCAGAACCCCACACATGGAGAGAACAGCTTTTCCTAGGTAATAGTTAATTAGCAGCTGGTGGATGTAAACCTCTGCAGTGAGGCAGCTGATAAAGCCTTAAAGTTTGAGTGGCCATATGCCCTGTTTTGTCTGGGTTCGAGGTTGTCGGAGATCAATTAATACCTGTTAATTATTTTTAGTGCCTCTCCTCCCTCTCAGAAATGTCTCAGTGTGGACGATAAATTATGTAGTTACCCTCATTTAAAGTGAACTTTGGATAAGCTTTGTAAAAGAGAGACTTTTCTCCCTGCCAACCCAAGTTCCGGAGATGAGTTAGTCATCTCTCCAACCAGTGTCCTTGGGAACTGAGGGTAGAAGGAATGAGCACATGGTGCCCCGAGCTTTCCGATCCATTGTCCCCAGCTAAGGGATCAGCCTAGGAAGGTTAAAAAGCCCCTGATCTCATTGAGGTATCTGAGGTATAAATGATTCAAAAAGGCCACAGGCATGTTTCCAGAAGCATAACAATCTTATTAAAATTATGGCTTACTCTAAGTAAATTCAAATCTGTTTAGATCCAACTTACTACATATGGTAGCAACAGAAAATCTTTTCTTCCCCCCCTAATCTCAACAATCTTCTCTCTTGTTCAACATTCAGATTGTATTTCCACAAACACAGAACTGCATTCTACATTTGAGGATGTCATTTAAGGCCAAGAAACTCCAATAAAAAAGCACTTATCAGCAGTAAAGTTTGTTTGAGGATTACCTACTGTGAAGAAAGGCAAGCTCCCCTTTTAAACTGAAGCATGCTATTTCGGGAATGTGACCCCTTTCATGAATAAATGACATGGTGACATTTACAGATAAAGCAAGATTTAACTGCTATGAAAGAAGGTGACAAATGTCAGGATGTCAGTAATGATCCGGGAACATAATGGTTTCTTGCCTGAGCACCGAGCAGATACATCATGTAGCTGCTGCCTGCCAGCATTCTGCAGAGAATGAGCCCTGCAGTCTGGGAATAGTTGAGAAGCTCCCAGAACCGGGAGGGCTGTGAATCTGGGGGTGCAGGGGTGCTTTGAGGCAGGGGTCTGAGTACAATCGGACTTAAAAATAAGGCCGTTAACTCCTTCGTGTTGCTCTCATATCTGTGCTCTGGGAAGGAGGAAGTTTTTCTGTCTAGGGCTCAGTGTTGTCTGTCAGAGAAGGATTCAGATGTTGCGAAAATAGCTTTCTGATTATGCCTTCATTTTCCTAAAGAGCCAAGGGTGTAGAGGAAATGTCAGGAAAAAGTCTGAGCTGTCACTAGCGTGGTAAGGCCAGGGACAGGGCGATGCCTGACCAGGTGGTGCAGGGATAGAAGCCCACGCCAAGGTCGACTCCCCCTCCCCTGGGCCCAGCCAGCTGTCCCAGAGCATGTGACCAGAGTGACAGAGCACACTAGCCGGGGCGTGGGTGGCTCAGCGGGACTGACCTGGTACCAGGGAAGGCTGTTCCCTCTGGGCCCTTTTCCGGCCTTGGACTCAGGGCGCCATTCCCTTCTCATTTTCTGCTCCTACGGCTTTAAAGCTGTTCTGTGCTTCTTTGACTGGCCTTTTATCTCCTCCCTTAAAATTAGATGCCCTTGGTCAGTAGTAAATGTTTAAAAGCCAGCTCTTGGAAAATAAGCCCCAGTGAGTTTGCAGTTTTCTGTGATGTGTATACCGCCCCCGCCCCCATTTTAAACTACTTTTCAACATGAAGACACTGAATAGAATTGGAAACATGTACACAATTGCTCCTGCCAGGTTCAATACTGCACAGAATCGCTCTTTGCTTTTCTGCACTCACTCCCCACCTCAGATACCACTCTCTTTCCCCAGATGGAGCTGTCATGTTCATGCAAAGAATCCCGAGTGGAGTGTGTATTCTAGCCTGGCTGCCCCCCCGAGATCCGGCCCCACGGAGCTACTCTAGAAGACAACTTCTTCTGCTCCCACCTTTGTAATTGTCCTGCCTGACCCCCTCCTTTCTCTCGCTCCTCCTCCTAAGGCAAGGTCATTCCTGACCTTTCCTCCTCCGTGATGCTTTCTGGGTCTGGCTCATGGTCTCCAGATTCATGTAGCACCCCCACTTCTCATCCCAAGTCTAGGCAGTGTTCTCTTTTCTCACTATGTGTTAGAGCTCATGAGTGCCCAGCTATTACCTTGTTTAACAACGCATTTGAGAAAACAGAGGCTCTGGGGTGTTGATTGACTTGCTGGAGATACTTCAGTGTGTGGTGTCCCACTTGTGACTAGAGCTCAGGTACCATGGTTCCCAGGCTCGGTGCCTTTTTCCGGGTAGCTCCCTATTTTCTCTGACTCCTAAAGGCCCAGGCCTGGCTAAAATCTCACCACCTCAGCTCCTCCACCATCAGCCCAACCAAACCTCTTGCCTCATGGTGACTTCCTCTGAGTCCCTGTGATAGGCCACTTTGGTGGTGGGGAAAGAAGTGTTGACAGTTGTCATTCTGGAGCCTCTGGTACCACCTGGTGGCACATTTTCTCAACCCCTTGGTACAGAAGGGACCTTCTTGACAAATACCACGGTCCTGTCCCCTTTGGCTTCATTCAGAAAAGCAGTGAACTTTAAGAACAAGAGCAGGTCAGGAAGCAGGGTTGTCAGCCAGCACTGTCAGGCCACCAGCCTCCATCAGCAATAGGGAATAAGGCTTTGGGTTTTTGCCTTGGCTGGAGGGCATTTTTCTCCATATGGGGCGGTCTTTCTAAGACAGACGAAGGACATTCCCCATCTTTCTGTACTTTGAAGGTCTGGATTACACACCCTGCCATGTGTGTGAGAGCAGCCTCGTGCTCAGCCCAGAATCTGAGGGTGAATCTGAGGAACGGGATTCTGTTCAGGGAAGGGAAAAGTTTTCATTGGCTGGAAGAATTGAGGATGATTTTTTGGGTGAGGAAAGGTGTGATCAGAGCTTTGAAAAGTAGTATTTTGTGTGGACAACAGAGTTAGAACACTTGGGAGAGGAAGGCTGCAAAGGAGATGTTTCAGAGAGAACCTCAGCAGGAAAGAGTAGTTCTCCGTCTTTCAAATCCCTCTCTCATCATCTTGCTGCTGTCGATGAAAGCTCAGCCTGAGGAGGCAGGTCCCCTAGGGGAGAGGACATGAGGGTGTAAATGACCTCAGACCCTTCCCTCAAAGAGGGAGCTGAAGAGGGTCCCCTGTAGGGAATGCTGCCCCTGTGGGGGCCGCAGAGGGGTTGGGCCTGGGGCATGGGATCAGGGCCACCATCTACCTGCTCTTTTCCCCATGTGCAGCCTGTTACTTCTGGCCACAGAGAGGTCACTGCCTTGGCCATTCCCAGAGGTCAGTGGAGCCACTGTGGGACCACTGTGGGCAGCCCGGGTGCAAGCTGGGGGCCTTGCACCTCCTTGGCAGGTTCTGGAGCAATTAGGAACCTGACTGACATTTTTTTTCTCAACACTAACTCACTTCCATCCTGCTTTGCTCTTATAAGCTGACAAGACTTCAACCCAAAGCAGGAGACTCACGATGCTGTCATAAAGTACATGTGGAGAAGAGCTGAGAGGTAAATGCATTTCACTGGAAGTCAATTTTGTCTGGAAGTTTCCCTGTGGTTGGAAGTTTCTTTGAAAACTCAGTGATTATTAAGATGTCTGTGGTGGAAAGAGCTTGCTGCTGCCTTCCCGCTGCCAGGCCCCGTCTGCTCTGACACTCCTCCGCAGAGCAGCACAAAGGAGGGACAAGGGACACTGAAGGGTGCTGGGGCGCAAAGAGCTCTTGCCGAGGCCAGGCCCTACAAGGCTTGGGGGTGGGCCCAGCCACCTGTGCCAGAGGCCCTTGAGGGTTATTCCCCACTTCACTGGGAACATCCCAGACAATTATGTGGCTAAAGAATACATACAGGCACAGCTGACCTGTTCTCTAGGAGTGGTTCCAGAATCTGTCTTGGAAGAAGCAGTGCTCTGCTCTGTGGCCTGAGAACCTTTTTAGGGAGCTCTTTGGTCATGTAAAAGGCAAGGCCAGAGCCTAACTTGGGAGGAAGAGGGTGACGTAAGAGGTCCTGCAGCTGCTCCGCCCTATGATGGGGGGCTGTACCCTGGCCCAGGTCAGGGCAAGCGCTCTGGGTGAGCTGTTTTATTTGGGCCAGTAGAGTTGAAGAAAGCAAGATGTGGGACTTGGGGAGCAAGGGGAGAAACCCAGTGAACTGCCTTCTGAGAGTGGCCCCAGTGCCTTTTGGTATGTGTGGGTGTGTGTGAGGCTCTGCCTGAAGAGGCATCTGCCCTCCACCACGGAACTGTATTGTCGACAGGCCTTAAATGCTGTAGATTCTGATGTTCCACTTTGAGGCTTATCTTTTCAGCACTGGCACATCCTTAGACTGCACTGAGTTCTGAAATTCTACAGTGTCAGCCTTGGTGTGCCTAATGACAGAGAGAATGCCCACATGTTGGGGAAGTGGAGCAGGAGGCACAGGGAGGGGCCCCAGTGCTGAAGGTCAGCAGGAAGGAGTTCAGAGCATCTGTGGACTGAGCGGTAAGGAGCAGCCCTGGGGGTACTCGGCTGCCAGCCTTTTCTGTGCTTCACGGCACTACAAAGAGCGAGGACCTGCTAAGAGTCATGGTCTTGGTGTAGCCACGGAGGAGTTGGCTAATTCTTCTTTAAACAGAAAAGGCTTTGGTGACCAGGATGATGGGAAAATTAGGAAAGCTTGCATTTACCTGTATATTCCTTCATTTAGCACTTGATGCATTTAGATATCTGTTGAACCATATATTGGGGTTCAGGCTCTGTCAAGGATATAGTGGAGAAAAAGATAGGATGTCTGTTCTGGAGAACCTTCCTCTGGCCAGGGCTAGTGGTGATGCTGGTGAGGATGAGGATGGCTACTCTGTTACTGCTGGTATAGCAGCCTTAGGTTATTTGCAGCCTGTAAGTGTAGGATAGCTCTGGCTATTGCTCACCACATCTGTTGGTGTCGCTGTGATCGGACTCTTGTCCACAGAGTCAGCTGTGGGCTGTGGCATCCTGATGAGAAAGAGCAGGGGAAACTGCACTCACTTTTATTCTGAGAACTCCACAGAGTTAAGAGCAATGTACTTATAGGCTAGAATTGGCATTTTTAAAGACAGTCTCAACTTTTCTGCCCAGACCAAGAGTTTGAGAACTTGAGCATCTTTCTGTACACTCCTTTAATCTTGTAGTCAAGGTGTCTGGCCTGCTGGACTGTGGGGTTCTGCGGTTCAGAAATCTTCTCCGGAGAGCAGAACATGAATGTGTACACCCAGCAGGTCCCAATCCACCATTGCTGAATTAAAAGATAGAGAACCTACTTCAGAGAGATTCCTCTCTCTCTACCAGGCAGCTTGAAATGAGCAGCTGCTGGTGTTCATGGCCTCCTGAGGAGGATTTTAGGGCTGGCAGCCTTAGCCTTCCCTTTTTGTCTTAACCTGGGTTGCTATAACAAAACACCATGGACAAGGGAGGCTTAAACAACAGAAATGTATTCCTCATAGTTCGGAAGGCTGGAAGTCTAAGGCAAGGTGCTGGCCAATTCAGTTCCCAGTGAAGGCACTTTACGTTTGCAGACTGTACTCCTCTTGCTGTGCTGTTCCGTGGTGGAAAGAGGACGAGCTAGCTCGCTTGCGTGTCTTCTAAGGAGATGTATCCCATCAAGTGATCTGGAATACCATCACATTGAAGATGAAGGCTTTGGAGCTTCTACATAGGGATTTTGGCAGGACACAAGCATGTGTTCCATAGGTCTCTCTGTAGCCTCTTATCCTTGCCTTTGGGCCTCTTTGACTCCCTCACCTGAAGACTCACAGGGCCCAGCCGCCCATGTGCTGTGTTCTGCACTGGGGCTTTGCACTTCAGGAGGACTCTCTTCCTGCTCCCAAAGCTGTGGTCTTAGCCTGCTTGCTCCAGGGAGGAGATAATATTTCCTGGAAATGAAGTTCTCAGGTCCAGCCTATACCTTTTGGAAATTTTATATTTTGGTCACTTCGGTCCAAATTCAGACTCTGCTGGTGTCCTTTTGACTCAGCTCCCTGGTGTCTGTCTCCAGGGTGAGTCCTGTGGCTGCTGCTGCTGAAACAGTGGGGTAGCAGTGATATTTCTGATAAAAACATGGCCTTGGGAATGCTGAAGTAGACAGAGTTTTTTGTTCTCAGAGTTTTATCCTATCGAAATGTCAGGGATGTAATAATCCAGATAGCATGGGAGAGGTTAGGTTGAATCTCAAGTTTTATTTGAGTGTATCTATGGAAACATGTGTGGCATGTGCCAGTGTTGGGGGAAGAAATGTGTGTGTGCACGTGTGTGTCTGTGTGTAGATCCATGCATGCGGGGGTCTGTATTAAAACATACAATGCAGTGTAGCTGGGAGATGAGTGTTTTAATAAATCTTAAAATATTAAGCTGTAGCTTGTGCACTTGTAATTGAGAATATTTTCTTAACTATCTTAATGAGAAAATAATTGAAGGAGGGCAATAAATCATAGACTCAAATCTGTTTTCCTTTGACCAGTACTTTGGCTCGCCCCCCAAATCTGCTTCCTGGCTGTCCTGCCTCATCCTCCTGGATGCTGACATTCCTGTGTTCCTGTTCCACCACCCTGAGTGCCAACATTCATGTGTGCAGATCACAGACACAGCAGACTGAGCGGGCTGACTCTGGGGCCTCACTCAGGTCTAGGGGGTGGCAGCTGTGCCTTTGCTCTGCTGGGTTCTACAGTCAAACACCTGCTCTCTATGACTTTTAAATGTCCAGGGTAAAGAGGCTGGTGCGTTTTCAGGTGTGGCATTTCTGTGAATGAGCCAAAAGCAGTTGGGGAGCCACAAACATGTGTATATTATGGAGCAGTATGTCACTGCCAGGCCTCGAAGGGTGATGTTTTCTCACACCCCACAGTTTTATGATCCCATAGCTTTAAATATTCATTTCCGTTGCTCTACATGAAGACGTAAATTCAGATTGTGCTTCCACAATTCCTGGTGGGTGCCAAACCCCACAGTCCTAACAGCGGCTTCCTTCTTTGGGACAGCAGAGCCGCCTCGTCCCTTGACCACCTGACAAGAGTGACAGTAGCAGGCCCAAGGGCTGGCCTGCAGTCAGTGTCCCTGGTGTCCACCCTTACCTCAGCACATTCTTCTCCTGTCTCTCTCTCTCCCTGGTGTCACACTTGGTTACTACATTACGTGTGTATGTGTCTACTCACCTCCCCCTCTGACCTGGAGCCTGCCACAGCTCCTGCAACTTTCTGGTGGTCAGTACTCATTTGCTGAAGTAATGAATGACTCTCCTATATACGAGTTGCTGCTTCATTGACTGTGTCTTTCACAAGTGCATTAACCCTGGGCTGTAAATAAAACATGTTGCGAAAGACCAAGTAATGAGGCCCCACTGTCAGGTGAGGTGACAGAGTTACTGGTTTACTCCTCTTCCATCTTGCAGTCCAGAGCCCGCTTGTCTGTCTGAGGCGAGGCCTGCAGCTAGGGAGCATAGCACCTCGTCTCCCCACAGCACCAGCCAGGCCAGGAGCAGCGGGATCAAGCTTACAGATCCTCCTCAGTGTGTGACCTGAGCTGGCAGTGAATCTTTTGGCTGCAAGGAATGGCTTTGCTGCTGACGCTGCTTGTACTTTATAATAGAGTGACATAAGCTGAATGCAGCTTTAACCTCCCTGGAGAGTCCCCCAGATTCTTCAGCTTCTTGGTACTTGGACACATGGTAGAACCGCTGATAAAGTTGAATCATTTCTGACATGTCCTCAATCACTGTTGCGGGGAAAGGTCTCATTTCTGGAGTGATCAGGGAGTCTGGATCTGCAGCAGGACCCACAACATCCCACCGCAAACACTCAACTCAGTCGTCGTGTATCTCCATTTAATTTTATTAGAATGACATCCCTGCACAGTTCCTCTGAGGTCCAGTTAGGGAAGGTGGTCACCGAATGAGAAAGGAGGCTCAGATGTGGGGCCATAGAATGTTGGAATGTATTATCGTAGGACCTAATGTTAGAACACCTGTCCATCCCAGAATTCCATAGGCATTTATACTCTCCTGTGTTTATTGTATTTCTCTATAAGAACTGATCACTGGATAAATTCTCCTCACCCCAGTGCTACTGCCAGGTTTAACTTTAAAAAAAAAAAAATTGCAGAGTGAGGGTCAGGCATGTGGTCAGGTGGCCCCACATCCAGGCATTTCCTGTGGAACCTGAAGAGTCACCTTACAGCCATCAAAGCCGTACTTGGCACCTCAGCCTCACTTTTTGTCTCAGCATCTAGCTTAAGGGATCATTTGTCCACCCACATCTTCTGTGCCTTCTTCTGTTGTCAGTGTTTAATACCAGCTGTGTGGCTGAAACTCCCACATTTCAGGTAGCAGCATTCCCTGTCCAACAGTGACCTTGCTTCTAACACTGCCCCCACATCCCTCCCGTGAGATGGATCCGGTGACTGTTGTTCTTCGTTCATACAGATCTGGAAACTGATGCTCAATGAGGTGGTGTGACTTTTTCAGAACCAACCGGCTGATTGAAGACAGGGCTGGCACCAGATTTCTGAATTCTAATCCGGTGCTATGTATACTGCCCAGCAAGCTGCCCTCCTAATGCTACAGCTAACGGTCTTTGTGAAAAGGAAGAGCAAGTTTTCCCCAATGGTGTTTGACCTTAACAAGTCCTTTCAACCACAGCCTTCAAAACTTCTGAAGTCAAAGCTAGTTTAATCCCTCAACACTCTACGTACCAGCCTCTCGGCTCCATTTCTAGGTACAGACCTGATGGCAGGCCAGCCCTGCAGATGAGGTTTTTCCTGATCCCATCTCTGCTCTCTGCTCCTCCATGTGTCCTTTGAGAAGAGCCTGGACATACCCAGGCCGGGGTACTGAGTGCATGTGCGTTGTCCTAGTGACTTCTCTTTAGAGAGAGGATTGTAAGACAGAAGGGCTGAATGCACCTGTGCAAGGCTAGGCATGTAGCAGGGACAGAATAAACATTAGTGCAGTTAAAACGTTGGAATCAAGACAGAGCTGTGAGGTGAAGAATGGGCTGCATGGTGAGTTAGGAGCATTTGTCTTGGGGTTCTCTCTTTCTCTTTGCATACTCCCCCAAACTCCCCAAGGTACAACTCCTGGCACCTATTTTCAGAGGATCAGTACTTTTCCAAACACATTCTCCAAAAAAGGCCTGATATTCATAGATTCTTAGAAATGACTGGAGTCTGGTTTTTAGGAAGCTTGGGTGGGGGCAGGGGCAGGAAGAAATAAAGCCCAAATACAGAAAGTTCTGGTGACAGGATTCTTGGCATTGGTGAGCACATGGACCAAGGGTGGGACCAGGGGAAAGAATCTTTGGATCGCCCCCTCTGGATCAGCTGCCCAGAGGCTGCTTACCCTTGGAGGAGTGAGTAAAGTTCTCCTGCCATGGCTGGGATCCGGTGCTTAGGAAAGATTTTCGATGCTGCAGCGTTGTCCCAGTAAGCTGTGCTTTTGCTTCAGTTCTGGGCATATCACAGTCCCTTTCCTTCCGGAGCCAACTGAATTAATTGGGGAAGAGAGAGAGCCCCAGTGACTTGTGCTCTGACAAGCCCTTGGTCTCTTTGAGCTCCGGTGACAGGCAGCCAGACTTCAGAGGCCCTCCGTGCCCTCCTCCTTTTACCCTGCCTGTCAAGAGAGGCTGCAGAGGAGTGGATGCTGGGGCTGGGGGAGGGCAGCGGGGAGTAGGCCTCCCTGACATTTGTCCTTCCCTCACTGCCGACAGCCAACTCAAGACCGGCTCTGTAGCCGCTGCCACAGCTCTCCAACCTCTCACACCAGGGAGACAGCTCAGCCTCTAAATTTAGCAGGAAGAGGGAAAGGGGAGGTCGGCGTGTCCAGGGTGAAGGCTGAAGGTGGACGCAGAATAAAAGAGACAGTGGACAAGCAGGGGCAGTGAGAAAGCGAAGAGTGAGTGAGGGGAGGGCCTTCAAGAAAGAGTAGCCATTACAGATGGAGAAAGAGGAGAGTCTTTTAAAGAGTTTGTAAAAATGTAGTGTGTGAATCTTTCACTGTTAGCACCAGGAGCATTACTAATGTGTGCTAATGGAAACGGTCAGTTTGCATTTGCGAGGAGGCTGAATCAGAGCTCTCTTTTAGTGCAGCACGGGACTGTTCAGGCAGTCAGAGCTGCCATGACTGGAACTGGCCTGATGGATGACATTTCTGTTTACTGGAAGGCAAGGCAGTGGAGGGGGTACTTTTTAAGCATTTCTTAAGAGCCAGGATTGGGATTTGCATGATTCATTACTTATTTAATCTTAAAAGAGTCGGATGTGATAGCTTTCAGGATAATTTTCCCTTTGAATTAGTGAATTAAGGTAAGGCTCAACTTACAGACTTTAAGTGACTAATCTATGATTCAGAAAGATTTGTCTAATCATAAAATGCTTTTTCCACCTCTGTAATAAGCGAATGGGAATATTCTGAAAGCTCTCCCACCAGAATGCTGGTTTGTGGCATTAACCTCTTCCTTCGTAAAGGTCACATTTTTTACCTTCTTTTATTGTACATGGTAACTATTTGTCCTTTTAATTCTCTGGTGCTTTTGTTTATACCGTTGCTTAGTTTAGCAAACCATGTCTGTTTTGAAGGGGACTCATATAAGTTTCAGGAAGATTTTGTCATCAGACCAGAGCTGAAACTGAATTGGAGCACCTGTGCGGGTTGCTTGGTTCTGTGAAAGCTTAATGTCTTTGGTAACCAGTGTGAACTACCTGACATAATTTTGGAATATATCCTGACAATCTCAATGGGAAGCTTTTGGGCAAGAGAAGCATTGGATAAAAGTGTGTCCCTGAACCAGACAGGAATACCACACCCAGCCGGGAAACAACCGCAGCATGGAAACAATATGCATCCTCTGAATTCTCCAATTTTCCGAGGGAGAATTTTTTTAAATGGCTACATGACTAGATTTGGAAGATTATTATGAAGTATGTTTGTTTATCATTGTACTAGTACTACCTGTTACTTGGCAAGCAAGAGTTTGAACAGCCTTCAGTAACAGGACCAGCATTTTTAGGTCCTTTGTCCAGCTTGTCTGGCATCAGTATGGGGCTTGGTGCTGGACAGGAGATACTCAGCTGGCCTCTGCTTCATCCCAGAAAGCTGCTTAGCAAACAATAGGATTTTACCTTTTTTGGTTTTTTTGGTCTTTTTGCCTTTTTGGGGGCCACTCCCTTGGCATATTGGGATTTCCAGGCTAGGGGTCTACTTGGAGCTGTAGCTGCCGGCCTACGCCAGAGCCACAGCAACGCCAGATCTGATCTGTGTCTGCGACCTACCCCATAGCTCATGGTAACGCCGGATCCTCAACCCACTGAGCAAAGCCAGGAATCGAACCCGCAACCTCATGGTTTCTGGTTGGATTCATTAACCACTGAGCCACAACCGGAATTCTGGAAGTAGTTTTTAAAAGGGAAAGATTAGAGCAGGCCTTTGCAAAGTGTGTCTGTGAGTGTGTGTATTTGTGTTTGAAGGAAGAGAGGGAGGGGAAAGATGAGGTGTTGGGAAGTGGAGAAAGAAATGTTTTAGGGCTTGTGGGTTCTGTTGGCAGTGCTCAGTCTGTCAACCACAAAGGCCTCCATGAAGGTCAGGGGTCTGGCCATCCTCCATCCCAGTATGGTGCTTTCTCTGCGGTCCTCCTGAGCACTGCTGATTCCCTCAGTGCTTGGTGCTGGCCGGGAAGGTAGGTCGTTGGACCTCTGGCATGTCAGCCTCTGCTTTCCCCACCTCAACTGGTGGATGAGATGCTGAGAATCCGGAGAGCCACGAGCACAGGGTTCCCTGCTCTTAGCCCTGATACCTCCACGTGGGCATGCAGGCCTATTTGTTGTACAAGAAATGACTACTGCCTTATGAAATACAGTTCATTTCTAGCTAACAGTCATTGTTTCCCCTGCAGCTCTTTTTATGTTAAAGCCTGTCTCTCCCAGTGTTATCTGATGGTTTCCTAGGAGATGCCCTCACTGGCCGTGCTCTCCACCGATGCCGGAGTTGGATATTACTATAAGCAGTAAATATCTGCTTTGTTCACTCAGCGCTGCTCTGCCCTTTCTCCCTGGGCTGGTGGCTAGTTTCCCACAAGGGTCCCTAATGGCTGTGCAGAGAGAGGGAAAGGCTAACTGTATCTGCCTCCCCACATCTTCCACAGCTGTGAACTGGACTCCCAGTCCTCTCTGATAGATTTGCTCACTAGTAACTTTGAAGCTTAGATAAAGACCTTATTTGTTGCAGGTAGGTTTTTCAAAATGAGGCAAAGTTGATGCACAGAAGGATTGCCAGGTTTTCTATGAAGGAGAACAGAGACCCCTTCCTCAGAAGAGTAGGTTATTTATTCGCTTTACACCTCAGCTTCTAGCTCTGTGAAATGGAACTTCTTTAGTGCTATCTAAAAGTATCGGCAGTGGCTACTGGAAACTTCAAGTAGGGAGCTTTTCTTCCTGTTTCTTAGTCGTCTTTGGCAGAAAGGTCCAAATATAGCTCCAGGCTGGCTTTCCATAATGTGATGAGAAGACAGGGTGTCTCAGAAGTTTGAGGGAGCTGCTGTCATCGTAGGAAGAGGGCTTGACAACTTGGGCAGTATCCACAAAGATACAATTTCTAATCAGTCAAAATTGCATTTTCTTAGAAGCTCCGATTATATTAACACATTCTCTTATCTGGTCTGATTGTCTCTCTTAGAAATATTCTTCTTACAACTGTAACCAAAGTCAATCAAATTATATTGAGATCAGGAAATAAATGCACCCTTAAGGGAAAAATGTATGCATACATATTATTTCTGGAACTGGGTTTAAAGGTAAATCACAGATATCATGGTTTAGCACTAGATTTAAAAAAAAAATTTTTTTTAGAGCCATACTTGCAGCATATGGAAGTTCCTGGGCTGTGGGTCACACTAGATTTTTTAAAAATAAATTTTATTGGAGTATAGTTGACTTACAAAGTTGTATTACTTTCAGGTTTACAATGAAGTGAATCAATTATACATGTACATATATCTCTGCTTTTCAGGGTTATTTTCTTGTGTACATTATTACACAGTGTTGAGTAAATTACTCTGTTGGAACTGGATTTTTGAGGCAAGAAGTGGTAGAAGATAACAAGAACTGAAAAGAAATAAGAACTGTTAGAAAAAAATGTGATTATTGATGAGTATCAGATTAAAATTCATTTTACATGTTTCTGTTATGGCACAAATACAGGAAATAGTAGACCATTATTTGATTAAGTGAAGAAAATTATCCCAAGAGACCAAATGAAACAGAATTTACTCCAAAAAGGAAATCCTCTGCCTATTTCCTCCCTTCACCAGCTCTTTCTGTGGAGCCATGGAGGGGCATGTATTTGCTTGACTTCATGGCAGAGTCCCCCGAAATAGAATAAGCACCAGTGCCTGAATAAGTGACAAAGGCTACGTCTACACTGCTGCTGTTTGCAGGTATCAATGCTCTGACGACTTCATGTATTTATTCTTTAATCATAGATCTTTCTCCATGTGGTCAAAGTTAAAGATGACAGCTTAACGTCATGGGTAACAAGCTGAAGCCAGTTTTCATGCCTAAATCAAGTCTACGCAAAGTACTGCCAGGAGGCTCCATCCAGACTACCCTCAAATCTCTAATCTTCTAGTTGCTGAGGAAGGGTTGACTCCTGGGGCCTCTGAGTACCATCTGAAATAGCAGCACTCAAACTTGTTTAATCAGGCCCCATGCTAAAAAAAAAAAAAATACTTTTGATGGTGCCAACTAATACGTGCATACGTATATAAAGTAATGCACGTATATAAACATGAAACATTATGATACAGTGATTTATCACACTGTATGGGACGAACTGATATTTTTCAGTCTTCTCCACTTCATTCCATGGCAATTGATTATGATTCTCTAATTACGCTACATGACACTGATCTAGAACTGGGTTTAGGGTAGAAAAGGGACACCTTGGGACCATGTCTTCAAGGGGTTCTACCTGCAGGCCTGGAAGAGGACGGCCTCACGTGGCAGCTCCTGTGTATTTGAATGATATCTGATAAATACTGTAAAAACAGTTTATTTAGAAAATTTGATGGAACATCATTTTGTTTATGCATAATAGATTGAGTCAAACACCAGTTACTTGAAGTTAACTTTAAAATTATAAAAAATTAGTAACAAGTTGTTTTCTCTAAATTTGTTTTGAAAAGGGGGCAATAATCAAAGCTATTAATATTTTTGAGATGTTATGTGTGCCCACTATATTATCCAAGTTATTTTGCTTACTCCTTAGTCATTCTGAAAGGAAAGTATTATTGTTGTTATTTTAAGATAAGGAAACTGAGATGCAGAGGAGTTTCAGTGATATTCCTAACTCCATGCAATTCATCAGTGAGGGAGCCAAGATTCTTTCATGTGTGGATCTGTTGCACCAGAAAGCAGGTCTTCTTTCATCTCCACTCTGAAATGTTCCAGGTAAGCCTCCCTTGAGCTCCAGCTTCATCAAGTTGGCAAGCACTGATGACTGATACTTCATTTGGTTGCTCCTTCATTCTGAGATATCCTGAAAGTTACTGTAAACAAGGGTTTTGACTCCATTGTTGAACATTTTCTGGGCAAGAGACCCTGTATCTGGTCCTTACTTAGAACACAGGTTGAATTTGCAGTCAAACCAGTGATGTTGTCATGATATTTCAAACACAAAAACCTATGATTGATCCTATATACTTGGCAACAAAAATACTCTACTCTTTCCAAAGAGCAGCCTACACTGGCTTGCCAGGAGACCAGACCATTGTTGGGGGCTGTTGGGCTGGAAGATTTGATTTTTGGTCAAGGGATACCAAAGAAGAGAAAGGATGGTGTCATGGGAGGGAGGCTGGCTTTGAACATCAGAGCTGTGAGCTCCAATATAGAAGGGGATGCTGGACTGCTGTGTACATTTGCAAAAACTTCTTGAGCCTGTTTCCTCATCTAAAAAATGAGGTAAATTATTATATCTACTTATGGAATTATTGTATGAGACTTATGTAAGTAAAGCACATATTATTAGATTTCATCACTATTACTATTTGTCACTCAAAGCATTCGGCTTTGCTTTCTTTAGTACCCAGCACTTGCATTCATGTCCAGTTTCAGATGCTGGTTAGAAAATCAAACTTTTGTACCTGCCACTGTAGGGAGATATTTATTTTTTGTCTCTGCCTGCCAGGAACCTATGAAATCACCATTTGCCTATCAGACACCTGATTATTCAATGTTTTATGTTACTACTTGAAAACAGTGAGGTCTTAAGAAACTGGGCGAGTTCCCATTGTGGTACAGTGGAAATCCGACTAGGAACCATGAGGTTGCAGGTTTGATCCCTGGCCTGGCTCAGTGGGTTAAGGATCCGGCATTGCCGTGAGCTGTGGTGTAGATCACAGATGTGGCTCAGAGCTGACATTGCTGTGGCTGTGGTGTAGGCTGGCTGCTGTAGTTCTGATTAGACCCCTAGCCTGGGAACCTCCATATGCAGCAGGTGTGGTCTTAAAAAAATAAAAAAGTCATGCCCTGAACTTAAATCCTTGAGAAACTTTAATTTATTGCACTCTCCTCTCTGCCTCTCTTACCTAGGAGAAGAGGCACATTGTGACTTGTGACCCAATAATGGGACTCATATTAATAGGAAAGAAAATTTGGAAGCAGACAGAAGGCTCTAGCTGAATGGGAGGAAAGGAAAATGGTTTTTTCAAGAATGTCCTGCTAAATACCTTTGAATTGATGGAAGCACAGCTAAGGATGTCTCTCAACATGTAGGCTTAAGCAGCTTTTTTGCTTTATAAAGCCTCAGAAATTCCTCTGGAGAAATTAGTTGGAGTTGAGTAGAAAGGAATCAAAGGGGGAACACAAGGCTTTCCCTGAGCACTAAGGGCAGGTAAAAACCCAGGTCCTTAGCTTGGGAGTTTCTACAGGTCTAGCTCCTCCCCAGTTCTCTCCGTTGCTCATTCCTGAAGAGGTAACCAGAGAGATGGCTGGAGAGTTAGGTCATCTCACAACAGTCTCTTGTGCCAAAGGATCATGGTTGGGAAGAAGTTTGCTAGTATTTGAGGAAAACAAATCAGAAATCAACATTTTAAGCAGTGAAGTCCTGAGATTCTTTAATTCTGTGAGAGACAATAGACCACAAATCAGAATGAGGCTCCAAGTTAGAGTTTGCCCTTGTTTGTGCTGCATAGTCTGTCAAGAGCCTGGGTGTGGGTGGTGGAAGCTTGCAGTGGTCTGTGAGGCATCCTGCTGGCTGTGAACACTCCCCCATTGGGGTTACAGGCTGCCCAAAGGGTTTTTCATGATTCACAGGTTAGTTATTGGAGGGACAATGGAGCCCAATGGCGGCACCACCATTCTGATCTTTCCTTGAGGCGACCCAGTAATGGAGAACTGCTTTGTCTGGGGTCAGGATATAGCAGTGGCTCCTGGATGCTAGCCATGTCCTAACGCTTGTGGAGAGGCAGCAACAAAAGAAGTCATCTTACATTTTATGCTGTGCCTTTTGCTTTAGGTTCTACCTCTGTTGTTGTCCATCTGTAAGCAGCAGTTGACTCTGGTTTGACATGCTGGGTTCAGGAAACCAATTCTCCATTCCTCTGTGAGATTAGAATACATGAGCTCCAAGGAAGATGTGCATCTTCCTATTTCTTCCATCCTGGCTCATGAACTTCAGATTTATCCTGTGTTCTTAATCCTGTCTCCCTTGCTAGCAAACCCTGGTGAAGGTATGAATTCAGGTTTTCTAGCCTTCCTCCTCACCCCAGCTCTCCTGTTTACTTCAGATTTCAGAGTTTACTCCAGCCCTTGTTTATCAATATTCTACCTGATTTTGCTATCAAAAATCAATATGAAAGTTTTCTTCATGAATGACTGACATGATTTAAATTCATGACCTTTTCTTAAGGATATTTGCTGTTGAGCAAGGTGGCATTGTACCTAACAGACTGATGCCTTTTTACCCTTTTCTTTATTTCCTAATTCATGCTTTCTGTTTACTCCTTTATTTCTGTAACCACACCTCCATCCTCTACTGCCTCCCAAACCGCTTGCCACTTTTTCAGTTATTAATTAATCATCGGAGTAAATGTTTTTTTTGTCCTGGCTTTTTCTCTCTTCTTTGGTTTACCCCAGTGTTGGAACTGTTTCTTTTGCATCAGTACCTAAAATCTTCTGATAGACACCACATTCACTCTTATCAAACAAACCTAAAACTTTGAACCTGAGTTAGGATTTTCTGGTCACAATCTGCATATATTCTTTCTTCCCCACTTCCATACCCAACTGAACTTTGCTCTGGGCTTCCCAATAGCTTCTGCTCTTCAAATTTAATTGAATCCACTTTGAATTTGTCAGAGTCCTAGCACTGTCTGGATACCATTAGTATTTGTGTCAGACTTTCAGACCAACATCTATTACTCCATGTACCCTTACCTTCCTCTGAGTCTGCCATGCCATCCTCTTCCTCAGAGTACCATGCTTATGAGGATGACGAAAGAAGGTCAGTGAACCAAGCAGACCTGCATCTCAAGGAAAGCCTGGATTTGGGGGGACTTTAAGTGTTTTGGCCATTGGATGGTGTGATACCACCTGTCTGAGTGGAGTGTTGTGTCTTGGATTGGATAGGTGAAAAGACACCTCTGTCACTTGAGAAGACTCTAAGCAGGGATTTACTATGACTGCCACCTGGAAAGGTTGAGAGATTTAAGTGACCCACCTCACAAGGAGACAGCACAAGTAAAAATAAACATTGTGACATTTAAGAAGCAAAAAGAGCATTTACTTTGGGTCGGATATGTCACTACATATCACCATAATGGACTGTTCGGTGCCCACTGTAAAATCCCAGGTGATGAGCCGCAGCCAGTGACAGAGATGGCTCGGAGTCCGCAGACCTATTCCTTGGGAGCCTGGTACTTAAGTTTTTCACATGTTATATGTAATTCCTTCCTCCTACATTTCACGTAACACAGTCTTGACAGTGTAACCCATAGGATGGTAGTTCTGCTGTAGGGGTCCTTCAGCTCTTTTGGGAATCCCAGGGAGCTCCCAGCTTGTAGGGGACAAATTTCCTTGTAGATTCTCATGTTATAGTCTTCTGGGAAATTCAGAATGATCCTGACATTCCAAGATGGTTAGTGTTCACTTAGATTCAACTTAATATTTTAGCCCACATTTATGATGCATGTGTTAAATTTAAAGTACTGTGTTCAATCGTGTATATACAGAAAGAAAAAATACATGGGTACTATCTTTAAGAAATAGACTAATGAACTAGAGAATAATATATATATATATATATGCCTATTAATAGTGAAAAGTGTAATAAATATTATACTATAAATAATAACCAAAACTTTAGGAGAACACAAGAGAAAGGAGTAAAGGAATTCTGATGAAGGAATAGATGAAGATTGGGGAAATCTTAAGGACCTGTCATTTGACCTGTGCCTTAAAGAACATATAATGTCTAGGTTGGCAGCGGTTAGAGAGAAGAGGGAAGGATTAGAGGAGGATTAGAGGAGTGAGAAAAAGGCTATGATTGGACCAGGGACAAGGCAAGAACACGGAGTCCAGATGTTTGGGGCTGGAGGTGAGAGTGAGGTGAGGCATCAAACGGAGGTTGAAGTAGGCCTCAAGTTTAATGTTCAGTAAAATGCTAACAGTTGTACAAAGCACAGAGGGAGGGATACAGAAGTATTCCTTTGAGGCCAGGAAGTAGAATCCATGCAAATTCAAAGGCTACTTTCAGAGTTATGAATGAACCCAGAGCTGTCCTTGGCCATGGATTTTTTTTTTTTTTTAATATATTGCTTGAGTTCTCTCTTGCCCTCTCTCTTTCTCCTGGCATTATGAATGCCTACCCTTAGTCTTTTCTTCAATCATTGAAACTTGATGGTGTGAACCATCTGACCCTTGCTAGTCCCCAGTTCTTGTCTAGCTTGTTGTCTCTGATCAATTTTACAGCATCTAGTTTTCTGCCGTGTAAGTGGTAACCTAATTCTTGTACGTGCCGGCCAGCCCTGAATAGAGTTTGTTTTCATATAAATACAGACGTATTTTGCCTTGGTAATTCTTGCTTCTACTGCATGTTTTTCCCTCCAGGCACTTACTTTGTTGTTTTACAGGCACACAGTTTCAGTGCCTGGGATAGCTTTCAGTGTTATGGATGCACCAGGAAAAAAACACAACACAAAAACTGTCACAATAAAAGAGTTCTGACTTCAATGAGTAATGAAGTTGCATAAATTCCAACTCGTGGTTCCAAAGGATTTCCATAAGCCTCTTGATTTCCAAATGAGAAGATCATGATAAGCAGTTAATTACCTCTTTAAGCAAAGACGAGCCACCACAGACACTGCTGTGCACTCGCAGCTCTCAGGAGAGGGAGGGCAGCACCACCACATCCTGAAAAACATGCAGTGCAAGCATGAAAATGGAGTTCATATAAATTCAAGTAATGTCCTTTGACTTTTCATTAGGCCAGGCATGTCCCAGTTACCCCTTGGGGACTTTCTTAATGTTATCATGGCAACATACAATTAAGTCAGATTACATTTTTTTTATATGCAGGGAGAGGTGCTAAGATACCATTCTAAATTATTCATCACTTCACTTTTTACAAAACAACCCCAGATATGACTTTAAGATGTGCAATATTAAAAAATAGCAGATAATTTGATATTGCTATATCACGTAAAGAAACCTTTCTTCCTTTCCCCAGGGAGAACAAAAGACTTAATTGAACTCCACATGGGTTGCTGTGCTTATCACAGCTTACCGTATTACTCTGATTTATGTGGCAGATTGTGAACTCGAGAATTAACAGAAGTTTCTTCCCCAGGGCTGGAATATTCTCATTTCAGCATTGTAGATCTAGGGACAACTTTGAAAAGGAGCTAAATAATTTTTCTTTCTTTTTCTCTCCCTGCCCCCAAATCCCATGCATGTGTGCTTGCGTGCATGTGTGTATGCATGTGTGTGTAAATTTGACCCTTGGTTATCATATCACAGTCACTAAGGAGTCATTGAGGAGACTCCTTAAATAAAGACACCTTTAGAAGAGCATCATCCTAGTGAGACTTAAGCTGCATCCCCCCGCCCCAGCTTAGTCTTTAGAATAAGACCCCTGTTTCAAAGGAGACAGAATTCATTAGGATGTTACATTATATATAGCTAGAGGTTAGATGTGGGGATTAGGAAAACCAGTATTTCCAATTTTAAATTCATGCAACTAGCCATGCACATTATTAAGATAATGCTCACGTTTTTTAATTGCTGTAGTTTTTTGTTGTTAAATTAATATTGTCTTGGTGGCAAGCAAGGGTTAATAGCTATTTAAGGAGGACCCAGGGAACGTAGGAAAGAACATGTCTGTGTTCACGATGACATTAATTTATGAGGAAGGGTTGGAGGAGCAAGCCAATCAAGTACTGGATGCCAAATTACCATATATCACACAATTTACAAGGCAGTCAAAAGTGTTATTAAATTGGCGACCAGAACAACCTTCTTAATTCATCCTTATGACAGTGATTGTAATGACTCTAAGAACCTGGTTTAACCTGAGTTCATTTTATGAAAGGTCTTTCATTTTTAAGCATTACATTTATTGCGTTTAAAAGAAGGCTTGTCTTAAATTGTGTACTGTTAAAGCATAATAAAAATGCCTCAATAATTAATCCATATTCAATACCTGGGTCAACATCAGCATCTATAGGAGGCAGGCAGTGGATTCTAGTTTTAAAAAACCTGATATCAAGGCATTTTTCTCCTTTTATCACTGTAAAACAAAATAATCTTCAGATTTCACAATAGTAACCTTGCTCTTTTGTTTTGTTTTGTTTTATGCTCCCATTGACCCAGCATCTCTCACCAGAACCTAATTTTTCTGTTCTCTTGACTTTGGAGGAGTCAGTATGCTGGCCAACAGTGGATCCTTTCTTAGTCATTCTGCTTTGTGGGTGAAGTCAGCCCAATAAACATAAGAAGACCCCTGGTTAAGGACAAGGGTTTGTTCTTATGACTGTTTTTAGTCTCACTAATCCATGGCCTTGTGGACTCAAATAAAAGCTGCAAGTGCAGCCTCACCTCTGTTTCTGGTGTTGGCTCCTAAGGAACTGGGACAGTGTTGAATGTAGTAAGCTTGCATGGCTCCTTACCCCAGCCTCTAGCCCCCAGTACAGAATGAATACTCAATAACGCTTAGGGCATGAGGAAAAAAATTCTATTTTTTGGAGTTCCCGTCGTGGCGCAGTGGTTAACGAATCCGACTAAGAACCATGAGGTTGCGGGTTCGATCCCTGCCCTTGCTCAGTGGGTTAACGATCTGGCGTTGCCGTGAGCTGTGGTGTAGGTTGCAGACGCGGCTCGGATCCTGCGTTGCTGTGGCTCTGGTGTATGCCAGTGGCTACAGCTCCGATTAGACCCCTAGCCTGGGAACCTCCATATGCTGCGGGAGCGGCCCAAAGAAATAGCAAAAAGACAAAAAAAAAAAAAAAAAAAAAAAATTCTATTTTTTGATTTCTTCACTTTTAGAACCCACTGGTTTATGTTGTCAGTTCAAGACTAATGCAGATCAGTCTAACCTATGATGCATTTTTCCACTGGGGTTGTCCTGTCCAGGGTATTGCCGTACTTTCTTTGTTGGAGTCATAGGATGTGCTTTGCCTAAGCTTGTGTGTTTGCTGTGCTCTGGCCTTGGTTCTTAAGGCAGCTCCTTTGGCTGCTGGTGAGTCTGTGATGGCAGAGTGGCTGTCACCGTGCTGGGGTGACTCTGGGTCTTCTGTAGAAGTTTGGCACTTGGAGAACAAGGTGGTTTCTGGAATCTTGGACCAACCTTTTTCCTAAAAGAACACATTGACTCTCATATTGAGACATGAACTCTGAGAGGACCTAGTACCAACTGGCTTAGATTGTTTAAGGTTTAAACATACAGCTCCCAGCATGTGCATAGCACCACGCTTAATAATTATTAGTACCCTTTCCTACAATTCTTTCACCCTGCTTCTGGCTCCATGCAGCTTTTATGCCCTTGGTGATGCCACCTGGCTTTTGGTTGGAGGATTGTGGGAAGCAAGGAACCAAAAAGAGTCTAAAGTTGGGATGCCTGAGCTGACTTTGAAGAGTGAACAAGAATTATTTATGATTTATACAAACAAGATTAGAAAGATGTTTTAGGTAGAAGCAATAACTTAAACATCAAGAAGATTAGAAATAGTAAAGGGTATATGGAGAATTTCATTAAAGTAAGTGTGGGACAGGAATGGCTGAAATTGAGGTTATAAGGTTATGACTAAATTATTGGGTACCTGCTAGGTGGTGCTAAAGATATAGTTTTTGTTCTGAAGTTAATGAGACATTGGAGGGTTTTAAGTGGTGGTGGGTGATTTGGTCAGATCTTCATTTTTGATAGGTCACTCACTCTGGCTATGTTGTGGAGGATGGATTTGAAAGCAAAAGTCTGAGGAATTAGTTTAGGAAGCTTATGCAGGAAGTTTGTTAAGAGACACTGATGCCTGAGCTAGACAGTGGAATGGAGAAGAAAAGATGAGCTGCAGAAGGTGTTTATAAATTTTGGAGACTAATCCTTTGTCAGTTGCTTCATTTGCAAATATTTTCTCCCATTCTGTGGGTTGTCTTTTCATATAGGTTAGGGTTTCCTTAGCTGTGTATAAATGTTTAAGTCTCGTGTGTATTTTTGTTTTTAATTTCATTACTCTAGAAGGTGAATCTGAGAAGTTGCTGTGGTTTATGTTGGAGAGTGTTTGGCCTATGTTTTCCCCTAAGAGTTTCATAGTATCAGGTCTTAAATCCATTTTGAGTTTATTTTTGTGTATGGTGTTAGGGCATGTTCTAATTTCATTCTTTTACATGTGGCTATCCAGTATTCCCAGCACCACTTATTGAACGGGCTGTCTTTTCTCCATTGTATTTTCTTGCCTCTTTTGTCATAGATGAGTTCACTGTAGATATTTGGGTTTAATTTTGGGCTTTCTATTCTGTTCCACTGATTTATATTTCGGTCTTTGCGCCAGTACCATGTGGTTTTGATGATTGTTGCTTTGTAGTATAGCCTGAAGTCAAGGAGACTGATGCCTACAGCTCCATTTTTCTTTCTCAGGATATCTTTGGATATTCTGGGTCTTTGGTGCTTCCAAACAAACTTTAAATATTTTGTTCGAGTTCTGTGAAAAATATCCTTGGTAATGTGATAGGGATTGTATTGAATCTGTAGGTTGCCTTGGGTAGTATAGTCATTTTGATAATACTGACTCTTCCATTCCAAGAACATGGTATGTATTTCTGTCTGTTTGTGTCATCCTTGATTTCTTTCATCAGTGTCTTATAGTTTTTAGAGTATAGGTCTTTTGTCCCTTTAGTTAGGTTTATTCCTAGGTATTTTATTCTTTTGGATGTGATGGTAAACGGGATTGCTTCCCTAATTTCTCCTTCTGCTCTTTCATTGTTAGTGTATAGAAATGCTGTTGATTTCTGTGTATTAATTTTGTATCCTGTGACTTTGTCAAATTCATTTTTTAATTTTTTTTATTACCCAAATGAATTTATCACATCTGTACTTGTATAATGATCATAACAATCCAATTACACAGGATTTCCATGCCACAACCCAAGCACATCCCCCAACGCCCCAAACTATCTCCTCCAGAGACCAAAAGTTTTTCAATGTCTGTGAGTCAGCATCTGTTCTGCAGAGAAGTTTAGTCTGTCCTTTTTTCAGATTCCACATGTCAGTGAAAGCATCTGATGTTGGTGTCTCCTTGTATGGCTGACTTCACTTAGTATGATAGTTTCTAGGTCCATCCATGTTGCTAAAAATGCCAGTATTTTGTTCTTTTTAATGGCTGAGTAATATTCCATTGTGTATATGTATCACATCTTCTTGATCCACTCCTCTATCAATGGACATTTAGGTTGTCTCCATGTCTTGGCTATTGCAAATAGTGCTGAGATGAACTTCAGAGTACATGTGTCTTTGCGAGTCATGATTTTCTCTGGATAGATGCCCAGGAGTGGGATTGCTGGATCAAATGGTAGTTCTATGTTTAGTTTTCTGAGGAATTTCCACACTGCTTTCCACAGGGCTTGCACCCATTTACAATCCCACTGACAGTGTACTAGGGTTCCTTTTTCTCCACACCCTCTCCAGCACTTCTTGTTTGTAGACTTTTGGATGATGGCCATTCTGGCTGATATAAGGTGGTACCTCATCGTGGTTTTGATTTGCATTTCTCTAATAATGAGTGATGCTGAACGTCTTTTCATGTGTTTTTTGGCCATCTGTATGTTGTCTTTGGAGAACTGTCTGTTTAGATCTTCCACCCATTTTTTAGTGGGGTTGTTGGTTTTTTTGGTATGGAGCCGCAGAAGGTGTTTGTAAATTTTGGAGATTAATCCCTTGTCAGTCGATTCACTTGCAAAGATTTTCTCCCATTCCGTGGGTTGTCTTTTCGTTTTGTTTAGGGTTCCCTTTTCTGTGCAGAAACTTTGAAGTTTGATTAGATCCCATTTGTTTATTTTTTTTTTTTATTGTCATTACTCGAAGAGGTGGATCTGAGATGTTGCTGTTGTTTATGTCAGAGTGTTTGGCCTATGTTTTCCCCCAGGCGTTTGATAGTGTCTGGTCTTATATCTAGGGCTTTAATCCATTTGGAGTTTATTTCTGTGTATGGTGTTAGGGAGTGTTCTAATTTCATTCTTTTCCATGTGGCTGTCCAGTTTTCCCAGCACCACTTATTGAACAAGCTATCCTTTCTCCATTGTATATTCTTGCCTCCTTTGTCATAGATGAGTTGGCTATAGGTGTGTGGGTTGAATTCTTGGCTTTCTATCCCATTCCACTGATCTTTATTTCTGTCTTTATGCCAGTACCATATGGTTTTGATGATTGTTGCTTTGTAGTATAGTTTGAAGTCCGGGAGCCTGATTCCTCCAGCTCCATTTTTCTTTTTCAGGATGTCTTTGGCTATTCTGGGTCTTTTGTGCTTCCAAACAAACTTTAAAATATTTCGTTCAAGTTCTGTGAAAAATGTCCTTGGTAATGTGATAGGGATTGCATTGAATCTGTAGATTGCCTTGGGTAGTATAGTCATTTTGATAATATTAACTCTTCCAATCCACGAGCATAGTATGTCTTTCCATCTATTTATGTCCTTTTTGATTTCTTTCATCAGAGATTTATATTTTTCAGAGTACAGGTCTTTTGTCTCTTTAGTTAGGTTTATTCCTAGGTATTTTATTCTTTTGGATGTGATGGTAAACAGGATTGCTTCCCTAATTTCTCTTTGCTCTTTCATTGTTAGTGTATAGATATGCCGTCGATTTCTGTGTATTAATTTTGTATCCTGCGACTTTGCCAAATTCATGGATGAGCTCTAACAGTTTTCTGGTAGAGTCTTTAGGATTCTCTAGGTATAGTATCATGTCATCTGCAAATAGTGAGAGTTTTACTTCTTCCTTTCCAATTTGGATTCCTTTTATTTCTTTTACTTGTCTGATTGCTGTGGCTAGGACTTGCAGAACTGTGTTGAAGAGTGGTGGCAAGAGTGGACATCCTTGCGTAGTTCCTGATCTCAGTGGGAATTCTTTCAGCTTTTCACCATTGAGAATGATGTTAGTTGTGGGTTTTTTCATATGTGGACTTTATTATGTTGAGGTAGATTCCCTCTTTGCCCACTTTCTGAAGGGTTTTTATCAGAAATGGGTGTTGGATTTTGTCAAAGGTTTTTTCTGCATCTTTTGAGAGGATCATATGGTTTTTATTCTTCATTTTGTTAATGTAATGTACCACACTGATTTTTGGATATTAAAGAATCCTTGCATCCCTGGGATAAATCCTGCTTGATCATGATGTACAATCCTTTTAATGTATTGTTGGATTTGTTTTGGTAGTATTTTGTTGAGGACTTTTGCATTGATGTTCATCAGTGAAATTGGCCTGTAGTTTTCTTTTTTTGTGGTATCTTTGTCTGGTTTTGGTATCAGTGTGATGGTGGCCTCATAGAATGAGTTGGAGAATATTTCTTCCTCAGAAATCTTTCGAGTGTCAGAAGCATGGGTGTTACCTCGTCTCTAAATGTTTGATAGAATTCACCTGTGAAGCCATCTGATCCTTCACTTTTGTGTGTAGGAAGTTTTTAAATCATAGTTTCAATTTTGGTACTTGTGATTGGTCTGTTCACCTTTTCTATTTCATCTTGGTTTAGTCTTGGAAGATTGTACTTTTCTAAGAATTTGTTCATTTCTTCCAGGTTGTCCATTTTATTGGTGTACAGTTGCATGTAGTAGTCTCTTATGATTCTTTGTATTTCTGTGATGTCCCTGGTAACTTCTAATTTTTAATCTCTAATATTTTATTGATTTGAGTCCTCTCTTTTTCTTTATAAGTCTGCCTAAGAGTTTATCAGTTTCGTTGATCTTTTCAAAGGACCGGCTTTTAGTTTCATGGATCTTTTATATGGTTTTCTTTGTTTCTGTTTAATTTATTTCTATCTTTAGTGCTTTATTTTAGTTGATTTTTGTTATTTGTGTATCAATTGTAGATTTTTTGTTAGTAGTTGCTCTGAAGTTTTGATATAGGAATATATAGCTATATGAGATTGTTTTAAGTTGTTAGTGTCTTAATTGCAAGTGTTTCTCTAGTGTCCTGCATTTGTATCCTCCTCTTCTCACGATTTCTGATTTTGGCAGTGTATTTATGTGTGGATAATTTCTTACCTTTATTGTATGTATCCCTTTACTGGTGATCCTTGCCGTTTGTGGTATTTTTGTTTCTAGCTGTGGCCTTTCTGCCTAGAAAAGTTCCTTTAGTATTTGTGGTAAAGCTGAAGTCTCTTAGCTTTTGCTTATCTGCACAGCTTTTGCTTTCTCCTTCAGATCTGAATGAGAGCCTTGCTGGGTACAATAATACTGGCTGGGTGTTTTTTCCTTTCTTCATGTTATGTATATTGTGCCACTCCCTTCCGGCCTGCAGAGTTTCTGCTGAAAAATCTGTCAATAACCTCTTGGATTTCCCTTGTGTGTTATTTGTTCATTTCCCTAGATGTGTTTTATATTTTCTCTTTGGCTGTAATTCTGGTCAGTTTGATTAATACGTGTCTCAGGGTGTTCTTCCTTGTGTTTATTTTATAGTATTTGTTGTGTTTCTTGGCTTTGAGTGAATGGTTCCTTTTCCATATTAGGGAAGTTTTCAGCTATTATCTCTTCAGATATTTTTTTCTGTCCCTTTCTCTCTGCTCCTTTTGGCACCCATATAATACAGATTTTGGTGTGTTTAATGTTGGCCCAGAGTTCTCTGAGACTCTGTTCATTTTTTTTTCAATCCTTTTCTCTTTTCTGTTCTGCATCAGTGATTTCCACCAGTCTGTCCTCCACCTCACTTATTCGTTCTTCTGCCTCCTGTGTTCTGCTGTTGGTTGCTTCTAATGAAGTTTTTTTTTAATTCAATTATTGTATTTTGTATTTCTGCTTGCTTAAGTTTTAAGTCTTGTATTTCCAGTGTCTTGCATCATCTTCAGCATCATCAGTCTAAAGTCTTTTTCCTGGAGGTTGATAATCTCCAGATCAATTAGCTGTTTTTCTGTTTTTTTTTTTTTCTTTCTCCATTATCTGAGTTATAGTCTTTTCATTTTTATAGGGTTTTTGGTATTTTGTCTTTTTTGCAGACAGTAGAGTTGTAGCTTCTCTTCTGATGTCTGCCCCCCTTGTGGCTGAAGTTGGTACAGGGGGCTTGCTGCAGGCTTCCTGATGGGAGGGTCTGGTGCCCACCCACTGGTAGGTGGGGCTGATTCCTATCCCTCTGGTGGGTGGGGATTTGTCTCTGGATGAGATTAGAGGTGGCTGTGTACCTGTGGGTCTTTAGGCAGCCTCTTTACTGATGGGTGGTTCTGTGATCACACCTGGATTGTTTGGCCTGGGGCTTCTCAGCGCTGATGTGTGGGGCCAGATTTTCCCTAAACGGCCACCTCCAGAGAAACACAGGCTGATGAAAATTCCTGAGAGCTTTTCCTCCAGTGTCCTTCCCCCACAACGAGTCACAGTCACCTCCTGATTTCCCAGGAGATCCTTCAAGACCTGCAGTCAGGTTTGACCCAGATTCCTATGGGGCCTCTGCTTTGCCCTGGGGCCCAGTGCACGTGAAAGTCATTGTGCACCTTTCAAGAATGAGGTCGCTGTTTGCCCCAGTCCTGTGGAGCTCCTGTGCACAAGCCCCACTGGCCTTCAATGCCAGATCCCCAGGTGTGGGGATTTGATGTGAGGCTTAGAACTCTCACTCCTGTAGGTGAGTCTCTGTGATACTTTCCAGTCTATGGACTTCCCACCTGGGATGTATGGGGTTGCTTATATCACGTAATCACCCCCTCCTACCTCTTGATGTGGCCTCCTCTTTGTCTTCTGGAGTAAGATATTTTTATGAACGTTTCCTGTCCATTTGGTTGAAGGTTGTTCAGCATTTGCTTGTAATGTTGTTGTCTTTATGAGGGAAGTTGAGCTCCAATTCTTCTATTCTGCCATCTTAATCCCATTTTCTGTCATGGTTATTTGTTCACAAGACCTTTCATGGCTCTGATCCAGGGTGATTTTCAGGGGCTGATCTGCAAGCACTCTCTCTGCTTCACCCTGATTTTCTGACCCAGCATGCCTAGCATTTCCAGCTAGGCCTAAAGCACGTAGAGAGGCACCAAGGAGCTGTTCGAAATTAGTCCAGTATGCTATTATGAAGAATGGTTGCCCACCATTGTTCTCTGCTTCCACCAGCAAGGCTTGGGGACATTTATAAAATTTACTTGTCATTTAGATCCATGTTGAGAGCTGTTACTTTGATTCCTCCTAATATTTTAGAATCTAAGACCAGTGATTTCTTCTTATACCCAAATGTGAAAATCCTTCCTAGAATATTCTTGTATTCTTGTTAATATCCAGCATATGCTTGAAAATGTCCATCAGTAGGGAACTTACTATCTTTAATGGAAAAACTTTCTACATTAGGATAACCTATCTCTCCTTATTACATGGTTAAAAAAATCGGTGTTTGTACTTTCCATACATTGAATTTTATTCTGTTTTCCAAACCTACGAGAACATGGCAGAGCTAAGGATACCTGGTCAACCTTCATGTCTTGCAGAGCCTTCTCTTCTTGAAGGTAAGCATCCTCATACCTGGGATTATTTACCAGATTATGTGGTTTCTAATCTCTTCACCATTTTTGCTCTTCTTTGATATACTTCTTTTTAGTGTTAGCCCACTGTAGGTAGGGCAGTTAGTGTTCTTATAAATAATTGAGTAAACCTGGTGGCTATCATCTGCCAGTGATCTGAGGGCAAAGCTCTGAAGGAAAGAAGCACAGTTAAGAATGGGGGCAAAAGAGGTAGTGAGAGGGGTTAACATTCAGTATTGTCTCTTCTGCTGCAGACAGGCTTCTGCAGTGTAGCAGTGTGGGGGGAGAGGAGTACTGTTGTCAGCTGCAGCTGCCATCCTTCCTGCTTTCTAATTTGTTTGGTAAGAGGCATTCAAATATAAAACCCATAGGAAAGCTGTTGATAGATGTGGCGTGAGTTATGACATCACCCTGAGTCAGTCATTGTGGCTTGAGGGATGGAGTATCATGTTGGGTGACACCTGTGTTATCAGACTTTCCTGTAGGTGGGGAGGAAGGGAAGCACTGTGGCCTGGAGGAGGGGAGAAGCAGGCCTGCAGGGGAAGGGGAGTGGTTTCCAGAAGAAGGGGAAAAGGATTCCTGGTCATTAAAATTAACTGATGTTCCCTACAGAGATTGTTTGAGGAAGAAACAGAGGTGGAGAGAGTGACTGAAGGAGAATGCCAGATAAACTTACTCTTAAACTTCACAATCTAGCCAGTCATTAGAACAACCTAGAATAGATTTATAAGGAGATCCTGCTGAATAGCATTGAGAACTATGTCTAGATACTCATGCCGCAACAGAAGAAAGGGTGGGGGAAAAAACTGTAACTGCAATGTATACATCTAAGGATGACCTGACCCCCTTGCTGTACAGTGGGAAAATAATAAAAAAAAAAAAAAAAAAAAAGAGCCTAGTTTTAGTGCCAGAGATCTGTCCTTTTAAATCTTCACTCTCTTGCTTCACCACTGGTATCCATACAGCTCAGGGGTGTGTTTTCTGGAACAGCTTATGGAAAAGCAAGCCCCTGGGAGCCTGAGGTTCTGTCCAGGATAGATAATGGGATATTCTGGCTATGTCTACCATCCCTTGGCTGATTCCCATGCTCTGTCTTGAGTTACAGAATTGTAGAGATCATGTCAATAACAGGCTACTCAGATGATGCCCAGCACTGTCTTCTAGACAGAAGCTGGGAAGAGAGGCCATAATCTGGTCCTGGCTCTAGGACCCTGGATTTTTATCCACTCGGAAAAATTCTTGATGTCAGTCCACCTTAACATACCTAAAGTTTGACCTTATACTTAAATGGCCACTTGAAGAAAATCTTGATAAACGATTCTAGCCCAAATATCCCTCTTATGTGTGTGATATTTTGAAGTTGTTTCACCCTCTTTAAGTTTAATGCCTGCCTGTACTTTACAGTAATGATTTTCACAATACTTCATCTCCCCAGAGCATTTGTACATTGTAAGTACTTTCTGTTTGCTGCTGAAGCTATTTATTAATCATATTCTTTCCTATTCAGCCTTAACCAGGAGAAATGACAATTTAGAGCATTTCTCAGTTACCTGCTATAAATTGGCCCAATTATTATATGATCTTACAGACTCTCCCTTGGGAGTGTCTCACCCACTCCAGCACTGTAATTGGTTTGCTAAAAAGGAAGAGGAGAAAAAAACCCTGGGTCTTAGTGCTGTGCTATGGGGTTTTCTTGGAGCCTAAGTTTTCTCTTAAATGGATAAAGGAGTTTTAGGTGTATATTATTATTGCAGCAATCACATTTATTGAACACATAAATGCTCACCACCACTTTAGTGAGACTAGCCTATTTTTGACACTTATAAACCTGGAAATTGAGGCTATTTCTCTGTCTTCCCACACAGAGTAGGCTGTAGGATTGAAAATCTAATTTGGATGCTGTGACCATTCACTGAAGATTGGAAAATATCCCCCTCACAGTCAGGGCACATGAGCATCATTGACGTCTTTCTTGAAATTCCTCTGAGAAAGTAGGGATAAAGTTCATCAAGCAGGTGATTTTCTGGATATTCTGTCCTGGAGTGGCCTTCACCGCTGAGGATTCCAGGAACTAGCACACTATGCCCTGTGGCTTTGGGATCTGGATTTTACATCACTGGGCAGTTTTTGGAAAAGCAAATTATAAGTTGGAGATGGTAGTATGTGAGAGTTAAGGAAGCCTTCCACTTATCTCATTAACATTTCCAACTTATTTCAAGATTCAGTTCAGATTTTGTGCTATTCTGAAATTCATTTCTCAACTCCAGGCTGGATTAGTGACCATAATCTAAGCTTTCAGTACCATATGCCTCCTAGTGCCAATGACACTGCATTGAAATGATCTGCTTATGTTCAATATCCTTTCCAAGGCAGGGTCTCTGTCTTATTACCCTGTCCATCCCTGGTACACAGTGCTGGGCCTGGTGCTGTAGGTACTTATTAGGTGGCTGTGGAATCTGACATGGGCTCAGGGCTTGGTATCCAGATCCAGGGGAGCCTTCTCAGCAGAACCACAATAAGGTTTTCATTGCCATAGACTACTTAGGCAGAGGGTGGATTTTTTCAAGAGATGTGTTCCTTAGGTTTTGGTAAGAAATGCAAAAAAAAAAAAAAAAAAAAGTAGCTGCTTTTTTGGGACATGGGGCTATCTTGCTGTATTAGGTTGGGGCGGGGAGGGCAGCCATAGCACCAGCAAAGGTGTGCTCTGGGCTTGTGGAAACATAAAGCTCCCCTAGATGGGGTAAGAGAAAGGCAGACGGGTGTCAGCGATCCTAAACACAGATCTTCTCCTCAGCAGTCATAGAGCTTGCTGCTCAGAGAGTATGCTTGGTGCCACTGGTGGCCCCTTTGTAATATGCAGGAGCTTTGCTACCTCCCCAAGTTATTTAGGGTCATCCTTTTATTCTCAATGCTGGAATTGGTTTCTTAAAGAGATACCCCCTTGTTGTTGCCTCCTTTGTTAGGTCACGTGGCCTCCTGGACATTGCTGTAAATGTGGAGTGTTGGGTAGGTAGCTGACCTTCTAAGGCTCCAATGCCAGGGTTAGAATGCCAAGTCTTTTCCTTACAGTTGCCACTGTAATTGGCCTCATGTATTAGATGTACTCAGTCATCCTCTACTTCCATGCATTTAACTGCGTATTGTGGACGGGTTTAAATAACATCTTGTGCTTCTAAAATCCTTTTCCAAGTCCTCCAGCATTACTAATAGAAATCCCAAGGAGTATAGCCTACATTAAAATAGAAAATAAAAAAATGCATAAACTTCACCAAGCCAGTGAGATGGAAATCTTGCCAAAAACACAAAAAAGCATATGCATAATATTTTATTAAACTTTAGAAAGACACATACATTCCTCTCTGGGATCCAAGTATATTAGTAATAGACATACCATAAAACTCAGTTCCTCAACAGTCATAAAAGATAGCACAGACCAAGAAAATGCTACCATTTTAAAGGAAACATTTCAAAATGAGAGAAAAAAGACATTTACTCTGTAACTGCAACTGGGAAAATAAGAGTGAAGTAGATGGTAGCTGCTGGTCAGTTCTGGGCGGGTCTAGATCTAGTGGTAGCAGTGGGGTGCTGTGTTCCTCAGGGTTTTCTAGAGAAACACAGAACCAACGATCTACATCTACAGCTATGTATTTAGATCCTTATCTATATTGTTATCGCATTGTGTATGTGTATATGTGTGTATACATATATGCATAAGTATATACAGTGTATCCTATTATATAAATGTAATAATATATAAAGATATAAAATAAATATTATTTACTATGTATTGTATATGTATTGGAATTGGCTAAGGCGATTACACAGGCTGAGAGGTCCCAAGAACAGAACTGCATTTGGCGGGTTGGAGTTTTGGGATAGCCACTGGTATAAGTTCCATTCCAAGTCTGAGTCTGAATTTGAAGGCAGGGGGAGACTGATGTCTCAGCTTAAAGAGAGTTAGGCAGAGAAAGAGCATTTTTCCTTAGTCTTTTTCTTCCATTCAGGCCTTCAACAGATGATATGATGTTTGCCCCACTGGGAAGGGCAATATGCTTTACTCAGTCTGCTGGTTCAAATGTTAATCTCATCCAGAAACACCCTCATAGATAAACCTAGAAATAATGTTTACCAAATATCTGAGCAGCCTCTGACCCAGCCAAGTTAACACATAAGTTAACCATCACAGGTCTGGTGGCCTGGAATGTTTCAGGGCAGGAAGAACTCCTGCTTTTGCAGGAGTGGGTATGTGGTGTCGGTACAGTATCACAGCATTCAAAAACAACCCTTGGAGCGGAACATAAAGTATGCAGATGGCATTCATGGCTTAACTTAGCAGTACACATTTTTCTTTTGTCCAATATTTTATACCTAAGTAGTTCTTAATTTGTATTAAAAATCAATTTAAAAAGATAGGTGAATTGATATTGGAAGAAGGAATTTGATTCCTACTACAGAATGTTGCTTTTTCTGGGATAGTAGACTCAGATTTAGCAATGGCACTGAGATTCCTGATAACGTCTTGATTCTGTATTTCTCACCAGTTCAGAGTTACGTGAGCATTCCATGCTAATGCACTTCTTATGTACAAATTTGGAAGACAAGGAGCCAATTTATTTGGATAGATTTTGTAAAGAATAATGACTTTTTCTTTAATCATTTTCATCTACCCAGCCAGAAGCATTATGGCCTAGGCCCAGGGAACTTTACAGTTTGGAGGACTGAACTGACAAAGCAAGAATCATGTGAAAAGAGTGGTCTTTCCTTTGTTGTGTCCCACCATGAATGCATGTCAGGAGATGGGTCTAGGTGGCTTGTGAAAAAATGGCATTTGTATAACAGGACTCTGCTAGGATTGAGTAAAGGAAGCCAGAGAACCAGCAAGTGTATTCTCATGAAGCAGGCCATGTTTTTAAAACTTGGGTGCTCATAGTTGTGGGCATGTGCAAAGATACAGAACAAACATGGCATCTTTTTTTTTTTTTTCTTTGCTTTTTAGGGCCGTACCCGCGGCATATGGAGGTTCCCAGGTTAGGGGTCAAATCAGAGCTACAGCTGCTGGCCTACACCATAATCACAGCAACTTGGGTTCCGAGCCACATCTGTGACCTACATCTCACAGCAATGCCAGATCCTCCACCCACTGAATGAGGCCAGGGATTGAACCTGCATCCTCATGGATACTAGTCAGATTTGTTTCTTCTCTGCCACTAGGGATTCCTCATGGCATCTTTTTGAGACAAAAATGATTTTATATTACTCTAAGCATACGCTTAAGTTAGTAGAATACAGAATTCACAAAAATTAAAAAAAAAAAATTCCAGCATGTGAGTTCAAGGAAATTCCATGCTTGAAGTCACCTGCTGTGGGTTTTAACCTCTTCCCTAGGGATGCATAATTAAAGAGATTTAGTTGGAAAGGTTTAGAGCTCTGGCAAAGACCATGTGCAGGTAAGAGGCTTGATTTCTGAACTCAAACATGTCATTGATTTGCTAGACTTTGAGCAATACACCTGTCCTCTTCTTACCTGCACCTCACCTATGAAGCTGAAGTCATTTTACTTGTTCAAATGCTTCAGGCTGAACCAAATGATCTCTTGAACATCTCTGAGTTCTTGGCTCTTTAATTTTCATTGGGCTTGAAAACAGGGAAGAACTCTCAGTGTGTTCGGGGAGTGGTCCGTTTTTCTACTCCATTCAACCAAGTGTTTTGATTATCCTCTTTGGAATCTCTTAAAAGAAGCCTGAACTCAATGCCAGTACAGGACACTTCTCTCTCTCCCCTGTCATTATACACACATTTATCTCTCTTTGGAAAAGAGTGATGGCAACCACCTAGCAGGTGACAAGCTCCAGCCAGCCTGGTGGGGGTAGCTGTGGAAGCACACGCCTTATTAAACATAACCCATGACAGATTGAAGTGCTGTGAGCACTCGCTAAATGGTTTGGCAAAGACACAGATCCTTTTGCCAAGTACAGTCTAGAAATTACAAGTCTGAAAGCCATTATAGAACAGCTTTATACAGAGGACTTAGCTACTTTGGAGATTCTAAAAGAATCACACTACTGACAGGTTTTTCAGATATTTGCACAGAAAATGGATCCCTTTTAGGATTCCAAGTCATTTTTGTTTTGGGGAAATCAAATGTGAGTATCAATTCAGTAAAATGTAGGAAAAACATATTTGGGCTGTTGGGGGGTAATCTGTTTGTGAATGCAGCTTGCAGTTTCTCTCTGAGCTGTTGAACTATAGGAGAACCTGATGGGTCTGTTCTGTAAGCTCTTATTTCTAGGGAGGGATAAAGATGGGCTACTGACTTTCCAGATGTAGCTGTGTTAGTGAGGTCTTGAACCCTAAGATGGTGAAGTGGAGGTCTTAGCCTTCCCCAAGGGCTCGGCATTCACTGTGCTGCTGAATTCTGGGCCAGGCTGTTAGACAGTAGTGACCAGTCCCAAATCCACGCCTGGTCATCATGACCCTACTGCCTTTGCCTTTGCCTTTACTGAAAGCCTCTGTATTTTTTTCACTTGTAATTTCAAAAAATATTTTTTAGCACATGCCTAATTCTTCCTTTTTGCTCCTAAAAGTAAATTTAGCATAACTGTTGGCATCTAGTGGTTGGAGAACCAGGAAATATTCAGTTTCCTGACACCTTCATATATGTCACCCTATGACACCCAATATTTCCCCTATAATAGCACTTATCATACTGTGTCAGTTTCTTATTTAATTGCCTGTCTCCCTGCTAGACCAGAAGCTCTATGAGAGTAATGATGGTGTCTTTCTTCGTCATTGTTGTATCCTTAAAGCTTACACACATTTCTGTGTACCTAATTGCCCCCAATAAATACTTACTTGATTAAAATATACTTTATTGTCTATGAATTTCTGATAAATTCCAACAAAAGTAAAGCAGGATTTTCCAGTGATACCCATCCCTTCTTGCTTGAGACCCTGGTATTTTTTAGACTCAGTGTAAGTCAGAAGGCCCAGGGTCAGGTTAGATGCACTGAGAACGTGTATTTGGCTACTATCCAGAATGAGATGTAATTTCAGGGAACTAATTTCACTTCAAATGATAGTGAAATGGAAAGAAAATACAATTTAGAAATGTGTTGTTTTGAGCCTGTACATAGCAATCTAAAGGCTTTAATATTTTTAGTGAAATGGCACTATTTCCAAGAAAGTTAAGAGTCATTAATCAAATTCTAGAGTAAAAGCCAAATATTTTTTGCTACTTCTTTTTCATTTTCATGCTTTTCATTTAGATGATAGCAAAGTTGATAGGATGGGGGAAAAATAAACATATAAAACAATTTTGTCTTAATAAATTCTTAACATAGGCTTGTGGTTTATTCCAGAATGATATTGTATCATCATCTTCGTGTGAAATATGGAAATGTATGGTCAAAACAACCAACTTTGCCTTTAGCAAATTCTCATGGCCTCATGAAAACATAAACAATGCAGTTTAGACTGTTTTGTCTATAAATACTGACTAGTTAGAAGCAAAATAAATAACATAGATATTTTAATGGGTGAATCACTGTCAATTGTGACTGTTGGAAAATGTAGCTGAATTTTGGGGAAATAATGAAAATTGTGGGATTTGAGAACATTTTTTTTTAAACCATACTGCACTTGTGTAATGTTTATTGAAACTGTTTCTCTTTTTCTGTATACACAAGACCTGGTGGATGCAAAGTTGAATAGATAATTTGTCCTGAAAGACCAGTGTCTCAGTGGGAGACAAACATAAAAACCTGGAATTGCAGTGCCCTATGTGCTGAGTTTTAGGCAGAACATTGAGAGAGCACAGAGAAAAGAACTAGAGTCACATAAGAGCTGATATCTGAGCTAAATCTTCAAAGCTAAGTTGAAAGTCTCCAGGTAGAGAGAAGAGGACAGAATATTTTTAAGCAGAGAGCGAAAAATGTGCAGATATGCTGGTATCAAAGAACTTGGTGTACTGAGGAATGTCCAGGAGTGCGTTGTGGCTAAAGAGGAGGGGTGAGCTCATGAAAATATGAGCAGTGAAGTTTACAAGAAGGATAGAGGATGAGGTGGCAAAGGTGGTTTGCTTTGAGCAGTGAAGGAGCTTGGGTACCTGGGTCAGGAGTGAAGTGCACAGATGCTAAGAACAAAGGGAGTATTGGGAGAATGTTATGTGGCTATAGCCATGCTGAGGAATTGCAATTCTAATTCAGATAACAGGACCTTTTACAGTGCTAAATTAAAACAGCATTCGTGAAAGACAAAGAGCACTTATCCTAACTAGAGGCCAGGAAAGGCTTTCTGTGGGAGTCTTTTCCTGAAGCATAAATAGAGCCAGGGAAAGTGAGGAGGGAATAAAGGATTCCAGGAAGAGGGGTGTCTTACAGAAAGTGATGGGTTGGGGAGGGAGGGGTAAGGGCAAGGAAGAAGAGGGGAGAAAAAGGAAAGTAAGGAATGAGAAGAGAAGGGAAGGAAGGAGGGAGAAGGGGAGGAGACAGGAGGAGAGGAGATACAGTCCCTGAACTGAAAATCCTTGAGTGTATGGCAGTCGGATAAGAGCAGAAGTTAGTAAAGGAGTTGGAGGAGAAGACCTTTGAGATGAACGTGATGGCTGTATCAAGCAGGGCCTCGAAAGCAATCTCAGGATAGGGGGACCTCTGAAATATTGAAAGCAGGGAGGTGTTGTAATCAGATTAGCAGTTAAGAAAGATCCCTCTAAGCTGATTAAGTCTATGGGATTTATTAGCTGTTTCAGTGGTCTAGAAAAGAAGTGACGGTAGTAAGATATTTATTAAGTATGTTGAGGATATTATCAAGAAAGGAACTAAATAAGGCCAATGGAGTTTAAACCCTACACAGACGAAAGTAATGATGGGAGTGAGACCATAGAGAGTACGAGGTGCTCGTGTGAAAAGCTCCGTGAGGTTGAAGATGGACTGTGGGAGGGATCACTGTAAGAGAGTGTGGTGCTCAGAAGGCAATATCAGGTTTATTTTTTATTTTAGAAGTGGAGTGGTTCTTGGCAATGGAAAAACTGCCCATGATGTGGAGATGGGGAAGATAAATGGAGAAGAAGTTACCCAGTAGAAGGGAGATAGACTGAGTGCACTGTTGGAAGGCTGTCCACCTGGGCATAGGAGAGTGGTACTGTGAGTCAGCTGTTAGTCTCTATTGACTAAGGCATGATATGGGAGTGGATGGATGACGATGAGGGGCGTAGAATGGTCCATAAACAGAATGACACAAATCTAGAAGGAGCATAGGGGTTTTGTAAGAAAACAATAGAGAAATGGTCCAGAAATAGAATTGAGAAGCTAGTAGAGGATGTGCAAGAATGATTTGAGAGGGAAGCAGAAGTAATCCCTCAGGAGAAGGCCACATCTTATATAAGGCAAGAAGGTAAAAGGAGCTGTTGTTGCAAAGACCCAGGCCTTGTGGACTTGGATTGTGGTTCTAGAGAATACAGATTTAGGAAAGAAAGGGGGAGATAAGAACTGGGTCTCTAAAGTTAACCTGGATATGAGCCACATTGGTTTTGATGGCTGTAAGGTTTCTAAGGTTGCTAGAAGGAGAGGGTCGTTGAAGCATTTAGAGAGGATTAGCTGTGCATACTTTTATTAAATGTGAGAATAAGAGGTTACCAGTTCCTCTAAGTGGATTTAATATATTTAGAACTGGAGCCATAGCTTTGTGGTGCGGCTGGTTGGCCTTATCTGAACTGAGATCAAGGATACAAATCCATAGAGCATTTCTGGAGATCTGTGTCCCGGGCAAAAACTGTTGGCTGTAC
The DNA here is from genome assembly GCF_054392235.1 of Sus scrofa. Classification (NCBI taxonomy): domain Eukaryota; kingdom Metazoa; phylum Chordata; class Mammalia; order Artiodactyla; family Suidae; genus Sus; species Sus scrofa. The sequence continues at coordinate 129,240,921 of NC_139385.1, read as the reverse complement.
TACTGACCCCTCAAATTGGTGTATAATGATGCATGTGTTGCAGTAGCCAGGAAAACTCACCCTGAAAAGATTTTTGTCTCCAAATCTTTTTCAGAGACTTTCTCAGCAAAGACACATTTTCTCTTTTCGTGTATTTAAAGAAATAAGCTCTAACCTTGAGGGAAGATAAAATCAAAGATTTGGCAACATTTATCATAAATAATGAATGAAAAAACATTAAAAAATTAATTGAGAAAAATTAAGTATCAGTGTTGTGCAAATTGGCTCCTGGGAGTTGTAGTAGGTTTGCCTCACTGATGAGCTGTCTGTATGAGATCCTTCTCCCAGGGCACTCTCTAGGAACTAGTCTCCCTCTCTCAATAGCTCCTTCTGTTTTCCTGCTGAGGTCCCTAAGTGAGTGTTTTCCAGACCTCAGCTCTCAAGCTTCTAAGTTCATTCAAAGGTTTCTTTCAGGCTTTCACTATTTATTTCTAAACCTGTATTGTCCATTCTTTTCTCCGACCTAGAATCCAGACTCTTACTACTAGAGGCTTACCTTATAGAATTAGTTATTATCATCTCAGCAAAATCATTTGGAATCTCAACTCATTGTCTGTCTTCCTAAACTCTTATTCTCTCTTAGGGGTGCCATTATCATCCTGGATATCCAGGTCTCAAATTTTTCTCTCATTCAAACTGTTTCTAGGTCACGCCAGTTCTTTCTTTGCAGTTATTTTTTGTTTTACTCATTTCACCTTTTCTCTCTCTCTCTTTATTTTTTTTATTTTTTTTATTTTCCCACTGTACAGCAAGGGGGTCAGGTTATCCTTACATGTATACATTACAATTACAGTTTTTCCCCCACCCTTTCTTCTGTTGCAACATGAGTATCTAGACATAGTTCACCTTTTCTCTTTGAATTCTACTGCCATGTAATCAGTCCCAATTCCATTTCCTTACCCTCAAATCTATTCTGCTTTTAAAGCAAATCTGCTCAAAGTATTGATGTATTTTGTCACTACTCTATTAAAAATCCATGGAATAATCTCCGTATCTCTCTTTAATGTCTCAATCCTACAGTCTAAGTCCCAGCTCCAATTCCACCTCCTCTAGAAAGCAACAGTTTCCACTCCAAACTCCATCTCCCCATCTTGGCATTTCCTTCCAAAGAATCCAACCTGTGAAATTTGGTATTGGCAGTGGTCGAGGAAAGCAGATGATAAAGTTTTAGTTGACTAGCCACCAGGCTGCAGTAAAGACTCTGTCACTGATGCCTTTTGCCAAAGATATTACCCCACTTGTGAAAATTTTCACTAGTGCTGAAGTGAGATGATGAACTGGTGGAAGGGAAGGTACTAGCATGAAGGCTATAACAGGCTTTTGAGATCAATGTAGGAGATGAAAAGTCTCTATATCAGTGTGATAGGATAGTATAGCTGTTGCTAAGTGCTGCTGATGGTTTACAGAAAGATAATGATCAGCTGAAGGTAAGTGAAGGCAGTAGAAAGTCAAGAATGAAAGCAAGAAGGCATCTTATTTTCAAAACCAAGAACTGAATGAGGACTCAACAGTGATGGTGGCTGAACTTCAAAGACTATTAAATGACATATCTTGGCAGGTCTGTTATATTAAAATCCACCTAGAACCAAGATCATTGCTTGAATTGGTAGCCAAGTCTCTAGAAAGAAGGACCAAGTAGCATCATAGCATACATGCAGAGTAATGGATTCCCCAGTCCTCCTCCAAAAAGAGCTAATGTCATTTACATGGGTAACTGTGCTCTTGGGAAAAAGGAATACCAGGACTTCTGAGGACTGTTGGACACAAGATTTGAGTTGATATTGACTCCAAGAGACCCAAATTATATGTCCCCCATTAGAATGGGGGCATATGGGATCCTGTATGTGGGATGCTGATGTTCATTTTCCCATCTTTAGATGTATAGTTCTTTTGATATACTTGGTAGTTGGTGCAGCCACCATATTGGGTCATTAGTTTATAGAGTCAGACCTACCAGAGAGGAAACCTCTGACCTGCCCACCCCCTTTCCTGTCTAGATAAAAATTTTCTTTGAGAGATGTAAAATACTTAATATCTATGCCATGAATCTGATATTTTAGGTTGCAAGTTGATATGTGTTTATAAATTTGGAAGGCAAATTGAGATGAAATGTACTAAAGTATTAATTGGTCTATTTCTCATAGTATCCTATGGCCCATCTGAAGCTATTTAAAAGTACTTGGACTTTTTCAGATTTTGAGTCACCTGCTTTTTGATTACTATTGGAAAAGTTTATTATTCTAGTGATAATTATTTGCTTAATTAATGATACTTCACTTTTCATAAAATAGGTATTTTTAAAATTTTTCTTATAACAAACTTTTTATAACTGAATTTTTAAAATAGTTTCTACATCTAAAAATCATTTTCTATTTTGTGTAAGAATTCAAGACATTTCATAGCTGGCCAGAGTTATAAGCTCATATCATATTAAGACTTAGAAAATTTTTATTGGATATTTAATTCTGATTTCAGATAACTAATTTTGTTCATTTCCTTTTTTACTGTTGAGAGGAATCTTACTATAACCCCTCTATATTATTGGCTGAAAATGCTTGCTTACTTATTATTTTAAGTTTTTTTTTAACAAAACCAACAACTTTTTCATTTCCTTTCTTGTAACAAATTACAGATGCCGTTCATCATAAAATATGTGATATACTTTCTTCTAGTATCTCTTTAACTTTTCAGTTATAGTACTGTCTTGTGCATTTTCACACAGTCTTTATTGGTAATTTTGATTTTAATTTTTTCCCATATTTATTTCTTTAAACTAGAAAAAACATTTAATTATGCTGCGATTAAAATAATAAACACTGATTTAATCAATTACATTTTATAGAGGTATCAATGTGATGTGTACTGATTACAGAAAATATTCAAATAAGCACATATTACACTGATGTCTGAAAAAAAGTCATTGTACTTAATCAATTTGTTGACATCCATTTGATCAGTGATGTATTTCTGTAATACTAGAAGTGATGCATGGCTCTGAAATGTGCACTACAATTTAACAATATTACTCCATGCAGTGTTTAACGTGACATGTAATCCTACCAAAACACCGCTTCAATGTTTAAACTCATTGAAATGAATAATTCAGTTTCTTGGTTGCACTACCTACATTTCACATTATCAACAGCCACAGTGGCTAGTGGCTGCTATAACGGATGAACATCTTGCAAACCATCACATTTTATGTCACTTGGGCTAGATGAGGAAGAGGTAGCTAGCATACTAGAAACCTTGATATAAGGTGCATGTTCCAGTGAGTGGTAGAGAAACCCTACATATATTAAGGGTTCTGCCATATTCATAAAAATTTTAGGAGCTTGGTATTCAGAGGCATGGCAGGACAGCCCTCCAAAAGGAAAAGAGAAATTATTGCATCCCGTACATTCTGTCTTGAAGAAGGTACTGCCTGGTGGGGCTCTCGAGTTGTATTGACACCATATTCTGCACATAGAAATTACTCTGTCCCATATACCAAGTAATGCAAAGGGATGCCGGCTTTGAGAGGGCCAGATAGGAAGTTTGTGCAAACCCTATCACTGGGGTCATAGAATTTGGTAGGGGCCTCTGGCATTGGAAGTATCTGTGGGAAAGAGGTTTGTGACAAACTCCAGTGGGAGAATCACTACATAGGCCCATGGAAGTAAAAGACCATGCCCTCTACAGTGGAGAGTTAAAGCTTTAGAACAGCAATAATGACAATAACAGCTCTTGATTTATTACTGGGACCTTATGGGAACAGAATGTCTGACCATGGAACATCAAGTATGGCTGGACCTATCCATTATCAGCTGAGTCCATCAGACCCACAAAGTCATAGTTTGTATAGACCCACTCTACACTGCAAAACAGACGTGGTAGACCCACTCTCCACTGCAAAACAGACATGGTGCACCTAGGTTGAGCTTGAGCAGAGCCAGATGACACAAGCAGAGACATGAGCAGCTGGCCTAGATCTCCTGTGACACTCACTAGTGTTGCATTAGTGACCCACTCTCAGCTCATGCCTGTGAAAATGTGGGGATCCAATACAAGTGGTTGAAGAAGGAACAAAAAGGCTGATCTTGGTTTAAAAGTGGGTCACACTCGTTATACAGGTAGAAGCCAAGAATGGACAGCAGTGCCAGTATAGCTTCAGGATGGCCTTGAAAAACAGCTGTGAGGGAAAAAATCTCCTAACTATAACAGTTTTGGATAATATATTTGGATATCCATTTTGTATGAAAAGAGAAATGGCCTTAAGATTTAATATGTATAGACTCATAGGCAATGGCGAATAGAAACAGATGGAAAGGTTAGGAACAAGAAATCTGGGTTAATGACTTGGATGGACAAATGGGAGTTGTCATGATGCATGAAGATTTTTTATAGTGCATGTTACTGCCCACCAGAGAATATCTACCACATAAGAGAAGCTAAACAACCAAGGGGGCATAATTACTCAGCCAGCTGATGTCAGCCCACCTCTCACCAGCTACTTGAATTGGCATGATGGACACATGAACAGGGTAGCTGCAGGGGCAGAGATGGAGGGTACCCACGGGTTCAACAGCATGAGTTCTAACTTTGAGAGACTGATCTAATGTCACTACCAACTGTCCATTCTGCCAGCAACAGACCAGTGCTGAGCATCCAGATGAGCACCATTCCTTGAAAATATCAAATGGCCATTTCTTGGCAATATGACACCATCATCAGGACCCTGTCATCCTAAGAGGCTAGTTCACTTTCGCAGGAATTAGGCACATATGGCCTGCAGGGTTTCAGCCATCACCACTACTCATGGGTTTATATGGTCTTAGATCAGAGAGGGGGAGAGGGGAGGGAGAGGGTAGAAGGGAATGAGAGAGAGAGAGAGAGGGAGTGTGTGCAAGAGAGAAACACTGAGAATTCTTCATTCCAAGAATTGAAGGGAGTTCAAATGAATACCTGGGAAACCAAGGAAGGAGTTGGCAAAAGGGAGTTGGGAGATGAAATCAGAGAGGTCATTTAAGTGTAAATCATGAAGAGCCTTTGTAAGTCATATGAAGAAGTTTGGGCCATACAGGTATGGGTAGCCAATAAACGGTTTTAGCAAGGCAAGTGACATGTTCAGATTTGCCATGAACTTATTTATTATCTTGGATTTTACTTCTTTATTTGATGAGAAGAGAAGGAATGTGAAGTTCTGAACTAAATATGCAAGTCAGGCTTCTGTCCTGTTAATTGAAATCCCTCTCATTTTTTATAATGAGACAATTGCCAAGATCATATTTTTTTCAAGTTAACAAAAACATACAAATGGAGGTGGTGGTGTCTTTGCCTGCTTATATTTGTAGAAACTAAGGAGAGGATATAGAAATGCTCAAAAAGCATGTTTGAATACATCTCTTTGTAAAACATGACGGAAAGGAGTGATTATTTAAATTGGACAGGACTTTGCATTCCTGGCTCCTTGGTGGCAATGCCTTTTGTCTGAACTCTTTTACTAGAAAAATGTCACAAAGGATAAAAAATGAGTCCAATAAGTTTTATTCAATTTCAGAGTCTATTATATATTCTGTTTTACACAAAGCATATAATTTTAAATTTCATAGATAGGCACACAGAACATACACTTGGTAGATATACAGCTATTTGTACGGGTGAAATTGAAACCCTCCAGGGAGGGTACATTAATAATTCCTTACTTGTAAGACAGAACAGCCATCTCACATTCCAAACAAAGCCCAGCCAGCACAAAAGTGATTCATGGTCATTTATAAAAACTGATTACCAATCACCAGATCTTAAAGCCATGGCAACCTTTATTTTTCAATCTTATAAACAATAAAGCTCCCTTTTGTTTAACACATGAGGGACCTCTTTCCCATGAATGAGTTAGTAAACGCAAAAGCTAATTTTCCATTTCTGACAGCATGCATGAAAGCTGATGAATACATATTTGATAAATATATATTTCAGTAGAAAGGACGTACTAATGTATATATATATATATTTATACAGAGTTTTCTTTCACTGAGCTGTTGATCTGATAGAGGAAAGATCCAGAACCTGAGTGCTTTATTTTAGAGCCCCAAAGGCAAAATTTTTCCTGACAGGATAGTTTAAAATATTTACTTTATTAATCCCAGATAAAATCCATATTCATCCTGCTGTATAGCACTGAAACTATATGTAGTCATTTATGGTGGAGCATGGTAATGTGAGAAAAAGAAAGTATATATGTATGTGTGACTACGTTACCTTGCTATACAGTAGAAAATTGACAGAACACTGTAAACCAGGTATGATGGAAAAAATAAAAATCATTAAAAAATAATGAAAATTTTAAAAATCCATATTTTTATTTAGCTTAACTGGTTCTTGTGAGCAAGATATTAAAGTAACAATTTCTGTTACTGTGGAAACAAGTGATTATAGTAATTCCTGATTTGTAGTTTAATCTCAATGCTTGGTAAATTCATTAGACAAATCATCAATTTTCCGTCATCTAGATGTCCCAGGACACCAGCTAGAACCAGCATGACTCTATGGCTAACAGGTCCTGCTGGGGCCCCTTTCCCCTCTTCCAGTGGTTGAATGACAGGCCAGGTAGATAAGAGAACTTTATCAAAGTCATTTCTCTGCTTCATCTTCACTTGTTCTCTCAGTGTGTGTTGTATGCTCCAGTGAGACAGTAACTTCTCCAAGATCAGCCTGAAAACCTGGAAGTGTGTTCACCCATCATGCAGTCAAAAGTGCTTGTGAAGGGAGGTGACATCCAACACTCAGTAAAGAGATAAGACAAAAGGTGGGAAGATGGAGGAGCACAGGTGAATCTGTGTTGATTTACCATGATCAGCTTTGCATTTGAAAGAGTTCTTTAGAACATTTAAATTTCTTAAGAAATTTAAAAAATAATTAGTCCTAAATCAAGTGATATTTTGGGTCATGTTCAAGGGTAATACTGAGCAACACTTAAAATCTTAATGACAGAGGTCTGCTAGTATTTTTGGTCCCCATATTGTGAATAACTAATCATGGATTGTAGATGACTTGTCTTCTCCTCCTCAAACTCTTGAGTTCTACTTTGGAGCACTGGCCCTGGACTTAGTTCTTTCAGAGCCTTGGACTTTCATGACTGGGTCTTTATCAAAGTGGTTAACTCCTTGTCTATTGTCTCTGGGCTCCTGCTTCATTATATCTCTTCCTTGTCCTTTGGCCAAGCTCTGTCCATTGATGTTCTCTTGGGCTGGAGCCCCCTTTTCCTCTATAATACAGTTTGATTTACCTTTGTTGCAGATCTTGACTGGTGGTGTCATTAATGGTACACTGACTACCTTAGTCAAAAATGGCTAGGTTCCTGCCTCCTTGTCTGCTTGCTGAAGCACTTTCTGGTTAAACTTAAAAGGTTTCCTTGTGGGGACAAAGGTAGTTTAGAAATTCAGTCCAGTTCTGACCACAAGAACAATCTTTAGTTCTTGTTCTGCACCAAGTATATAATCCCTCCTGGTCTGTTCTAAGCTGTGTAAGCAGATAATTTCCAGTTTTTCAAAGGCATTTTTAATAGTTGCCTTCTGGAATTCAGCTCTCAAGGGATTTTCTGATAAGAGCTATGTAATCAGGATGGAATCTCTTATTAAAAAGACTTTCCTTTTCCAAAGCTTGAAAAACGTCTGTTTCTCTCTTCTCAAATTATCAAGCTATCTATCAATAATTGAAGGTGAGATCGAAACTGTGACCTTGGCAGGTAGTGCAGAGGATTTGCTCAAGTTGTTCAATAGTGTGAGCTATTTTTTAGATTATGTGTTTTTTGAAGTATATTAAAAGTAAACTTCTTTTCACAGTCTTCAGGATCCTGGGAACAGGTTCAGTTATTCAACAAACATTTCACTTATTCAACAAACAGTACTATGAACGTAGAGAGTAGATTGAGAGGAAGAGAGTAGATTGAGGAAATTTCCAGCTCCCTTTTCACACTGACTGTCTTTGGCACATAGCTGCAGAAGGGTCCATCCTTGAGGAAGTTACCATAGTGTCTCACAGTTCTGTGTTTATCCCTTTGTAGATGATGCACCAGGCCTAGTGTGTATGGACCTTCACCTGAGTGACCTGGGGCGTGTATTAAAATGAAGATTCCAGAGTCCAAGCCAAGATATACAGTCATCATCTAAATAGAAGGCTTGGACTGTGTGTTTTAACAAGCTCCCTGCATGATTCTTATTGAAACTAAAGTGTGAGAATTACTGTATCAGAAATTGTGGCTAGAATCCTGCCTCCCTAATTTAGTAGCATGACCTTGGAGAGTCTGCTTAACCTCTCAGTGCCTCTATTTCCTTATCTGTTAAGATTGCAGATAGCAATAGTAGCTACTTCATGGGGAAGTTGCAGGGACCATAATAATTAATACATGAGAATTACTTAGACTGGTGCTTAGGAGGTGCTATGTAGCCATTTTTAATTATTATTAGCTCTATTTATCGTAGTATTGCTCATAGACGGAGATTCAACTTGTATGTTTCCCCAGGGAAAACCAGTGTGCCCAGTGTGAAGACTAGGCAGGGTATCATGAGGCAGAGTCTCCTGCCTTGTCCTTGACTGAGTTAGCATGAGCAGGGGCCACCGGAGGCTAAGAAGGCACAGGGTAGTAGAAAGTGTGTGGCGCTTGAGGCTGACTTCATTCTGAGTCCCACTACTGCCTCTGAGTGACCATGTGACCTGAGGCAGGAGCCTAGTTTCCTCACCTGTGAAATGGAAGAAACTTAGTATCTACTCTGTTCACCTTTAAAGATACACCTTTTGAAACAAGTTGTTAAAACAGGACTTAGCTGCTATTGAGTGGATTTTTATATTGGGACCTCTAACCCTGAAGAGAGGAAGGAGACCATGCTGGAGATCAGCTCCCTGATCAGCTGGTTACTCCTGGCCATCACCTTCCTCCGAGTTATAAAGTTTTATATATAGAAATAGGAAAGAGTTAGGAGAGAGTGCAGAGTGAGGGGTTCTTTGGAGAAAGGCTGTTCGTGTGCTGTGCATTTCTTTTTCTCCTCAAAGTCAAGTGGGCACGGGCTTCAGAGAATCATCTAAGAAGTTTGATGTAGGTATGCTGAGCTTCGAGGGCCACGGGGCATCGTGTTGGGAGTGAGATGAGTTCTGAAGAAAGCACACCATTAGTGTAGAAGCTTTGGAGGATCTTTGGCGGATTGGCTGGGGATGACACCAGAGAACTGCAGTCACGGCATGGGGGCAGGAGAGGGTTATCTAAACACCCACAGAAGCATCAAAGGAGAGAAAAAATCAAGTGCATTTGATGGTGAATTAGGGTTTGGAACTTTAATATTAGGCTGGACTGGGGCTTTCAATATCTTGAAGTGGCATGAAAAACTATAGGAACTCTCTGGGATTTCATCCAGTGACAGAGAAGATGTTCTGCAGTGTTAGGTTTAAAGGGACGGGGGTGAGATGGAATAAAGTTCCTTTTGCCTCACTGTGGCCAAGTCACATAACCAGTTACCTTTGTAATGTTTCAGGAACCAAACAAGCGAATAGGTGGGAGAGCTCTGGATATTGTAAGATGTTACACATATTTTGCAATATTGCTTATATAATTATTTGTATATAGCTATAACTGCAAAAATAAAACAGGAAACACCTAGTAAGCACCTATTCAGTGTAAAAAAGTCTTATGCCAGGTGTTTAGCGGTTATAAAAATAAATACGACATTGTCCCTGCCTGCAGAGAATGTATTGTCTCTACAGGGTGACAGTTGGGCCCTGTGGTTTCCTTATCCAGCTCTCTGCACTGCCAAATGAAGTCAGACAGCAAAGGTGGACATGTTTAAGCTTGAAAATAAATCCCAGCCACTCTGTAGAAGTGATTCGAGCTAAACAAAAGGGTAGTTTGTTTTCTGATGGCCTGTCTCTGAGCTCCTCAGCCCAGGCTTCTTTTATTTTCTGATGCCTGCCCTTTCTGAGAATCTGCCCACTGCCCTAGTCCCAGGGCCACTCAGTGCTTGCTCCATTGTCTATTCCTTCTGAATTTTCCATCTCTGAGGTCTCCTCATAGCCCGCTGCTCAGTTATTCTCTTAACCTGCAAGAGAGGAATCATCTTTGGGCCAAGGGAATGTGGGAAAGGGAGGAAGAAGAGCTGGAGTAATTCAAACCAAATAGATTAACAATAACAACAAAAAACCAACCCCCCCCCCCAAAAAAAAAAACCCATCCAGTTCCCTCAGCCTGCAGCACTTGGAAACAACACTTACTGGCTAGCTCTGCATACCATTTTGGTCCCTTTTAGATGGCAGTATCTTGGTAGATAATGCTATACTTGGTGCATAGTAGGAGCTTAATAAATACTTAGGGTAAATGGATGTCTTTACTTATTATATGTAGTTTTCTAGGTGGCAACAATGAAATTAATCCTAGGTCTTTGCAAATCCATGCTACAGACAGCTTTCTGCTTCTTTTTAAGAGCTATATTCTGGATGATAGAGGTATGCAGATTGTTGATTTGCTGTCATGCTGTCAAGCTACAACATGGCAGTATTAATATGACAGTATATAAAAGGAGAACACTGGCTGCATTGAAAAAATGCTTGACTGGTCTCTGTCTCCTGAGTATAAGGAAACAATGAAGTTTGGTAACTTGAAAAAAAAAGAAATAAAAATCCACCATAAAACCCAAACAAAAGCCCGTTAGTTCTGTGTTCTCCAGTGACAATATCTCTGAGTTAAGTTCAACTTCGTTGTGTTGTGTTGTCCTCTTACTGCATAGGGCCACTTTGGCCCAGAGACATAACTGCCTGTAACCTTACTCTGACTCATACAGATAGTCTCAGTTATTGTAACTTTTGGAAAATTCCACCACCTCTTGAAATAACACAGGTAAAATGTTCCATCCAGTTTCTGGGATGCTTGGGTAAGGAAAGAAAAGAACACCAAAAAGTGGAGTTCCCGTGGTGGTTCAGGGGTTAACGCATCCGACTAGGAACCATGAGGTTGCAGGTTTGATTCCTGGCCTTGCTCAGTGGGTTAAGGATCCGGCATTGCTGTGAGCTGTGGCGTAGGTTGCAGACCTGGCTCGGATCCCTCGTTGCTGTGGCTCTGGCGTGGGCCGGCAGCAACAGCTCCGATTAGACCCCTAGCCTGGGAACCTCCATATGCCATGGGAGCAGCCCTAGAAAAGGCAAACAAAAACAAAAAACAAACAAAAAAACACACCAAAAAGTGACAGCTGAAAGCCACATTGCAAAAGAGAGGCAGGAATCATCAAATAGAGACATTAAATCCCCAAAAGAACAGCAGTCTTCGGCTATGTATTGCATAAACAGTCTGAAATCTTTCAATATTCCTTCTCCATTATAATGAGGCTAATTTAAAAAACTCAATTTGTTGAGTATAAGTCATCAAAAAAAGTTGGATTATTTTAGTAGAGATGAAAGTGAGGGTTTCTTGTGAAATATTTCCCGTTCAAAATAGATAGAAAATGGAGGTGCACTTTGGCTTTATCATGGTCAACTTATCTGGAATACTTCACTCCTAGAGATTATCAGTTAAGATTTAAGTTAACTGAACATGTACTGCTTACTTTTTCTGTGTCAGGCCTGTAGAGACTTTAAGACATAGTACCTGTCCTCAAGGTGCTTACAGTTTTTAATTGATTATTCCGGTGAAAATCATTTGCATCTCACAGAAGGTGACTTTGGTTGTTTGTCCAGGAGCCTTGACAGGCCTTCTGATGACTCTTAACCTTGTTCTTCACCCGAAGCATTGGCTGCTATGCCACCTCGGGCCATTCTGTCGCAAGGCAAAACTCCATAACTCTGATTCTCAGAGCTGTAAAAAATGAAGTCCACCCTCGGACCCAGAGAAGGGATTGGAAAGGATACCAGACTCACTCCCGACCTGGGCTACATCAAGAGCATTGTCTCCCAAGTCCCTCATCACCTCATGAAGCTCTAAGGGGAGTCTTTACCTCACTGGAGGCAGCCTGTGGTGTGGAGAGAGCTCAGCTGGTAGCAGGTGGCCTGGCTGGCAGTTATATCTCCATAGCTACAAGCTTGGGTGAGATACTCCCTTAGGGAATGTCAGTTTCCCCATCTGAAAAACAAGAAGGCTCAACTCACACCTCTGCAAGTAAGTTCTTCCTGAGCACTTCTTGCTATGCTATTGTAGTCCACCCCTGAGTCTGTTTCACTAACATTTGTATTAAGCCCTGTGACGCAGTAAATACACAACACAAAGCTCTGTATATGGTGATAGAATGGAACCTTGGTTGCTGAAACTCCTGTGTGCTCAACATCCCCAGCTTAAGAGGAAAGGCAGTGGCCCCTGCATGCTGTGTCTCTTCCTGTGTGGTTCCCACATAATGTGCAGTGAGGATCAAGGGGAGGCATTGAGAAGCCATATCCATTCTCATTTATCTTTGACCTTGAGTGTATCCTTCATGCTGCTTGTTGGCTGCTTCGGCATCAGTTTCAAAGATTTATCCAAGATCCAGTTGAAATTCTTGCCAAGTCCTCACATCTGAACTAGCTTTTATATTTTCTCATGGGACCATACTACTTGAATTGAGAAATTAGAACTCATTAGATTCCCAAACATGTTTTCAAAACAAATGACTGAATTGAATAGTTATTAATTTATTTAATTTTTATTTGTTTAGAATTGATATCTTAAGATGTCCCAAGTCTTGCACCTTAGGCGTGATATCTGCTAGATCTGTCAGTGCTTCTGCATGATATTCTTCCTATGTCTACCTCTACCACCCCATTTGAAGAGTGTATCAAAGCTTATCTTGATTACTGCAGTATCTTCCAAAGTTGTCACTGTGTCTCATCTTTCAACATTTCAAAATTTCATTCATCATCCATGTATATGTGTATTAGCTTCATAAGTCTTAAACCCTCGTCATAGTTTTCTGTTATTCAAAAACTTCAGTGTTTTCTCTTGGTCCAGAATAAAGTCTGAATTCCTCCATCTCACATCTCGCTCCCTCCAATGTCCTTCTGGTGCTTTTCAACACGAAACCTAGGCCCCATCTTCATTAACTTCTGTAAAACTCCAGAGAACTTTAATCCTCCTGTACACATGTATGTACATTCCTAAAGCTTGCCACTGAGCTGTGAGCCCGCTACGGGTAGTATTCATGCCAGTTGACAAGGTCTCCCACACAGCAGCCAGACACAGGCAGATTCCTCTTCAGTAATGTTCAGTATTGTTTATGGAACAGATCAGTGAGTGTGCCCCACAAAGCCATTGCCCTTTCTACCTTCAGCTCTTCTTTCATGTAATGCTGCACTTGGGATGTTCTCTTCCAGTCACTTTAAAATGTTGGCTAATTTTGATAAGTCAGAGTTAAGTTTCATCTAAGATTTCCCATTTTTTGGCACAAAACTCTTCATAAGCTAATTTTATTCATGTTTGTAGCTTCTATAATTAAGCCCCCGTGTTCATTCCCAGTATTGTTTATTCATATTTTCTCTTCCTTTTATCTTGATCAACCTTGCTAGAGGCTTGTTAATTTTATTACTCTTTGCAAAGAGCCAGTTTTTGGCTTTCGTTTTTTCCTCTCTGTTGTATGTTGATTTTCCATTTTATTAACTTCTCTTATCTGTAGTATTTCCCCTTTCTACTTTTTTGGGTTTGATTTGATGATATTTTCTCTTTCTCTCTTTTTTTTTTTAAACTGAGACAGATGCTTAGTTCAATAATTTTTAGCCTTTTTTTCTTTTGCTAATTAAACATTTGAGGTTATACTTTTCACTATCAATACTGTGTTACTTGCATTTCACGAGGGAATTCTTGCATAGAAATATTGTGTAGCTCTAGATGTTGTCTAAGTTATAATATGATTTATTTTTTGATATGTGATTGGTTTATTTAGGAGTAAGTTTTTAAATGTCCCAATATGTTGTTTTTCATAGCTATCTTTTAGCTACTATGTCTTACCTAATTGCTTTATGCTCAGAGAACTTACTGTGACACCAAATCCTTTGAACTTTGTTGAGACTTTCTTGTCAATTTTGGTTGAAAAATTCTCTTGCCTCTTATTGTTGGGTGGAATGTGCTATAAATTCCCATTAGGTTATGCAGTTAATATAGTGTGATTTCAATACATTGTCTTAATTTTTTCACTGCTTGGGCTAACAGTTTCTAAGATAGCTGTGTTAAAAGTATTTCCATTACCATAATAGTTTGTCCATTTTCCTCCATAGTTACAACAATTTTTTGCTTTAAATATTTTCATGATGTGTTGTCAGGTACATGTACATTAAGAATGATTATGACTTTGACAAATTGAAACTTTAAACATTGTATAGTGATCCTTTATCTAGTTATTTTTTTTTCTTGGGTGATTGTTTTTTCTTATGAGTCAGTTGACTCTGATAGTGATATAGCTTCATTTCTTTACTATTTATCTAGAACATCTTTTCATTCTTTTTTAATCTTCTTGTGTTCTATGTCTTATATGTTTCTTATAAATAGTGTAGTGCTGGATTTATTTTTATCTTCAGTATTTATCTTTTAACTATAACAGTTTATGCATCAACATTTATGATAATTGCTGATATTTATTCACACTGTATTTCTATGTATATAGTCATATATTTTGTTACATATACAGTATATTCATTTTGGAGTTTTTAATTATAGCTCCTTATTTTTCTATTCATTTTGTTCTCCATTTCTTTTTCTCCTTGCTTACCTTATGTTTGAGTAAGTTTATGTCATGTTATTATATTTTCAGTTTTATTTTGGAAATTATGCAACCTATTTTTCTTCTTTTAGTGGTTACCATAGAGGTTTTTAATATGCACATATAAGTTGAAATCTAGGGTTAATGAATGTTTTGATCTTTTTTGTTAACAGTGACCTCATAAGTCACTCCCTCTGTTCCTCTCCTGTTTTACTTTATTTTTGGTTAGCAATTTTGAGATATAATTTGTATAGCATGGAGTTCCCGTCGTGGCTCAGTGGTTAACGAATCTGACTAGGAACCATGAGGTTGCGGGTTCAATCCCTGGCTCAGTGGGTTAAGGAGCTGGTGTTGCTGTGAGCTGTGGTGTAGGTTGCAGACCCAGCTTGGATCCTGTGTTGCTGTGGCTCTGGCGTAGGCCAGTGGCTACATCTCCGACTCGACTCCTAGCCTGGGAACCTCCATATGCCATGGGAGCGGCCCTAGAAAAGGCAAAAAGACAAAATAATAATAATAATTTGTATAGCATACAATTTGCCCATTTAAAGTGTACAATTCAATGATTTCTGATATATTTAGAGTTGTACAACCATCACCAACATCTAATTTTAGAACATTTTCCTTACCCCCCCAATAAAAACCACACACACCTCAGAAGTCATTTCTAATTTCCTCCCACTAACTTATTCTGCCTCTGTGGATTTGCCTATTCTGGACATTTCATATAAATGGATTATACAATACATTGTTTATTGTGACTAGTTTATTTCATTTAGCCTAGTGTTTTCAAGATCCATGCATATTGTAGCATATATCTATACTTCATTTCTTTTTTAAGGCCAAAAGCATTCCATTGTGTTGATATACCTGATATTCATGTTTATGAAGATTGGTAAATGCTTTTAAAGCTAAAGTTGGCTTTAGTGATTATTTTAAATCTGTAGGTTCTTATTCACTTATTCTTTGGTTTAGAATTATTTTCTTTGATCATTAGTGCTTAATCAAAAAGTTAATTTTTTTTTTCTTTTTAGGGCCAGACTCATGGCATGTAGAAGTTCCCAGCCTAGGGGTCTAATTGAGCTATAGTTGTCAGCCTACGCCACAGCACCGCCAGATCCCAGCTGTGTCTGCTGCCTGCACCACAGCTCATGGCAATGCCAGATCCTTAGCCCACTGAGCGAGGCCAGGGATCGAACCCACATTCTCGTGGTTATTACTGGGATTCAGTTTACCACTGCATCACAACAGGAACTCCCAAAAAATTAAGTAAATTAAAATCAACCTTTTTGTATGTTTGCAGCAGGTGATTCAGCCTGGGTGCCGTACTGCTGGATAAATTAACCATACAGAGACTCTCTTCTATGTATGCAGCTCTCCCATCCATCCTTCTCTCCCAGATCAACCCCTCTTCACTAGCAATCTTTTTTTTCCTGCTCTGCCAGCATATTGAGGTCTCTCTCACCTCATACTCCTTCAGCCCTATTTGGAGGTTTCTGTTCATATGCCTCTTGACACAGAGGGCCTTGTATTCAGTTACTGCTCACCATAAGGGGAATTTCTGGGTGGGCATGGATGGTCTTTGATGTTTCTGTAAGTATTCAGAAAGGAAGTCTGAATTAGCATAGAGAGGGCATATGGTAGGCATCCCAAAAATAACTATTAGGTAAATGGCAGAATCAGCATCTGCTCTTTTCCTCCCTGACAATTGACTTCTCAGAGTGAAATTTCATGTATGAGGCTCCTGATGCCTGGATAAAGTGAGCTGAGATCAAGGTGCCAATATACTGCCCTGGGCACCTTTTCAGGTTTGGCTCCTTGATCTCAGGGACATGGGAAGGGACCAGAGTGCAAGCTCTCATTATTTATAGCCTCCACAGGGCCTGTGAGGGGACACAGGACAAATCATCTTCCCCAGTCTGGCTCCACTGAGGGTTGGGAGGCATGTTGCAATTTTGATTTCCCAAGTTCAGAGGGGGCTTAGATATGTGTCTATCTTAAGCTCTTTATTGTCTTTCTGCATATTAAGTGGCAAAAACCAGGGGCTCAGTGGAGCATATTCAAAAGGGAGATCAAGGGAGGAATTTGAATCAGATCTGATTAAAGCCTAATCTCCTTATTACTGTACTGGAAGGAAAGCACTGACCAGGACCAATGGGTAGGGCCTTTTTCACAGAGCTGCTTGTGTGGCTTGACACAAGCTGCTTGTGGTAAGCAGAACACAGTGACCCAGGAGGGCCTACCCTGGCCTCACAGGTGGGAGAGGCCTCTCTCTGAATTTGTAAATCTTTAAATTGAGCTGGGAATGGAGAGCACCGAGGTTGAACAGATGGGGCTGTGGCTACTCCACTTCAGGCTAATGAGAAATCAGCATTCCCAGATAGCAAAGTGCTCTGGAGGGACCAGACCTCGCCAGCTTAGGAGAGTTTAGAAGAGGGAGGCTCTGAAGGCTGCTTCATGAAATCAGCACATTGCCCTTATTCTTTCTCCCTGAAATAGCAGTTGGTTCATCAGGGATGTCTGATCTTGACACAGGTTAGAAATGTATATCTTTTTTAAAAGATTGAATACGCAGAGCAAAAATGAAAATACGGTGCTACAGCCTAGAAATAACAGGGGAGGATTTCACATAAACCAAATCTGATTTATAGTTGGCACTTGGAAAGGGTTGTGGAGCCTTACCCATAATAGACGCTTAATGGGTATTTGTTGAATTTAATGATTTGAATCATTTGCAGCAAAACAAATTCTACTTTGTCTGAATTGCTCAGATAGGTTTCCTCTTCACTCCATTTAGCGCAGCAGGCAGGTAAGATTTTCCATGAGCAGTTGAACCACAGGATGAGGAACCCTGGCCCATTTGTATCCCATGCCCTAAGTCTCAGCGGCATGTGACGGTGGTACTGAAATAGGAGGCCCTTGGCCTGAGTCCAGGCTTCCTAATTTACTCATCTGTAAAAATATAGGACTTCTTTTGGTGAGAAATAATGTTTATGATAATACAACACAATTATCTGGCACAGGGTAGCTCTAAATAAATGTTGGTTACAGAAATAAATTGTGATTTCCCCTTCAGATGGTGTTGGGTAAAAGCTAGTTATTCAGCTTTAGGGTGTCCACTAAAATATCCATGCATTCTGAGAAAATATTGAAAAGTTCCAATAGCCTAAAAGTGCTAGCATTAAAAATGGATTTGCATTAATTATAAGATAAATCTGAATGGAAATCCAGGTCATCACCTGGAGTTGGTGTCTTTGTCTCCTGAAGGGTAGACTGCACACCTGGAGCCCAGGATAAGGTTAGAAGAGACACGGTTAGGAGAGACACATGATGAGGAAGAAGATTGCACCAAATGGGAAACCCTTGGCAAAAACTGCTTTCCAAAGGACTAAGACTAATTCACATCCCCTGATTAGTACCTCTTTTTCTCCATATGCTCAGATATCACTATCTTAGTGTATGGTTTAGTCCTAGAAGGACCTTGTAAGCGGTAAAGCTGGAGGAAGGGGTTGTGGCAAGGGGAGTGCGCTTCAAGAGTTGGAGTTTTTGGTCTGCTGTTACATAAAGATGTCTGGCAGTGGCGACTCAGGCAGCAGGATGTTGTGAAAGCTCCCCAGGTGAGTCTAATATGTAGCTTGGTTTGCAATCAGCTGATTCAGATTGTCCAGGGATACATTTTCCTTTAGGCCAGAAGTGGAATCAAATTGCTTTGCAGTCCAGGAAGGCAGTGCTTCTTAAAACACCTGTTAAATATACAGATAATGGACCTTTGGCCAAGATATACCAAATCAGAATCTCTGGGGATAGGGGTAGGAGTTGGGTCTTGGGAATCTGGATTTTCCACAAGTTCTCCAGCTGCCTCTTAGCCACACTTAAATCTGAAATTGAATGCCAGTGGATCATAATGCTGACTGTTGACAAGAATCATGTGGAGATGATCAAGTTTAAAAGCTCCTGAGTGAATCTAGTGTACTGTTTAGGCTTAAGAACCACTGAACTCGAGGTTAAGTATGTTAATAAGCCGATAAGCTTAAATGATAAAAGGAAATTTCCTACAGCAACTATATAGACAAAGAATTTATGCTTACTGGTTACACAAATTTCCAATCTCAAGGTTTTTTAAACAGAGGAGACAAATGTGGAATAGTGGGAAGTGCTGCAAATCTATGGCAAATCGATCTTTACTATCCTCCTCGAGGATTTAACCTAGATGCATTTCCTTTCCAACAGGAATATGACAACGTGCTCATGATTATTAAAATTTGTTCTTGAAACTTAAACGAAATAAAGTAAAACAAAAAATTGAAAGTAGAACTAGTGAGATAGGCTAGCAAATTTATCATTATTTTCTGATGATACAGTCTTTGCCTAGAAAATTTAATATGAAACTACACAGAATGCCTAGCAATTTGGTTAGATATAAAAGGAAAATTTTTAAAAGCTCTTTTTATCATATTTTTACATTCACCAGTTAAGAAAAATAATAGAAGATGATGCATTCGCATTAATGGTATTAAAAAAAGTCTTAAGATCTATAGGAAAACCACAAAACATGAATGAGCAACATAAAAGATAACTTGTATAAATGGAGTCACGTTATTCATAGATAGGAAAGACTGACCTGTAATGATGTCAATTTTCTGCAAACTAATTTATAGTTTTTATGCAGTTTTGCAAAAGTCAGTGTTTATTTTTTAAAAATGGATAATGCTATTTTAAAGTCTACCCAGCAGAACAAGAAAGGAAGATTAATAAAATTGTGAAAAATACTTGTATGACTTGCCTTACCATCTATAAAAATGTACAAAACCAATAAAAAATTGAGAGAATCTTTCAAGACGGAAAAGGAACATTGATGACAGAATAGAAAAACAAATTTAATAAAAGTAAAACCTCCCTAGAATACATTTAAATTAATGATGTGATATTGATAATATTTCAGATCTCTGGGGAAAATTAATTGTTCAACAATTAGAACAATTGGTAAACTTTGGAAAAATACTAAAGTTTTTACCTCCTGCAATATAAGCAATTAATTCCATTTTAATTAAGTTAAATGTCCTCTTATAAATCAACAAACAGAAAAAGATGAGTACCTCAGTAGAAAATATATAAGGTTTATGAACCGTTAATAAAAGAAATGCAAATGAACATTAAGGATGTGAAAAATGTGCACCTTTACCAAGTTTCAAAGAAAAAACTTAAGAACAATATATTTTTCACTTATTTATTTTACAAAGAGAAAAATTATGGAGAAGTTGTAGTAAATTGACCTCTCTTCCACTCTACTGTTGAGGATGCAGATTTATATAATCACTTTTGCAGGGCAATTTGGAGACACGTATTAAGAGTCTGAATGATATAGGAGTTCCCATTGTGGCCATGAACCCAGCTAGTATCCATGAGGATGCGAGTTTGATCCCTGGTCTCACTCAGTGGGTTAAAGATCCGGCGTTGCCCTGAGCTGTGATGTAGGTCACGGACATGGCTTGGATTCTGCGTGGCTGTGGCTGTGATGTAGACCGGCAGCTGCAGCTCCAATTCGACCCCTAGCCTGGGAACTTCCATTTGCCACAAAAAGTCTTAATTTTATATATATATATTTAATGTTTAGAACTTTTCACTAAGTAATTTCTCTTCTAGGAAGTTTTCTTCAGGACATAATCAGGGATTTGTGTAATGATTATCGTATAATGATGCTATACAATAGTGAAAATTTGAGGCAATATAAATGTCCATAATAAGGAATTGCTTAAATAAATTTTGGTTTAGCTCTATAGTTTAGTTCTGTAAAATCTTAAACTATGTTTTTGCAGAAAAATCGCATCAACAAAGCGTGTTGTTAATAAAAGACAGACAAGACCACTAAAATAATCGATATATTGGCTTCTGGGGAGGAAGTTTAAATCCACCCCACACCTTCTGGCAGATGATGAATACAATGTTGCATATAATCTGGGCACATTTTATTGAGTAATTATTTGAGCAGGTGGAATAATTGTATAATCTTAAGGGCATGTTAAGATGGGAGTGACTATTCTCTTGCTTTTGTGCTATCAGAATTAGAAAGGCAGTTTTTATCTGGCTGACATCCTTTATCTCTTAGAGGTGGGGGGAACTGAGAAAGTGGGTAGTGGAGGAGGGGCAGAGGCCACCATCCCTGGAGCAAATGTTCTCTCCTGATCTCTCTTAGTCCTTTCCTCTGATGCTGCTGGGGTGCAGGGCATTGGGTCCCCTCCTTGCATTATAGTGGTATTAGGCAAAATTCCTTTTGCATTTAGGGGAAACGGAGAAACCTACAACTCAGGTTTCCCCAGCATAGTAAGAAGAAGCAATCCTCCTTTATCAGAATCAGAAGTTAGGGCTTGAGAGCAAACATCAGCTAAAAACGTCTGGCTACATGTCTTGTCCTCTGGATGTGTTGTGTTCGTTTCACTTGGAGGCCTGTCACATTGTACTGGTCTAAGATAGTATGGAGTGATTTTAGGTCTTGATCCAACCATCTTAATCTCATCAGAATGTCTCTATGTCTATCTTGAGAAATTAGTTTTACAAACTACCAGGCCATACGTAAAAAATAGAACTCCGACTGATAGCAGCGATCAGTCTAGGAAGACAAACTACAACCTCTGTAGTAATTGGGTTAAATCAATCAGGATTAAACCAATGACTGATAGCTACCCTAATTTTTGCCCCTGCTTCCAGTTTATGACCAACCAGAGAAAGGGAAATATGTTCCCCCAATCAATCATATAGGATTCTCTGCTTTTAGTTATTCTTTAGTTTCTCCTGATGCCATCGACCTCAAAGAAGGGCATGCCCGAGACCTCCCTTTGAGCACACAGCTTTTACACCGTACCCCTCCCCCGCCTGCCTTTGCGTTTGAATGAAATTCAGGTGATAGTGGGTGACTCTTGCTATAGCAATCTTGGAAGTCTCTGCTTGTTTTCATTTGGGTGGTCTCTGTCTGCACTTTCTTTTTATCTACCTATCTTCCTGTATGACTACACAGAGGAATATATACTATGAATATATTCTCTATCTGTAGAAATGAATATAGTAATTGCAATATATATAAATTTTTCTATTTTGGAAAACAAAATGCACAGGTTGGTTAGACTGGTATTTAAGGGAAGCTTTGCTCCCAAAACAGTTCCAAGAAATTAAAAAAAAAAACAAATTTTAAATTTAGCTTTTAAATTGATAGATTGAATAGACGGATTTGCCCACCATAATGTGGGTCATCCAATCCATTGAAGGCCTGAGTAGAGCAAAAGGCTGATCCTCCCTGAGTGAGAGAGAATTCTTCTGACTTCAAGCTAGAGCATTAGCTCTTCCTAGTTCTACAGTCACTTCCAGCCTTTAGCCTAAAACTGGTTGTCTCTCTGTACTTATTTGTACTTTTCAGCCTTTGTAATTGCACGAGCCAAAACTATAAAAAACTAGTCAATCTCAATCTCTTCCCCTCCCTCACTTCCTCCTTTCCCCTTCCTCCTCCTTTTCCTCTCTTTCATTCTCAGTCTGTGTGTGTGTGTGTGTGTGTGTGTGTGTGTGTGTATACACACAAGACTTGTACACATACAATAGGAAGAATGTCCAGACTTTGAACTTAAAAGGCTGAACTAGTGTGATGGATGAAGGAAATGGAGACTTTTAAGCTAAAATAACTATTGGTCAAAATGGGAAAATATAGAATGACATGGGGCAAAGAAGGGGAGGGATTGGCAAGTCCTCTTTGGAATATATGTTCAGTTGAAGCTACAGAAAGATATCCAAGAGAATCTGGAGAGTGGACCTGTAAAAGATTCTCAGAAATTTCTTGAACAAAAAGAAAATCAGTAAGCTATAAAGGTGTAATAATTATAAATAAGTTGGTTGTTTAAAGCCATATCTCCATCTGTGACACCACAGTTGACCAATTTTCTTAAGAAATGTTAGCAAATTTTAAAAGAAATAATTTTAGTTTATTTTGCTCAGTATTCATGATCTGAAACAGCCCACACTAGTGGGAATGATGTGGAATGAAGTATCTCTCATACTAATAGTTTGCAACTGAAAGCGAGTTGTAATTGTTATGCAAAATTACCCAGATTGCCTGTCTACACTGAACTCAGCAAGTGACCCCTTCAGTCTCCAGTTTTCTTTGCTTGTGCATAACCATTCTCAGTGGTGGACAGAGAGACTGCTCAAAAATATTGACTGTCAAATGCAAAAACATGAACCAGGGTTAGAAAAACAGGATTAGTGTAGTCTGCTTAATGAATGGTCTCTGCTGAATGACTCCTCCACAAGAAGGCAAATGTCCAATAGATTCCAGGATGTAACGAGAGCAGCCAGAGCTGGTCCACTGGTGGCATCTCTCTCTGAGCTGTCTGCTGCCCTGCTTTGCGCTTCAGTCCCTGCACACTGAATCGTTAACCTTTGGCACTGAGTAGGGTTCAGCATTTCAGAAGTGTCTTGATTATGAAAAATCTGCCAGCACTAATGGGGAACCTCTGACCCAGGTGCCAGCCCAGCCTTACAGCTCCACAGCTGCTGCAATTTTGATTGAAAAACAGGTCTCTGGTGTCAGGAACAAAGTAACTGGGAATTGGGCCACCTGTAATAGTCACACTTTTATGCAGACCATGAAGATTCTTCCTCTTCTTTTCTTTTACTGCCAAAAGACTGATTTCCTACATTAACTGAACGCAAAATTTACAAATCACCACTTTTATCTGACTTTTCGCCCTTCCACTCATTTAGGGACCTACTGCATGCCAGCTTACTGCTGGTTACTGGTTTTTTTTTTTTTTTTTTTTTTTTTTTTAAATAATAGAGTCATGGTGTTATGCGTGTGTGCAAACACCCACACACACACGTGCACATTGATGGGCGGGGGCTATAACTCATGTAAACACCACCTGGGCATCAGGTAAGAGGACTGGAGTAGTTGGAAGACTTCTTGGAAGAGGTAGCAATGGGACTAGGCATGGGATAATAGGATAGGCAGAGAGGGAGGTGAAGAGCAATTTAAAGCTGAGAAAACAATTTGGACTAGTGCTTTAAGAGAATGTCTACTGGAATTCCAGCTTGGAAGTCATCTCTGTATCCCTATGGCAGACCATGTATATAATTAAATATTAGCTGTTTATTAAGCCTTATATAGCCAGGGGTTAGTAGACAGTGTGCCCTGGATTTCTGAGAACTCACCTCTAAACAAGAAGACTTAAAAAAAAAAAAAAAAAGGCACAAACAACTCTTAAGAGCCAAATGAACATGTTTCTGTAGTTCTGTAGCTGAGGTTTTTTACGCCTTGCTTTTGTGAAGGGACATGATCACTGCACTTTTATTTCTTTTTTTATTGGAGTATAGTTGATTTACAGTGTTGTGCCAATTTCTGAATGAATAAGCAATGAGACCCTACTGTGTAGCACAGGGAACTATATCCAGTCTCTTGGGATAGAACATGATAGAAGATAATATGTACTTTTCTTTTGAGTGAGCCCAGGTTTATTTTTAAGGCCTTAAATCAGCTGATTTACTCATTCAGTGGGTGTTTCTGCAGGTCTCTCATAGGCCAGGCACTGTTCTAGGCACTGAATATACAGCAGTGCAAGAAACAGACAAAAAATTGTCTTGACACAGCTTATTTTCTACTGTCTGTGGGGAAAGTTACCTTTTTAATATAATTGAGTAATCCGTGTAACATTTCAGAAAATAAATGATACAAAAAAAAACATAAGCAGTTTAAGGAAATAGGTATCTGTTCTAAGGTGGGCTACATTTTACATTTTTACCAAATAATTTCTGAGATATTCACATGCCATACAGTTTGCCCCTTTAAGGTGTATAATTGACTCTCATTGTCTAATTCCAGAACATTTTCATCATCTCCCCCCAAAATCTTATCCATGAGTGGTTACTACCTACCTCCCCTCATCATATAACTCCTCTCACCCCTTTCCTCCAGTTCCTTGAAACCACTCACATGTTTTCTGTGTTCGTATGGATTTGCCAATTCTGAACATTTTGTATTAATGGAATCATAAAATATGTTGCTGATTGTGTCTGGCTTCATTCACTTATCAATGTTCCTTCATGTTGAAAGCTTTTTATGGCCGTATAACAGTTGTATGGATATACCACATTTAATAATTCATTTACTAATTAATGGGCATTTGAATTGTGTTTACTTTTTGACTGTTATGAATGAGACTGTATGAATATTCATGGATTTTTATATGGCCATATGTTTTCAATTTTCTTGGGTATGTACACCTGAGAGTAGCATTGCTGGGACAAATGGGAACTTTCTGTTTAACTTTCTGTGGAACTTTCAAACTACTCCTGAAACATACTACATACACTGTTTTACATTCGCAGCAGCAATGATGGTTTAAATTTTTCCACATTCTCATCAACACTTGTTATTTTCCTTTTTTTTTTTTTTTTTAATTATAGCCATCCTAGTAGTATTTTATTGTGGTTGTGATTTGTGTTTCCCTAAGGACTGATAACAGCATGTTTTCATTTTGACCATTTTTATATCCTCTTTGGAGAATCCTTTGCCCATTAAAAAATATGATTGTCTTTTACTTCCTGTGCTTTTACTGTTGAGTTGTAATAGTTTTTTATATATTTTATATGTATATGTTCTATATATATTCTTGTCAGATATAATTCATTACTTTTTCCCATTCTATGGGTTGTATTTTTACTTTCTTCATGGTGTCTTTTGTAACACAACACTTTTTAATTAAGTCCAATTTATTGTTTTTCTTTTTTGATTGTACTTTTGGGGTTATTATCTAGGAAACCATTGTCTAATCCAATATGAATATTTATACCTATGTTTTCCTTAAAGTGTTTTATAGTTGTAGCTCTTTTTTTTTTTTTTATTTTCCCACTGTACAGCAAGGGGGTCAGGTTATCCTTACATGTATACATTGCAATTACAGTTTTTCCCCCACCCTTTCTTCTGTTGCAACATGAGTATCTAGACATAGTTCTCAATGCTATTCAGCAGGATCTCCTTGTAAATCTATTCTAGGTTGTGTCTGATAAGCCCAAGCTCCCGATCCCTCCCACTCCCTCCCCCTCCCATCAGGCAGCCACAAGTCTCTTCTCCAAGTCCATGATTTTCTTTTCTGAGGAGATGTTCATTTGTGCTGGATATTAGATTCCAGTTATAAGTGATACCATATGGTATTTATCTTTGTCTTTCTGGCTCATTTCACTCAGGATGAGTTGTAGCTCTTATATTTAGGTCTTTGACTCATTTTAAGGAAATTTTTGTGCCTGTGGAATCCTGTCCCAGTACCATTTGTTGAAGGACTATTCATTCTCCATTTAGGTGTCTTGGAACTCTTGTTAAAAATCTGTTAGCATTAGGTATGTGGGTTTATTTCTGGGCTTTCAGTTCCATTTAATTGAACTATGTGTCTGTCATACTATATTGCGTTGTTTTGATTATGTAGCATTGTAGTAAATTTTGAAATTGGGAAGTATTTTTCTTTTCTATATTATTTTGACTGTTCTGGTTTCATTGCATTATCTATATGAATTTTAGGATCAGTTTGTCAATATGCAAAACAGGCAGCTTAAGATTTTGATAAAGTTGAATCTGTACTTTAATTTGGGGAATATTGCCTTCCTTAACAATATTAATTTTCCAATCCATGAAGATGAGATATTTTTTCCATTTATTTAGGTCTTTTATTTTTTTCAATGACATTTTGTAGTTTTTGGTCTATTTCTTTTTTAAATTGGGACAATGATTCATTTTTTTATTTTTAATTTATTATAATTGATTTACAATTTCTATCAGTTTCTGTACAGTAAAGTGACCAGTCATATATATACGTGGTGAATTTCTTTTAGACTAAACTTTAATGCTAAGTATTTTATTTCTTTATGCTATTACAATTGGAATTTTTTTCTTAGTTTCATTTTTGAATCATCATTGTTAATGTATAGAAATAAAATTGAATTCACTTTTTAGCTCTAAATTTTTGTTAAACATTCTGTGTATTATGAGTTTCTATATACAAGGTCATGTCATCTGCAAGCAGAAATAATTTTGCTGCTTCTTTTCCAGTATGGATGCCTTTTGTTTTCTTGCCATATTGCTAGAATTTCCAGTACAATTTTGAATAGAAGTGGTGATATTGAACATCCTTGTCTTATTTCTGATCTCTGGGGGAGTGCAGGAGAATGCAATTCTAAATTAAGTAGACAGAGTACATTTTAATAAAGAAGTGGAATTTGGAAAAAAAAGAAATTAAAGAGCCACATAGGCATCTATATGTGGGGTAAATATTCCAGATAGAGAAAACAGTACACAGAACCTGAAGCAGAGGTGTAGCTAGAATGGAGTAAGTGTGTGATAGAGCAGAGAGAAAGAGGTCAAAGAGGTGGAAGCCATTGTAAGGCCCTTGGCTGAGTAAAATGAGGATTCATTGAGGGCTTTCAAGCAGAGGAAAGAAATGATCCAAGTTACTTTACAAAAAAAAAAAAAAAAATCTCTTTGGTGAATGTTTTAAGAATAGATAGCAGAGGAGAAAGAGGGAGACCAATTAAGAGGTGACTCAAATCCAGGCAAGAGATGATAATGGCTTGGCCCATTTGGTAGCTGTGAAGTTAGTAAGAAATGGTCAGAGTCTAGACATATTTTACAGCCAAAGCTAAATGTACAATTCAAATAGAAAGTGAGATGATGATGGTGATAGTTCCAGTGTTCTTAGATCTGAGCACCCAAAAGTCATCTGAGATGGCAAAGACCACAGGTGGAGCACTATAGGAGAGACGGGGGATCAAGAGGTTAGTTTTCAATGCGGAGCATGAGATGTCCATTAGATATTCATGTGTCGCTACTGAGTAATTTGTTATATGAGTCTGAAGTTTGGAGAAGTGTCTCTGCTGAAGATACGTATTTAGGAGTCATTGATACAAAGATGCTGTTTAAAGCCATGAGACTAATGAGGTCATCCAGGGAGTTACATATGGAGAGAAGATGAGAAAACCAAGATAGGAACACAAACATGAAGAATTAAGACTCTAGGGAGACTTAAAGGAACCAGCAAAGGAGACAAAGAGGGGAAAGATGGTGAACTGATGAGACAAGAAAGAGTATGTAGTATTCTGGAAGCTAAGTGGCTAAGTGGAGGATGGTGTGAGTTTTTTAATACTTGACAGTTTTTGAAGAACCATGTTGGCCTCTTCAGATTCTGAATGACAGATGACCTCTTAGTGCCCTTCTCTGTCAGGTGGTAAGAGTCTTCTTATTTCAGGTTCTGGGGACCTGGCTCCACTCAAATATGTAATGGTGAAGGACAGGGCTTGGGGGGAGGAGTTGGGAGGAAAACTGACAGTTTTTATGCATCTCCTCCCACTGTGGTTGTATTTGCTTAGAGATTTGCCCTGGTCTCCACAGTTGTTTTGAGTTGCTAATCAAGTATGCCAGATTTTCAGCTTCTAGTTTGCAAACTCGGATACTGTAAGTTTTATCCCATTGGAATAAGAGTTAATTAAAACAAGATTAAAATGTTAATAATTTGGGGGGGCAGTATGGTGAAAGCTTGGAATCTCTGGAGATTGAGAAAGTTTTTCATAGAAACCAAAGCATACTGCAATGGAAAAAAAAATCCATCTAAATTGTCAAGAACAATTATGATCTTTCTCATTTGAAAAGAAACTTATGATATTATATACTTGAGTGAGTTTGCAGGGCATTAAAATTGTGAACATGAACTGAAATTTTGCCATGGTTTTGGGGGAGAATGTAAATTGCATCTCAGAGTTGTCTTCACAGGTTATGCTATAGATGGGATGTATTCTTTATATCCCTGGTCATGATAACAGGTATTATTCCTGTCCCATTGTAGGGGCCCCAAAGGTGTTCATGATATAAGGGAGTAAAAAGGCCATCTTGAGTTCATGTGGCCCATTTCTTTGAGTTTCTGTACAATCCCCCTTAAATCACTACAAGACCATTCTTTTCAGATTACAGAAAAAGTGAGCTCTATTGTTTTGCTCAGAGTAAGTTTCTAATTATGCTGTGGAGGCCAGCCTAACTAGTCATTTTTGACTTCCTTGAGGTTTCCTAGGCACTGTGCAAGGATTTGAAAGGAGGCTGGGACTTTATCCTAGTACTTACTATAATAGTTTATGGTATTATAAACTGCTCCAGTGCTGGGGACCTACAGTCTGGTTCTGAGGCTAACTTCACAACAGTGCAGTACGTTTAGTACCTACTTGACTACTGTTGTGTCCTGTACAGGCCCGGCCTCTACAACGTGGCCATCCAACTTGTCACTGCTCACTGGGGCTTTGTAGCCCAGAACATTACTGTTTAAAGTAGCGAATGTGTTAAAGGATTGGTTTAGAACAGCTTTCTTATGCTGAAGTGAACAGATACATTCTCCACAGTGGCAGCAGCTGTTGGGAAGTTTTAAACCACTGCTCCCTTATAGAGCTGTCTTTCTGTATTAGATCTGCTACTTTGGACAATGGTTGCTGCAGATTGATTTCCTGCAGGCATTCCAGGATGTGTGATGCTCACCCCTGATTTGTAGCTGCAGTTCCTCTGTCTGATAAATATGTAATCCCATGCACTGAGAGCTTGAAGCTACTTCAGGGAAGGAACTAGTCAGCTGGAGAAAGATGGCAACTCAGCCAGGTGAGCTAAAAAAAAAAAAGTTTTGATTAAATGAACCAATACACGTACAGTGCTTTAGCATAAGTATCAAGTTATCGTAATATGATTATTATTACCTGAGGATTTTTTCTACAAATGGTCCTTCCCAGATGTCTAGATGTATTCTATACCCTCTTCATTTCTGCTCTGTGTTTCTGGAGGTTGGCTTATTCAGCCTCCCTCCACTGACTCCCATACCCTCTAGCTTTAGGTTGTGTTCAGCCAGTGGGTACCCTGGAAGGAGTTCTGCAAGAAAGAAGAGTGTGTGGTATGGGTGTTATTGCCCTTCTTCCCTGTAGGATCATTTCAGATTGGTTGGTCTTGGGAGAGAAGGTCACAGCTCGTGTCTGACAGTTCTTCCCACATAGCCTCTCCTTCTGCAGGTTAAACAACCTACTCCCACCCCTTTCTGTTTTAGGATTAGCACTGCAGCTTTAGGACTGGAAAACTCATTCTCATTAACCCTGGAACACTGTACCATTCTATATATTTTTCTCTACACTCTACCTGCACTTTTGTAGATGATTCCTTTATTAATATCTCCTTTAGCTACTCAATTTGAGAGTATCAGTCATTGCTGGGTAATAACCTGAAAAATACACATATTTACTTCTTTTTTGCTATTACCAACGCAAACCAGTGGAGCCTCTACCCTTTGCCCATCCCCTGTTATTTCTTGCCATACTTTAATGGCCACTTTTTCCCTTTAAGACTTCATTATCCTCACATCACTTCATGGGACAAGTGTGCTTATTGATGTATTACCCACCCTTTTTTTTTTCTCTTTGAAGCTCTGTCTGAAAGAAAAACACAGGCCTCAGGAATACTCATCAGACTGTTCACAACCACCCTTATGGACTTCTACCATCAAGCCTTCCTGAACTCTGCTTCTGCTGGGTGGTGTCCTTATAGTCACTCCTTTGAGCAAGCCCAGATAGTATGTTCCTTCACTGATGGGCTCTGGCCCTTATCTTCACGTTTAGGTGATGACAGTTGATGATTGTGAAAATTCTTAAAGAACTAGGTAAGATGACTTTCAGAGCCCATGATAATTATCAGGACTTAGACAAATCTGGGAAGAGGACTTTATAGTTAGAGGACTTTTGTGTTCACAGGGTAGACACATGAAGTTTATGTATAATTGTCTTGCATTTACCTTTCTGCATGCCACTTCCTTTCTAAACTTTCTAATTCCTGACATAGATCTAAAACAAAGACTGGGGCTGAATTGCATCAGCTCCGAACTTCTTTGTCTCTTAATGTATTTATTTTTTTCGCCATAGTGTGAGATTTGAAAAGCAGAGCTTATCACTAGTGCACAGTGTCACAATCCCAATAAGAATACTGGGCCAGTCAGAGGACAGCAGCTGTTAAAAGTGATACTGAGTTACACTTTGGTACTCCCCGAGAAAGTTGAGAGGTCGAGTTGGGTAATCTAATGAGCTCTCCCAGGACCACACGTCTTGAGTAGGCCTAAGATGATGCTCCAAAGATCTTAGAGTTGGTTCAGAATCATCACTCTGTAATGTGAAACAAGTTCTCTTGATTATATTCAATGGGAATTTGAATACACATTGTTCTCCATATCTGAATAGGCCTTGTTCTCTGTCTGCCATAAGACACAATGTACTTCCCATGCAAACAATGGCCTGTGATGAAGGGTGTCTATCAAAGAAAAAGTTAAGACTCAGGGGATTTATAAATAATGTTCCTAATGCAGATCTTTCTCTGGGAGAGAATTGAGACCTAACTTCCTTATTTGGAGTTTGGTGAGAAGTCTTGTCTTCTCAGGGGAATAAAAACCAATCCTGTATGTCAAGTAGGAATGTCCAGATGCAAATCATTTCTTCAAAGAATTTAGCCACTATTTGATAAATGCATCTTTGTTTGGATCTTTATTTCGTACATTTTAATACTGATATGAAAATTAAACCATGTGAATTTACTAATACTAGTGAGGGAAGGGACTATCATATATCCATCTATTTATCTTTTTTGACTAATTGAAACTTTTAGGCTCTTTCTTCTGACCTGATCTTGTTCTAGAATTTTGAGTTTTGGGATATGATAGCAAACACCAACAATATATAGGTGTGAATGCTTCAGACGTGGTAGATTGAGCAGGTGTCAATTTTCTCTTTTAATCCAGGCCTATTTATGACAGTGCCCAATATTTAACCAACCGTTTTTCCTGCAGCTGTCTGTAAGGCTAATGGGATTTTAAGAAATGATCTTTGGAAGCTCCCTGGTTCTTCTTGTAAGACATAACAAAACCAGTATTTCAGAGTTCATCACTCTTTCGGATATATTTGGATAATTTTTCCAACTGCATCATATAGTACTTTTCCCACTGAATTTATCTGTCCACACTCTGTCTACTCCTGAAGCCTCCACATACTTTCTATCAATTTATATTTAACAACAAAAAAATTGTAGTTAATTGAAACATGAAGATCTGACTGGATTTCTTTTTTCATTACCATTCATGCCATGCTAAATAAGATTTGCACTTGTACAGCTCTCTTGGCTATGTTACTTTTTATACCTACATGCAGAGAGAATTGCCCATCTATCCCTACTCTGATTCAGTCTTAAAACCAATCCTTGATCCCCGACAAACAATTCTTTCAAATCCGAGGTTAATCCATTTTGAATGGCCTTTGATGTAAACACTTCTAAGTGGCTTAAAAAATGTATTTCCAATCATTCCCTTTTAGTAACCTCAGGTCAGGGTAATTTACTTTGGAGCACTAGTTTCCAGTGAGAGTGCTGAGGGCCCAGAAGGACATGGAAAATTCAGCACAGACTCTGTAAATCTTTATGCCCTTCTGGTATTTTCTATAGATGGAAAAATGTTCTTTTTTACATCCACATACAGTCACCCCTCAGTATCTACTGGGCATTGGTGTCAGGATCCCCATACATACACAAACCTCTGGATGCTCAAGCCCCTTATAGAAAATGACGGTACAGTCAGCCCTCCCTATCCACAGCCAGTTGAGTCTGTGGATGCAGAACCCACAGATAAGGAAAGCTGACTGTTCTATGATTTTTGAAGTGAATGTTGATAAATTTGGATTACTAAGATCCAAATCATTCTGAAAGAATTATGCAGTTTATAAGACCTTTTAAAAGAGAATGCATAAGTAAGTGAATGTTAATATTACATTTTATATTTTAGACATTTTAAAGGGGCCTATTCCCCCCAAAATTCAGCATCTTTGCTTTGGGGTGACAACATTGCCTTTATTTAAAAGTCTGCACTGGTTTCAGTAATTGGTGACAGATACTGGCCAGTGAATGGACTAAATAACATAGAAAGTGGAAGCCAGTGCCTCTGCAGTTCTGCAGGATTTTTCCCCTAACAAGTGCAGGTCATACAGCAGTTGAGCGGGATCCTTCTACCAGGGGTTCTCTACCACACCCTTTTATTACTTGTCTCCTTCCAAAATCTGAATGACTGCGAACTCCTATGGGCCAAGTTAGGTGTTGGCTGAATCACCTACATTTTTTAGTTAACAACCAGCCCATCTGTTCGTAGCATTAGCATTACTCTGTTCATGACTGTTCAGATTATGCACGACTACAAGCAATGGAATAAGATTAATGCTTTTGAAAGTATAGCTTGATTATAGACTGTGGCTGTAGTATTGTATCTACAGGTATTAACTGTGCTTGCTGTGGGGATTGAGTGAGGGAGTGTATGTCATAGCACATGGTGAAAGTTTAAAGTGCTAAGCAAATGCAAGTCTTTTTTTATTGGCATGCAAGCATAGCACTTGCTTCTTGATCTTAAAACATAAAATCTAGCTGATGGGGTGCCTAGAATGTGCAACATAAATATGTTAACATTGGTGGTGCAGTAGAATAGGAGAAAAAAAGGAGGGAAGCTGGGTTTTCTGGGGGTGACTTTAGGCTGTAAATGGAACAGTAGATGGAACTTGAAAGATAGGAAAGAAAGGTCAGGGGATCTCCTTTTATGCTTAGCAGTGCACTTGGAACTTTATATATATTATGACACTTAAACTTCATATTATCTCTGTAAGGCAGGAAATTATTACTTCAGTTTTCCTGATGAGAAAACTGAGCATTAGTGGTGTGGATTCAAAGGTTACATAAGTTAAAATAATTATTGGACCAGTGTTTGAATCCAGAACTGACTGAAAAGTCCATCAGGAAAATAGAATTTAGCTCTCAATCAGGAGGGTAGAATTTAAATATGTACTTTTTCTCTCTGATTACACAGTCTCATTTGTAAGTTATATAAAAAGAGAGACATGTATTATGCACCAGGTATCCGCAAATATAGCTCCATGTGGTCATCATGAGCATAAGAAACTGAAGACTGATTCTATATCAGCCAAAGTTCAACAAAAGAAGCAGAACCAATAGAACTAGCAGGAAATCTGTCTATCTGTCTAATTATAAATCTATGGATTTGTTACAGGGAATTGGCTTATACAATTGTGGGAGCTGCTTAAACAGTCCCTGTAAGACAGTGTCTACCTGTGATGTTGGATCTGGAGGTCCAGCCAGCAGACTGTCATGAAAGAAAGAAAAACAAAGCAGGCTGGAATCCCATAAGCACAAGTTTAAATCCTGCATGCATGAGCTATATAGAGCCCCACTATTACGGCCTGAAACATGTGTTTGTTCCTGTTGTCTTGGCCTTTTGTGATGATGGTATCCAGCAGAAGCTAGAAACCTTCATCATGGGCCTAAAAACACATACAGGCATACCTTGGAGATGATTAAAGTTAGGTTCCAAACCATCATAAAAAAAGGTGAATATTGCAGTAATCAAGTCACACAAATTTTTTTTGTTTCCCAGTGCATTGAAAAAGTTGTTTATACTTTAGTCAATTGCGTGTGCAGTAGCATTGCATCAAACAAGTACATATTTTAATTAAAAATACTTTATTGTTAAGAAACAATAACCATGGTTTGAACTGCCGGTGATTCATAATGTTTTTTTTGCAATAGTACTCTCAAAGATCACTGATCACACATCACTGAAACAGATACAATGGTGATGAAAAAGTTCAAAAATACTGTGAGAATTATCAAAACATGCCACCGACATGAAGTGAGCAAATGCTGTTGGAAAAGTGGCACCAATATACTTGATTGATTCAGGGTTACCACAGACTTTCAATTTGTTAAAAACAAACAAACAAATAAAAAAAAAAACAACGGAGTACTATCTGTGAAGCACAGTAAAGCAAAATGCAGTAAAGTGAGGTGTGCCTGTACCTGATCTAGATCACTGAGGTGGATCAACACATCAGTAACAATGACTATGTGCTGCAAATAGGTGCCTGCTATTTCCCTCTACCCTCCTTCCAAGATCTCCCAAGGATCCTGGGAAATGTAGTTTACCCTCCCCAAGCTGACACATCAGAAGACTGTCACACCTTTTTATTCTAAGCAGCAGAACTCTCATTCTGATAATGTGCAATGACTCTACTCTTACAGGACTAGATGTGCCAGCCCCAAAATAAGCTGGTTTGTTAGGAATCTTTCAATGTCTAGATTAATTATCTACAAATGCAATGTGTAGATAATTAATCTTGGTAGTTTCAGGACAAAGCTGGACTCATCATTTACACAAATAAAGACTTTGCAACCTATGGAGAGACAGTTTGCAATTACTATTCTAACCATAGTAAGAATAAATCAGGCTTTAAACCATTAATTCAGTCCATGACTTGTGCCATTTGATTTGGCTGAGAGGCTAAGACCCCAGCTCCTGGGCTCATTCCCAATTGACTTTGCCCATAGAAAAGTGGTTGAAATGAATTTCTTTTCTGATGAATTGCATGCATGATTTTGGGCTGGAAACATAGGTTTTAAACATTTGTCTCAAGTCTTTTCTTTCCTCAGAAGACATAGAATTTCCCTGGAGCATACTATATAAGCACTGGAGTATTATCCTAGGCAGAGACAAAGAAGAATTTAAATTAAAGTCTAAGATTGGGTCTCTTAGTCCAGGTATTCCACTTCAGTATGTAAATATCACAGCTAGCAAATATGTAAATAATTGGGCAGTGTTTGATGTGAGATTGTATAGCAAAATGATGTGTGTGTGCCATTGGAATTCTTCAGTTTGATGTATAATCCAGTGGAAGACATATATAGGTTAAAAAAATTAACGCATCTCTAAGTCTCTCGTAATGAATTTTTACTAGCTCTTCTTAAAGATTTAAACCATTAGTTCAATCTATCCACAATCATTTTGGAGCAATTGCTGGGCAGGAGATGCTATTTCAGGAACTGCTGAAGATGTGATACCAATTGGCAAGAAACTCAGTTTACTTTGGAGAAGTAAAGCATGTTATTAAAAACCAGTAATACCAGAAAAGTGTTTGGGGGTACCATGAGTAGGCAGATTCATTGCAGTTGAGTAGGGTTGGAGAAGTTCTCTGTGCCAAGCCTTGAAAGATGGGTAAGGTTTTGTCAGATGGAATTGGGGGCGATGCAGTCTGTGTATTGTTTAATCTGACTTTGGTTTAAGAGGCCAGGTGAAGATAGAAGATATGAAATCTTAAAGGGGTACTTAACTCTTGATTTTTCAATTTATCCTGTCATTACTATGATTGGGACTTAAAGTGTTTACAATTAAAGTTAATGAACGTTTTATTGCTCATGATGGTTCACAGCAAATTAGTCTCTTGCTTTCTTTTCAAAGTGGGAGAAGGCCCCAGGGAACCTCTCCCTGAAGCCAGAGTTGTAGAGCACTGGTTCTGCAGAACACTTTGTGGAGATGAACCTTGGAGCCGGGAGTCTGTGGGGAAGGATCTGCTGCGAAATGTGCAGAGGCTACTTGGAGGCTGAGTGCTGGGGAGAACATCCTGGGGCAGTGAAGGGAACAAAAGGAGTCAGGGTCCTTGCCCTGGGGCAGCCTGAAGATTCTTTGGATGTTGGCTTCACCTTGTGATGTGTCCTGGAGGTAGGCTTGAGCTTTAGAGCTCCTGCCCTTACCTGCTTATTTGCCCTCCTCTTGCCCTCTGCCTAATCTCTGAGGACCAGCCCTTTTGTTGTGGTGGTGGTGTGATTTTTGTTGTGGTGTGGACTGTGCTTTTATGTGATTTTCTAAGGCTTCAACAGTATTCTATTGTGTATTGTCATGGGATGATGTAATGCAGAGTAGGGTTGGGCTCCTCCTTCTCTCCCTGGAGCAGTGTAGTAAGTAGTCCTGGTCTGGGGGCCGATAGCCCTGTGTCACAGTCCTAGCCTAGCTGTGCTTTCTGGTCTCCCCAGTCTGGGCTATCATTCTCCCATGTATAAAAATATGGCAGCTGGACTAGTGTAAACAGTACTTCTTGGAGATGTCTCTGGGCTCCCAATGGGAGCAGCTTAGCTGTTTATATTTCCATATAAATTTTCATTTTTAAGAAGATCTCCATGGCTAAAAAACGTTTAAAAACACCCTGTTGAATGCTCTCCCAGGGTCCTCTGACTCTCACATTCCATGATTAAGTTCATCACAATTAACTGTAGTGATGCCTAAGCCACCTCTGCCCTAGCAGGTCATCTCCTGGACTTTCATGATAGAATATTGTCTTCTCATCCTCTGCAAACCAGTGCTGACATTCTCCCTAGTTGCCAGGCCTGTGTTTGGTCAGGGTGGGAATTGCACAGTAAGGGAGGGTTGGGGAAGGAACTTCCCACATGTGGAATACTCAGAGGACTCACTTCAGTGGTAGAACTGGGGGAAATGTACTTTGTGCTGGACTCGGCTTTAACCTTGCCGAGCTGATCGTTGTCAGGATCCCAGATCTAGGCCAGGCGCTCACTTCTGACCCAGGCCCACATCCACAGCTTTCTGCTTCACATTTCTGTTTGCACATCTGTCACGTACTTTCCATTCTTTATAGCACATCTCTTTGTAAAGAATTCATTATCTTACTTTAAAGCTACTTCTTTTTCTGACTTCCTAGGCAGGCTGAAAAACCCAGAGCTATCTGTATCAGCTCCCTTTTTCACCTTGAATACCTATCCAGTCCTTGAATCCTGACAAGTCTCTCTCTTTTTTTTTTTTTTTTTTTTTTGCCTTTTCTAGGGCCGCTTCCCAGGGCATATGGAGGTTCCCAGGCTAGGGGTTGAATCGGAGCTGTAGCCACCGGCCTATGTCAGAGCCACAGCAATGCGGGATCCAAGCTGTGTCTGTGACCTACACCACAGCTCACGGCAGCACTGGATCCTTAACCCATTGAGCGAGGCCAGGGATCGAACCTGCAACCTCATGGTTCCTAGTCGGATTCGTTAACCACTGAGCCACAACGGGAACTCCCTGACAAGTCTCCTTTTATTGTTTGCTTCCATTTCTCTTTTGCCTTGGCTGCCCCTCTAGTCCAGGCTCTCATTATCTGCTAAGGATCACAAATGCGTTCCCCTTCTACTGGCGTCCTCCATGGGGAGTGCCTGGGCCGTGTAGGTTATCAATACCTAAAACCAACACTTCTGTGACTCTGTATCAAACTAGTATTACTTATGTTCCGAATCACCTTCCATCCCTCCCTCCACCCACAGTGGGACCCCGTCTGATCTTTGTGAACAAGAATCCCGCACTGTCACCTTGCTGTCGTTAGTCTTCTCCATCAAATCAAGATAATGTCTGCCACTGTACTATTCAGACTCTTCTCTCCTGGGAACATCTCAGCTCATCCTCAAGGCCCCATGCAAGCCTCACCCACTTTGCAATCTTCCCAATCAATCCAAAGATCAAAAGACTTTTTCCTATATCTGCCCTTTTTGCGTCAATTCACCGGAGACTGTCAAATTCTGCTCTTTAGCTGTTGTGTGAGTGTGTGTGTGTGCGTGTCTTACCGTAGCATCTGAGAAAGAAGTTCATGGTTTTCCTGCACCCATTTCATAAGTAACCAGGCAAATGCCTTTTCTATTCCTAGAAATATAATCTATTGGAAAAATATTGATAGACATCAAAACCAACGGAGGAATTGTGCTGTGTTCAGACTTACGTTAATTGACCAAGATGAATAGCTCCAACTGTATTTGTTTTTCCTTTATCTTGATAAGTACGCTTTCTGAGGAAGATGTGATCTGTAGATGAATGACCCATTCTGGCATATCCTAGGACTTATAATCTTGAGTTTCTTTTTAATTAGAGCTGAGAAGCTACAGATATAACATTTTTTGTATGTTTTTACAAAATTCACACTTTGCTCACTGTAATTTATGTTTTCCTTAGTAACTGGTAGAAACATTTTAAGGGTCAGCCTTGAAGTAGCAAAATCAGTAGAAACACCTTTTCTAAACCTTTCTTCCTTGTGTCATTAATCAAAAGAAATACACCTACTAACCCAGTCTGTCAGACTTACTCACAAAAGTTGCAATTTATCTCCAAACCATTCTTGCCCCCTGAACCTGGTAGCTGATTGGGTAATGAGTAATTACACACCTTCCGTTATTACCCTGACTTGGAATTTTTCAGCTTCCATTTTCTGTCAGTAAATGGAACTAAACTGCATGTGTTTTGGCTTGAGTACACAATGAATCAGAATTAATGAAATGTCATATCCATTAAAGCAAACTCAGAAAATTGCATGCAAATATGGATAAGAGGGCTCTTAGTCCTAACTTTGCAGCTATCAGCAAAGTGATAGTGGCCATTTCACATAGACCCTTCTATACAATCTTCCTTCCTGCTCTCACTCTCTAGGACTTGGCCTGTCCTGAGAAAAGAAAGAATGGTACCAAGGCTCCCATGAAAAATTCCCATAGGGAAATGCCTAAGTACTGAGGGGAGTTGGAGTATTGAAACCTGAACTTTTAAAATTGAAATATGTGGCACTCTCCTCTCTGTGAGGACTTGTTCTGACGCTGGCCCTGTTGTTGCCGACCGTTGTGGCCACTGAAGCCAAAGATGGGCTGACCTGCAGGTTGGCAACAGAATTTATTAGGTTTCATTTATATAGTCAATACCCAAAGCCAACACTTCTGTGACTCTGTATCAAACTAATGATATTCATATTCTGAATCACTTCCATCCCTCTCTCCACCCCCACTGAGACCCTGCCTAATCTTTGCGAACAAGAATCCTGTACTGTCACCTTGCTATCATTAGTCTTCTCCATCAAATCAAGATAATGATTCCAATTATCTTGACACATGTGCCGTTAAAAACGTGAAGGGTGGGGATTCCTCTTGTGGCTCAGTGGGTTAGGAACCCAACTAGTATCTACGAGGATGCAGGTTTGATCCCTGGCCTTGCTCAGTGGGTTGATTCAGTTTTGCCATGAGCTGTGGTGTAGGTTGCATATGTGGCTCCAATTCACCCTGTAGCCTGGGAACATCCATATGCTGCAGGTCTGGCCCTAAAAATAATAATAGTAATAATAAAGGGTAAAATACTTACTCTGTCACTTACATGCATTGGTATAAAGATGGAAATTATTTTCAATCCAAAGTAGTATTGGAGAGACATCTCAGCAAAAGGCAGAGAAGGGCAATGTGTAGTTCCCTTAGACCCTTTCTGGTTTTCCAGCACCTCCCAGGTGGCAATCAATGGGACAGTAGGATGCTCAGGCAGTTCCTGCTGTCTCTAGTTATCTTCATTGCCCACTCATGTGTGTCACAGACCTGGGTTGATTTATAAATGAGTAGCACCTCTTCAGTCTATAGAAACAGTGAAAAATTACTCAGAGAACCAGATACCACATCACCATGGAGTAGCAGTCTCTTGAATTCCTGATTTTGGCTGTACTCTTTACAGTTGGACATTCAATGCTGTGTAGCACTGCTGAATGCACGCCTGATCCCAGTGATAGCCTCTCACAGGAACACCACTATTTGGGGCCCTCCTTCCACCCATGTGTATAACATTTCCATCGCTACAAATGTATTTACCTAAATAGGAATGCATCTTCTCTTGGGCAAGTGATGAGTGGTTCATATTGCTATTTCTGATTACAGCAAAATTGACAAGGAAATGGGGCATCATTGTAGATGGTAGAGATTACATCGTATACAACAATGACACTTCCTAAACTGCTCTACAGGATGTAGGAAGTCAAAATTGGAGAAACAACATTCATAGATTATCAGGGAATTGCATAAAACCAAAACAGACACCCTCCATCATGTAGGAGCAGAGGCGTAGTAGTTACGTGGAAACTGCTCTATAACCCAGCATCTCTGGAGAAGCCTTAATGCTGGTCAGTCAATGTTAGTATGAATTAATGACTTTCAGTCCTCTCGCAAGAATATCTAAGTCTCAACCAGTAGGAAGATAGGGGATTTTGGATAAAAGGGGGTTTCCAGGCCTGAAGTAATTCCTTGTGGCTTTCCAGGTTCCCTGCTTCCTTGACCAAAGCTTCTGAGTCATTCATTGCCCATTTCCTAAGATGATTATCCCAAAAAGGAAAGTGGGCATGTCCATTTTTAATTTTTACTTTTATTGCAATGAGGATTGTTCTGAATGGAAGAAAAGGGAGGAATGAACCCAGGGTCTCATAGGGGATAAATGCTGAGAACCAGGGCTGAACTATGGCCTCTTGGGTCATGAAAAGGTGTCAAGGCCAGCTGGTTGGCCTGGTTCCCAGTTCTGATGCTACTTATATGTGTTAGTTCCAGAAAGTGATAGCCTCTCACAGATGCTTGTGTTACATTTGCTGTCTAATATATTCATTCAACAGAGACAGGGCTGTGTGAATGATACGGAAATACTTTTCAGATCTTTTGGAACAGTTTAATCTTCAGAAATTAACGTGTATAAACCAGTAGTTCCCTGCTCTCTAGTAGTCTCCCCAGAATCTTCCTCATTCCTTCTTAGTCTGGACAACAGCTGAAGCATGAAGGGAAATGATGGATAGACAAAGCAGCATCTCTGTGTCAAGAATCCTCAGGAGGGGATGGGAGGCAGTCGTAGGCCAGTGGGCTTAGCACTGGACCAGGAGTCACATTGCGTGCTTTCCAGTTCTGAAGCTATATCCATGTGCACTTCTGGGAAGCCCTAACCTTTCACAGGAATCTTGTTTCAGTATCTAAAAATTGCGGAGAATGGATCAGATGATTTCTAAGGATCTTCCTAGAGCCATATCGGGTTCTATTCAGCCTTGAGGCCAGCAGAGTTTGCTGTTGCTTTTTCCTGCCAGTAACTCCCGAGTTTCTTTCTTTTCTGCTTTCCTGGCCCTTCTTTGCCTTCCTCCTGAGGCTTTCTGACATCCCACAGCTACCCTGCTTTGTTCTCCATCACATCAGGACTCAACAGCCGGCAGGAGCCAGAGACCAATCAGTACTTGATAAAGATAAATCTGTGTTTAGAACTGCAACAGATGTTTAACCAATTAGGAAATGAAACCCTCTACAGAAGTAGATCAGCTCCCATCTGAGGACTTTGGATTTTGCTATGAAAATTACTCATGTCTCAAAAGTGCTTTGTGGAATATATCAGAACAAGATACAAGGTTAGGTCACTTGCTCTAGATTACTCGGTCACAATGTGGCTTCAAGATAATCATCATTCTTAGAGTATTATGAAATATGAATGTTTTAAAATGGAACCGAATTTATTTCCTTCCCATGCAGTGGAGTTTTCCGATCTTGCTTCTCAGAATGTGGTAACTAGACCAGCAGCCTCAGTACCACCTGGGAGCTTGTTAGAAATGCAGACTCTCAGGCCCCATGTCAGACCCACCCAGTCAGAACTCACATTTTAATAAGATGCAAAGGTGATTCGTATGTACATTAAAGTGTGAGAAATACCACTCTAAGATATCCCTGATGAAAAGACAGCATATCTTAAACACATTCAGAGGCAGGATGCTGCCTACTCATTGCAGGGTGTTCTGTTTGGAAGAGATCTAAGCATCAGAATGTGCTTTCTTATAATAAAAAGACTACAGGATCTTTATTAACCTCTGGCCATGTG
Organism: Sus scrofa; assembly: GCF_054392235.1. Lineage (NCBI taxonomy): Eukaryota > Metazoa > Chordata > Mammalia > Artiodactyla > Suidae > Sus > Sus scrofa. The sequence goes on along the minus strand of NC_139385.1, from coordinate 129,198,641 downwards.
ACCTCTTACTAAATGTTTTATAAATGTGTATTGCCTCAATTCATGGTCACGGCAGCCAGGTGAGGTAGATTTTGTTTTTGTTCAACTTAATCTCTACAATGCCATGTATGAGGGGGATATTCTTATATGTCTCATTTTATAAATAAGAAAGCTTAAGCTAGAGAAAATGAGTAACTTGCTCAAGTCACATGGCTGGAGAATGCATCATGAGCTCTAATCTAACTACTTTGGCTCCAGAGTGCAGCTTAACCACTGTGTTACATGCTTATTTGTTTAGTGATCAAACTGTTCCTTTCTGTTTTTTCTGTCCATCTGTCTTCTAGAAGTACAAATAAAATTCTTTTTTTTCTTAAGAGAAAACTGTTATTTTGAACCCACTTTCATGATCACTTTCTTTCATAATGTTCCTCATATGACTTAATTATATATCCTCCCCATATTAGTCAAATGCTGGTTTGTAACTAAAGTGTGGTCTTCAGGGTTGTATCCTAAACCTCAGCTGTGTGATTTTGAGCATAGCAAAGTTCTAAGATTACCTTCAACTTGTGCTGGAACACCACTACACCTTGAATTAGGAAGTCCAAGTGTCAGTGAGTACTTTAACGTGATCATGGGGTTGACCAGTAATGAGTTGAAAGGCTTTTTCACAAAGGCCGCTGTTAAGCCAGGATCCTCCAAGTCTGTATTTGTGGAGAGATGACTTTGAAACCCTGCACATGCCCTTGAAGCAGACCTCTCATCAGCGCCATGTGCTTCTGCCCACACTGAGCTCAAGTAATACCCCAACACCAGTCTCCAGCGTAGGGAGGGTGTTCATACCACCCCTATCCAAGGCAGGATTTTAGAGGGTAAAACTTGATATTCATCCTGTTGAATTTCATCTTGTTAGCTGTGACTCATTATTTATCCTGTCAAATCTTTTGGATCTTGATTCTATCACTCAGCGTATTTGCTAGCTTGTACATCTGAAAATTTGATCAACACACCTTCTGTCTTTATTATGCAATTTGCAGCTAAAAGTGCTGAATGGGCCAGAGTTGAAGGAAGCCCTTGGGATGGGACCTGCTCCCAGAGACCTTCCCTGCAGACTTATGTCAGTTCATTAATCTGCACATTGTGGGCCAGGCACTCAATCATCTTAACATCTCAAAGCTCTTCATGCAGCCTACATGTCTATTTTCCCAAGAGGTACAGTAGTGGCCAATACGCTGTTTTAAACCACCAACATCCTCCAGGTAGATGGTCCTGAATTATGGTGGAGATAGAAATTTAGTGATGAGTTAGGTATGAGCTCTAGCTCTGCCACTTCCATTTTTGTACCCTTCAGTTAGGGTGGATCAGGGGAGCAGAACCACTAGGAATGGTTTATATAGTATGAAACTATGTAATGGGGATTTGTTGTAGAAATTTGAACTATGCAATTGTGGGAGCTAGTTAAACAGTGTGTGTTTCTGTGTATATTGGTAAAGCCTGAAATAGCATGTTGCTGAGAGCCTAGCCACCACCCTGTGCCAGCCACGTTAGCCAACAGATCCAGCTGCCCAACATTGACCTTCTGTCTACGGGTTCATTCAGCCTTAGATCTTGTGCAAATTTCTGTTCTAGCCCAGACTAACCTGAAACTGTGCAGGAAAGGTACTTCTGAGGAGCATAGCTTCAGCTTAGCTAAATTGACGCACACTCTCTGTGTGCTATCCATATAGTCATCTTTTAACTACACTTATCTTCTAAATGAATACAGTTGAAAAACCATGTTTCAGTCTAACATAATGCAGCAATCCCTTGTACAAGTGAAAACACACAGTCTCCTTTGAAAGTGGATACAAATTCTTTTAATTCATCTTTGGATGATGTGTATTTCTCTTCTTGCTGAATCACATTCTTCTTTTGGTATCTTGTAATTTAGGTACTGAGATAAACTTAATTACTATTACCATATCTTATGTTAGATAATAGGGGAATAGACATGAAAGAGAAAAAAGTGGTTATTATGTATTGAAACATATTCATATTAAAATAAGAGGTGCTAAAATTATTATAGTTTTTCCTTATGCAGTTGGCCATGTGGTTAAATCTGGTTTTTTTAACTACCTTTTTTTCTACTCCATGTTCTCTGTTTCATATTTTCTTTGCCTTTATAAAATACCTTTGCTAGTTTTTGCCCCTTGGCAGAAAGAGTGACTCAAACCTTTATTCCTAAAGACTTTAGGATATTTATATTTCTGCCTATATAGGGTTGTTGAAAATTTCCATTGACTTTAATTGTAGGACCTGGAGTGCCCCAGGGACTCCCATAAATTCCAGATGTACCCTTCCTTACCTCAGATATGAAGAAGCAATTCTGTATCCTCTTGAAAGCATCAGTATCCCAGTCAGTCCAGTAAATTGCCTTCTTTACCTGTTGAATTACTGCTAGGAGGAGCTCAGAGTGGTTGGTGTCAGTCTCAACTATCAGTTTCAGTAAAACATTGTTGGGTTCTCTGCTGGAAGCATGCTTCCTTGAGAACTAGGACTTAAAGACCAGAAAAGGCCAAAGGGTGGTAAAGCAAAACTTTCTCTTGTGGATCACTAGGCGAGTCAGTGAGAGGAGCCACTTTCCTTTTCTTTCCTCTTCTCTTCCCTTCTCTTCTCTTCCTTTCCTTTCCTTTTCTTTTCTTTCATTTCCTTTTCCTTTCCTTTCCTTTCCTTTCCTTCAGGGCTGCACCTGTGGCATATGGAAGTTCCCAGGCTACTAGGGGTGGAATTGGAGCTGCAGCTGCTAGCCTAAACCACAGCAATGCCAGATTCCACCCATGTCTGTGACCTGCACTGCAGCGCAACGGATCCTTTAACCCACTGAGCAAGGCCAGGGATCAAACCTGCACCCTTACGGATACTAGTTGGGTTTTTAACTTGCTGAGCCACAACAGGAACCCCAACTCTTGTTTTCAAAATCCTTGCTTCCAGGCCCTATAAGCTCCAGCTAAGAGCTATAAGCTCCATGGATACTGCTTGCTGCATAATGCATTTCTGGAGAGTTAGAGATTAGTGCTATTACTGATGACCTGAAAGATGCAGGAGGTGTGCTTCTCATCGGATCTTCATTCACCTTGTATCTTTTGCTTGTATAGAAGAAAGATGAATCTTGGTGAATGACATGGATGCCATAAACTCAATCAGGTAGTGACTCTAACTGCAGACATTGTTCCAGATTTGGTTTCATTCCTAGAGCAGATCAACACATTCCTTGGCACCTGGATCTGGCAAGTGCCCTTTTCTCTATACTTGTTACTAAAGATCATTAGAAGTTGTTTGGCTTCATCTGGTGGGACCAACAATACACGTTCATGGTACTGCCTCAACTTTCCAGCCATATGTCATAATCTAGTTCTCGAGCAGATCATGCTGGTTCATTATATTGTCGATATCACACTGTTTGAATCTGGTGGGTTGAATGTAGCAATAACCCAGTAATAACAACACGTTGGTAAGAAACGTGTGCCAGAGAGTAAGAAATACATCCCACCTGTAAGACGATTTCAGGTCATTAGTCTGTACCTTTGGGGCCAGGGATTCAATCGTCTAAGTATCTGGACAGCCCTTCCATGTAGCCTATGTGTTTTCAATTGCTACAGGAGGGTGGCATCTGGTTACTCTATTTAACATTACCACCTCCTACCCTTACCGGTTACACAGCTCTGGTCTATTATAGTGGAGGCAATGATAGTGCAGTGAGTCAATACTGAAAGCCATTGTTGTGCTACTTACGTCTATATATTTTCTCGGGCAGGTCAGTTTCTTCATTAAGATGAAGACAACACAAATACAGTGCATGAGCTTGATATTAGGGTGACGTATGGTAATGTATACCATGGCATACTGAATTTACTACTCTATAGAAGACACTCTGAATTTGAGTGTGTTTAATCTATGTGCATTTTTATCACCTGTTAACATACGAGGAACAAAGATTCTGACATGTCCTTGAATTTGCCTAGACTCGCACTGTTGGGTGGTGGTGGAGCCAGGATGTGAACTGCAGCTGTTTTGGTAACAAACCGGTGTTCTTTCCAATTGGAATGCTCCCACTTTGCCGTGAAACACCAACCGTGAATCAATATAGGTTCTTTGCTGTCTTTGATGAATTCATACTGAAGTGTACTGATAATTCTTTCCCCAACTGCCTAAAATCCTCTACCTAGTCATCTAGGGTCTCTGGTTTTAATTCTTGGGATGAATAAGGTGTTCTGTTAAAAAATTTTATTCCCTCATTTTTAAAAGTTCCCTTATGTGTATTATAGTTTACAAAGCACTTTTACTCCCACTTTCTTATTCTCTCATTTAACAGTCTGTAGGGTAGAGCCTCATTTTATCAATGAGAAACTGAGGCTTAGGTAGATAATAAGGTATCAAAGCTTATGCAGTTGATAAGTGATGGAGCTTCTCCCCAGCTTCAGGGCTTTTTCTCACTATTCCATTCCTATACGAGGCTCTATGTATCTGTCAGTTCTGTGAAGCCATATTTTCCTCCTTTATCTGGAGGCCTCTTGGAACCAGGCACAGTTTCCTTCAGGAAGAAAATGGTTTTAATAAATCTCATAAGTTTCACAGATGGTCATGTACCAATGGGCCATAGACCATCTCAGGATAACTTTATTTCACAATTCTGTTAGAAGGAAGACCCCACTAAAAGCCATAAAGCATAAGAACCAAGCAAATTCCAGCTTATGGGCTATGATTATGCTGAGGGCAATAAAATAATGAAAATGCTTCCAGTACTCACCAGTAACCTTACTTTATGTAAGATAGTATGAAATATACCAGTTTTCTATCAAACTGCCTATTATTTCAAATACTAATACTCTTGAATAAATGATGATAACCCATCATTGAGCCAGTAAGAATTTTAGGATTCATCATAGGCCAAAAACCCAGTAAAAGTAGGAAGGAGCTAGAGGGCAGAGACTTCATTGAATATAGCTTTTTTTTAAACTGAGGCTCTTTGCTGACACTTGGGGACCTTGAGTTTCAGTTTTCAAGGCTAGGACAGGAATCTAATAAGAGGCCAGTTTTAAAGGGCTGTAAACTCATAAGAGGTTCTTATTAATTATGTTTATTTTCTGTTTTCCCAGTGTAGACTTAAACATGTGAGACTGTTGATACTTGACCATTTTTGACCTGTAAAAGCATCAGTCTCATATGATTCAATGTAATAGGATGTCACGGAGATTTTTGCCCACAGCTGTCTGTCTAATACCTAGAAAAATATCTAGTAGGTAGTAGGTTTTTTGATGGAATGAATGACTGAAATTAAGTTGGAAATCAGTCATTATAGGATAAGTAGAATAACTCCAGATGAGAGTTAAAAATGTATCTGAACAGCCCATGAGCAAACGAATTTATAATGAAAATGAAAGGAAACCTGAACTTAGAACCTGCTATGATAGGAAGGAGTGATGGGAGATAGGGAGTGGTCTCTTGGAGTTGCCTCAGTGAGATGTGACTAGCCAGCTGGGTAAACACATTGATTTCTAGGGTCTCGACTTCATCCTTCCTAGCTGTTCCTTGCCAGCGTGAAATTTCTGACTTTCACTCCCATCTGATTTCACAGATATTGAAAAGTAAAAACTCAAGTCTTTTCAATGTTTATAACCAAATGTAATGTACAGATTCATATTAAGGGAGAAATACAGAATTAAATAAAAAACCCTACTATGTAGAGCTCAGAAACGCTCCTTTCAAAAGCTACCCAAGATTACGTGTTACTTTCTCACTACCCCCTCTTTCTTTCATATTTAATCAGATTTTGAGATTAGAGATGCAATTTCCTCTTGTGTCTAGGGAGGTTTATCAGGATGCTGCACACTACCACTGGTTTCCATTCTGTTCCTCCCTGCCCTGAGGTTACAGAACTACAAGTGTCTATCTTATAATTATTCATTAAAAGGAAAGTTATTTATTTTCTTGGTTTAATGAACAGAAATTCTGTGAAGTCACATCTGTGTGGGTTAGGTTAAAAAATCAATGAGTAAGGTGAAAGTCTTATATACTAGTTAAAGTGCAAGTGAAAATCTTGTATACCTTCGATAAGTTGAAATACACAAAGTTTACAGTATGCAATCCTATGTGGTGTATTCCTCATGTATCTGATGAGAACACTTAGTTAACTAAAGGCAAAAATGAAGGAGAAGCATATCAGTAGATGTCCAGCTTTTAAAATCCTTTGCCTTTAACAAAACTATCAGATTTGTAGTGATGACTGTAGGGAAGATTGAAAATCCTGAAGTGCTTCTGCTTCCTGAAGGGATGACTCCACTGTGCTTGAATAGTATGCCTCACCATTGTACAACATATTTGTGTATTTGTTCACACTGGCAGTGACTTGTTATGTCTTATTTATTATAAGCAACTGCAACTCTACTATTCATGCAATCAGGTTATCAGGTACCACATAAAGATCCGAGTTTGGGGCTAAATCATTTAGATATTGGATATGCCCTCCCAGATTGCTCCCTTCTAGTAAAAAAGTATGGTTGTGAGAGGCACAATGAACATTCTGACTCCTGGGAAAGTGGTGTGAAATTCAAGTTAGGGGCAGACGCTGGCTTTACTGTAAGGATGGCAGTCTAGCTTTCACAGAGGCCTGTTCAGACTAGACATGCTTGAGTCCAACTTTTGGCCTCGCCTGTGTTTAGAGTCCAAGTGATTTAGGCCATTTTAATCCCAGGTGTGTTAGAAATGGTGACTTCCTCCAGAGGTCCCCCTCCCTCCCCATGCCAGCTGGTGCAGGGAACCTGAGAGGGGGCCCACAGGTGGCTTTATGAAGATGACGAAGCTTAAGCTTAGGGTTCCACACTTATACAAGTCTCTTTCAAGGTCTGGGAAGGGATCTTAGCAATATATGTAATTGCAATATTTTAACCGTTATCACTTAAGATCACTCTTTCTTTCTCCCCAACTTCTCCAAACGTGACCTTTTATTTTCATTTTTGGTGGAGAAGCTGCAGACAGTTTTGGAACCCAAACTGCCTTGAGATTACAGTGAGTTGGGGTTTTGTAGTTGACCGTCCCTTCTTTACAGGCGTGAGTTGTAATTGGCTCTCCAAGATTCTCATACCACCTGCTAAATGACCTTCCTGGTGTTGGCAGAGGATGCAAGGCCAAAGGTTGTGCTGCAGTGTGAGTGTGCCCGGTGGTGCCCAGCACTGCATCCCCTCATCCCCCCAAGTGGGCACTGTTGGAGAAACCTGCAGAGGAAGAAAGTGAGCTTTAATTTTCTTCTCTGCCTCGAAGGTGATATTATAAAATTGTTGTCATATACATCCATAAAGGTGAGAAAGTGTACCAGAAAGTTTGATCAATAGTTAGTACAAATGTTATGCTCCTTGATTTTATTATATTTAAGTTTTCTGTGATGTGCATATGATATATTTTTTCTTTGTGAATCACTGTGTACTTTCATATAAAATTTTATTTTTGTAACTCTACATTCTTTTTCTAAAGTGGACCTTCAAAATTGTGTAAGCTTCAGACCTCATTAAGCCTGCTACTCATAAGCCTGGACTCTTGACCAAAGACTGTGATTTCACATGCCACCAAAGCTTGCCTGCTTGTTTAGCTACTCCTCCATTGTGTGGACTGATGTATCAGGATGTACAGAGGATATGGCTCTTTGAAAGGCTGTCTGAAGTTAAGCACAGGTGGCAATGCCCAGAGCTGGGCAGCATATGGAGTCTGGCCTTGGATTGGTCACAGAAAGCCCTTCCTTTGTACAGAAAAGAATAAAGAATGGCCACTGTGCAGACCAGGCAGGAGAGGCTATTTTCCTTTTGATTTGTTAGGCGAGAAGGTGGGCTTCTCAAGCCTAGATGGCTTGTGGCTTGTGTGACCCAGAAGGTGGCAAACTTGGATAGAAACTATTGCCGGCAAATAAATGCTTTCTTCAAAGCTCTCATAAGGAGAAGCTCTGCTAGTCCATTAGTCAAAAGAACTCACTTCTCACCACTTGGTTAAGGTATTTCCACCTCCCTGTGACTGGGACTCTGTTCTATAAAACAGGATTGTGGTCCTTTGCTAGACTGTGTTAAAGGACTTTTTACATAATGTTGGCCATGGAGCCATGGAAGCGTGTAAGGTATAAAGTAAACATAAAAAACATGAGTATAAGAAAATATTAAAGGCAAAAATCAATATTGTTTTTTTTTTTTTTTTTTTTTTTTTTTTTTTTTTTTAATTTTATTTTCCCACTGTACAGCAAGGGGGTCAGGTTATCCTTACATGTATACATTACAATTACAGTTTTTCCCCCACCATTTCTTCTGTTGCAACATGAGTATCTAGACATAGTTCTCAATGCTATTCAGCGGGATCTCCTTGTAAATCTATTCTAAGTTGTGTCTGATAAGCCCAAGCTCCCGATCCCTCCCACTCCCTCCCCCTCCCATCAGGCAACCACAAGTCTCTTCTCCAAGTCCATGATTGATTTTCTTTTCTGAGGAGATGTTCATTTGTGCTGGATATTAGATTCCAGTTATAAGTGATGTCATATGGTATTTGTCTTTGTCTTTCTGGCTCATTTCACTCAGTATGAGATTCTCTAGTTCCATCCATGTTGCTGCAAATGGCATGATGTCATCCTTTTTTATGGCTGAGTAGTATTCCATCGTGTATATATACCACATCTTCCGAATCCAATCCTCTGTCGATGGACATTTGGATTGTTTCCATGTCCTGGCTATTGTGAATAGTGCTGCAATGAACATGCGGGTGCATGTGTCTCTTTTAAGTAGAGCTTTGTCCGGATAGATGCCCAAGAGTGGGATTGCAGGGTCATATGGAAGTTCTATGTATAGATTTCTAAGGTATCTCCAAACTGTTCTCCATAGTGGCTGTACCAGTTTACATTCCCACCAACAGTGCAGGAGGGTTCCCTTTTCTCCACAGCCCCTCCAGCACTTGTTATTTGTGGATTTATTAATGATGGCCATTCTGACTGGTGTGAGGTGGTATCTCATGGTAGTTTTGATTTGCATTTCTCTTATAATCAGCGATGTTGAGCATTTTTTCATGTGTTTGTTGGCCATCTGTATATCTTCCTTGGAGAAATGTCTATTCAGGTCTTTTGCCCATTTTTCCATTGATTGATTGGTTTTTTTGCTGTTGAGTTGTATAAGTTGCTTGTATATTCTAGAGATTAAGCCCTTGTCAGTTGCATCATTTGAAACTATTTTCTCCCATTCTGTAAGTTGTCTTTTTGTTTTCTTTTGGGTTTCCTTTGCTGTGCAAAAGCTTTTCAGTTTGATGAGGTCCCATGGGTTTATTTTTGCTCTAATTTCTATTGCTTTGGGAGACTGACCTGAGAAAATATTCATGATGTTGATGTCAGAGAGTGTTTTGCCTATGTTTTCTTCTAGGAGTTTGATGGTGTCCTGTCGTATATTTAAGTCTTTCAGCCATTTGGAGTTTATTTTTGTGCATGGTGTGAGGGTGTGTTCTAGTTTCATTGCTTTGCATACAGCTGTCCAGGTTTCCCAGCAATACTTGCTGAATAGACTTTCCTTTTCCCATTTTATGTTCTTGCCTCCCTTGTCAAAGATTAATTGACCATAGGTGTCAGGGTTAATTTCCAGATTCTCTATTCTGTTCCATTGGTCTGTCTGTCTGTTTTGATACCAGTACCACACTGTTTTGATGACTGTGGCTTTGTAGTATTTCTTGAAGTCTGGGAGAGTGATGCCTCCTGCTTGGTTTTTGTTTCTCAGGATTGCTTTGGCGATTCTCGGTCTTTTGTGGTTCCATATAAATGTTTGGATTGTTTGTTCTAGTTCTGTGAAAAATGTCATGGGTAATTTGATAGGGATTGCATTGAATCTGTAGATTGCTTTGGGTAGGATGGCCATTTTCACAATATTGATTTTTCCAATCCAGGAACATGGAATATCTTTCCATTTTTTTACATCTTCTTTGATTTCTTTAATTAAGATTTTATAGTTCTCGGCATATAGGTCCTTTACCTCTTTGGTTAGGTGTATTCCGAGGTATTTGATTTTGTGAGGTACAATTTTAAAAGGTATCGTATTTTTGTATTCCTTTTCTAATGCTTCATTGCTGGTATACAGAAATGCAACTGACTTCTGAATGTTAATCTTATATCCTGCCACTTTGCTGAATTTATTAATCAGTTCAAGGAGTTTTGGGGTTGAGTCCTTAGGGTTTTCTAGGTATAGAATCATGTCATCTGCATACAGTGACAGTTTGATCTCTTCTCTTCCTATATGGATGCCTTTGATTTCTTTTGTTTGTCTAATTGCTGTGGCTAAGACTTCCAAAACGATGTTGAAGAGCAGTGGTGAGAGTGGGCATCCCTGTCTTGTTCCAGATTTGAGTGAGAAGGCTTTCAGTTTTTCCCCATTGAGGATTATATTTGCTGTGGGTTTATCATAAATGGCTTTGATTATATTCAGGAATGTTCCCTCTATACCCACTTTGGCGAGGGTCTTGATCATGAATGGATGTTGAACTTTGTCAAATGCTTTTTCTGCATCTATTGAGATGATCATATGATTTTTGACCTTTTTTTTGTTAATGTGGTGTATGATGTTGATTGATTTGCGTATGTTGAACCATCCTTGTGAACCTGGGATGAACCCAACCTGGTCATGGTGTATAATTTTTTTGATATGTTGTTGGATTCGGTTGGCTAAGATTTTGTTGAGAATTTTTGCATCTATATTCATCAATGATATTGGGCGATAGTTTTCTTTTTTGGTGGTATCTCTGCCTGGTTTTGGAATGAGGGTGATGGTGGCCTCATAGAATGTCTTTGGGAGTATTCCTTCTTCTTCAACCTTTTGAAAGAGTTTAAGGAGGATGGGCACCAATTCCTCTTTATATGTTTGATAGAATTCACCTGTGAAGCCATCTGGTCCTGGGCTTTTATTTGTAGGGAGTGATTTTATGACCTCTTCAATTTCATTTCTGGTGATTGGTCTGTTCAGTTGGTCTGTTTCTGCTTGATTCAGTTTTGGCAGGCTGTAAGATTCTAGAAAATTGTCCATTTCTTCCAGATTGTCAAACTTATTGCCATATAGTTGTTCATAGTATTCTCTTATGGTTTTTTGTATTTCTGCTGTATCCGTTGTGATTTCTCCTTTTTCATTTATAATTTTGGTGATTTGGGTTCTTTCTCTCCTCTTTTTAGTGAGTCTGGCCAGGGGTTTATCAATTTTGTTCACCTTTTCAAAGAACCAGCTCTTGGTTTTATTAATTTTCTCTATTGTTTTTTGAGTCTCTATTTTATTGATTTCTTCTTTGATCTTTACAATTTCCTTCCTTCTGCTGACTTTAGGACTTCTTTGTTCTTCTTTTTCTAATTCATTTAGGTGGAGGGTTAAGTTGTCAATTTGGGATCTTTCTTCTTTTTTGAGAAAGGCCTGTATTGCTATAAATTTCCCTCTGAGCACTGCTTTCGCAGCATCCCATAGATTTTGAGAGGTTGTGTCTTCATTATCATTTGTTTCAAGATAGTTTTTAATTTCCTTCTTGATTTCCTCATTGACCCATTGGTTTTTTAGTAGCATGTTGTTTAGTCTCCATGGAGTAGGTTTTTTCTCTTTCCTTTTCCCATGGTTGATTTCTAATTTCATGGCATTGTGGTCAGAGAAGATACTTGAGATAATTTCTATGCTCCTAAATTTATTGAGATTCGCTTTATGTCCCAATATGTGGTCGATTCTTGAGAATGTTCCATGAGCATTTGAGAAGAATGTGTATTCTGATTTTTTTGGATGTAGTGTCCTGAAGATATCAATTAAGTCTAACTTTTCTATTGTTTCCTTTAGGATCTCTGTTGCTTTATTGGTTTTCTGTCTAGAGGATCTGTCCATTGATGTGAGGGGGGTATTTAGGTCTCCTACTATGATTGTATTCTCATCAATATCTCCCTTTATGTCTGTTAATATTTGTTGTATGTATCTGGGTGCTCCTATGTTTGGGGCATATATGTTGACGATAGTAACATCCTCTCCTTGGATGGATCCCTTAATCATTAAATAGTGTCCTTCTTTGTCTTTCTTTATGTCTTTTGTTTTAAAGTCTATTTTGTCTGATATGAGCGTTGCAACTCCTGCTTTTCTGTCATGTCTATTGGCATGAAATACTTTTCCCCAGCCTTTCACTTTCAATCTATATGTATCTTTTGTCCTAAGGTGAGTTTCTTGTAGGCAGCATATTGAAGGTTTTTGCCGTTTTATCCACTCAGCCATTCTGTGTCTTTTGATTGGGGCATTCAGTCCATTGACATTTAAGGTGATAATTGATAGATGATTATTTATTGCCATTTGATCCTCGTGTTCCAGTTGATTCTATGGTTCTCCATTCTTCCTTTCTTTTTTTTTTTTTTTTTTTTTTTTTTTTTGGTTGGATGGTCTCCTGTTATTATCTGCTTGAGTGTATTTTTTTTTCATTTTTTGCAAATGCAATATTTGGTTTTGGCTTGTGGTTGCCCTGTTTTTTAAGTATGCTAACCCCTTCCCATAATTGTGTGTTTTAGCCTGATGGTCCTGTAAGTTCAAACACTTCATTATTATATTAAAATTAAGAAGAGAGACATACATACAAACAAAAAGGATTATTTACCTCCTAACATCCCTTGCCCACATTTTATGGTTTTGATGACTCTTTTATTTTTTTCTTTTTAATTTTATTTTGTTTGAAGCATGTTCATGATTAAATCTGTATGCTGGCTTATTTGAATGACTGCTCTCTGATTGTATCTTCCTCTGTCCTAGTTCTTCCTCTTCTTCTTCTTCTTTTTTTTTTTTTTTCTTTTCTTTTTTCTTCCCTTTCCTTCCTTTCTTTTGGTTTAGAGAAGCCCTTTCAATATTTCCTTTAACCTGGGTTTTGTGTTGCTGTATTCTTTAAGTTTTTGTTTGTTGGGAAAAATTTTTATTTCCCCTTCTATTTTAAATGATATTCTTGCTGGATAAAGTATTCTAGGTTGCATATTTTTTCCTTTGAGCACTTTAAATATCTCTTGCCATTCCCTCCTGGCCTGTAGTGTTTCTGTAGAGAAATCAGCTGATATTCTTATGGGGGTTCCCTTGTAGGTAACATTCTGTTTTTCTCTTGCTGCCTTTAGGATCCTCTCTTTATCACTAACTTTTGCCATTTTTATTATGATGTGTCTTGGTGTGGGTCTGTTTGGGTTCAGTTTGTTTGGGGCCCTCTGTGCTTCTTGTATCTTGAATCCAGTATCCTTTAGATTTGGGAAGTTTCCAGCGATAATTTCTTCAAATATATTTTCCATTCCCTTATCTTTTTCTACTCCTTCTGGAATTCCTATTATGCGTAGATTGGCTCGTTTTATATTATCCCATAGGTCTCTTATATTGCTTTCCAGTTTTTTGATTCGGTTTTCTGTCTGTTGACCAGATTGAGTGATTTCCATTATTCTATCTTCCATATCACTGATTCGTTCTTCTGCATTATTCATTCTGGTTTTTACTGCCCCTAGTTCAGTTTGCATCTCTGCAAATGAATGTTCTAGTTTTTCTTGGCTCCTCCTTATATTTTCTAGCTCCTTTCTGAGGGTATCTGCATTGCTGTTCATATCTTCTCTTAATTCCTTCAGTATTTTCACTATTTCTCTTTTGAACTCCAGGTCTGTCAGACTGCAGAGATCAGTTTCATTGTTGACTGTTTTAGGTGAGTTCTCCTGTTGGTTTGACTGGGGGTGGTTTCTCAGCTTCTTCATCTTGCTTGTTGTCTTCTTTCTCCTGAGGGAGTTGTACTCTCCGTTATCGGGTAGTGTTTGCCTTGTCACTGCCGTGGAATATTTCCTGAGGGCTGTCGTTGTTGGTCAATCTTTTTTTTGAGGCAGTGTGGCTTTTCTGGAGTGTTGATGGGACTAACAGTGTTTCTTTGAAGCAAAGGAGGACTTCCTGAGGGCAGACAGGACTGGGAGGTCCACCCCACGATGGTAGCAGATTTCACTTGGTTCTCAGCACCCCCTGGGGTCTTGGGCGGGTAGCAGGGCCCTTGGAGACTCAAGAGGTTCCTCCCCAGGGCAGCCCGATTCAGAAAGACCGTCTGAGATCTTTTCCCGATTCCGCCAGGCTTGTTGCAGCTTTTCTGGGCTGCAGGGGGTCCTGCCTGGAGCTGGCAGTCCTATGCAGCTGGTCCACTAGGTCTCAGCACCCCTTGGGGTCTTGGGCGAGTAGCAGGGCCTTTGGAGACTCAAGAGGCTCCTCCCCAGAACAGCCCGACTCAGAAAGACCGTCTGAGATCTTTTCCCAATTCGGCCAGGCTTGTTGCAGCTTTTCTGGGCTGCAGGGGGTCCTGCCTGGAGCTGGCAGTCCTATGCAGCTGGTCCACTAGGTCTCAGCACCCCTTGGGGTCTTGGGCGGGTAGCAGGGCCCTTGGAGACTCAAGAGGCTCCTCCCCAGGGCAGCCCGATTCAGAAAGACCGTTTGAGATCTTTTCCCGATTCGGCCAGGCTTGTTGCAGCTTTTCTGGGCTGCAGGGGGTCCTGCCTGGAGCTGGCAGTCCTATGCAGCTGGTCCAATAGGTCTCAGCACCCCCTGGGGTCTTGGGCGGGTAGCAGGGCCCTTGGAGGCTCAAGAGGCTCCTCCCCAGGACAGCCCGACTCAGAAAGACCGTCTGAGATCTTTTCCCGATTCCGCCAGGCTTGTTGCAGCTTTTCTGGGCTGCAGGGGGTCCTGCCTGGAGCTGGCAGTCCTATGCAGCTGGTCCACTAGGTCTCAGCACCCCTTGGGGTCTTGGGTGGGTAGCAGGGCCCTTGGAGACTCAAGAGGCTCCTCCCCAGGGCAGCCCGATTCAGAAAGACCGTTTGAGATCTTTTCCCGATTCGGCCAGGCTTGTTGCAGCTTTTCTGGGCTGCAGGGGGTCCTGCCTGGAGCTGGCAGTCCTATGCAGCTGGTCCAATAGGTCTCAGCACCCCCTGGGGTCTTGGGCGGGTAGCAGGGCCCTTGGAGGCTCAAGAGGCTCCTCCCCAGGACAGCCCGACTCAGAAAGACCGTCTGAGATCTTTTCCCGATTCCGCCAGGCTTGTTGCAGCTTTTCTGGGCTGCAGGGGGTCCTGCCTGGAGCTGGCAGTCCTATGCAGCTGGTCCACTAGGTCTCAGCACCCCTTGGGGTCTTGGGCGGGTAGCAGGGCCCTTGGAGACTCAAGAGGCTCCTCCCCAGGACAGCCCGACTCAGAAAGACCGTCTGAGATCTTTTCCCAATTCGGCCAGGCTTGTTGCAGTTTTTCTGGGCTGCAGGGGGTCCTGCCTGGAGCTGGCAGTCCTATGCAGCTGGTCCCCTAGGTCTTAGCACCCCCTGGGGTCTTGGGCGTGTAGCAAGGCCCTTGGAGACTCAAGAGGCTCCTCCCCGGGGGAGCCCGTCTCAGAAAAACCGTCGGAGAATTAGGTCGATCTATTCACGGCCTGGCTAGGCTTGTTCTAGCTTTTCTGGGCTGCAGGCCTTTTCTAGGGGGCTGGTGGTGTTTGGTGCTGCTCTGTGGAAGTGTAGCCCCTCCAAAGGGCAAGCAGGCCTGTGCAGGGAGAGCCCCTGCGGTGGTAGGCTTCAGGCAATTGTTGAGGCCAGCCCTCCTGGATGGCAGGCAGCCCCAGGTTCGGCGAGAGCGTAGGGGGTGGCGGGGGTGGGGGGAGGGAATGCACTGGGAAGCACAGCTTTCTGCTAGCTAGCGGGCCTGTAAGCTTGCTGTGGCGTGGGGGGTATTCTATGGGGACCCACCCCTTCTTCTCTCCCCTCCCCAGCACGGGCGCAGACCAGGCTCTTCTCCCAGGTTCCCTCTGAGGCGGCTTTCCACTTCCCCGCCCCTAGAGTATTGCTCCCTTCCTCTGCGACAGCTTTGTTTTCTAGTCTCTCAGGCAGTCTCTGCCCCGTCAAATGGTTTAGAGACCTCCCAAGCAGTTTCCGCTCTTCCCCGCCCCCCTAGCCCGGGGACTAATCTCTGGAGCCGAGGTCTCGGTGCCCAGCCCCCACCCAGGCGGCGCCCCCCGGCCCTTTCTTGGGGACTAACCTTCGGAGGCGAGGTCTCGGTGCCCAGCCCCAACCCAGGCGTCCCCCGGCCCCCTCTCGGGGACCAACCTTCAGAGCTGAGGTCTCGGTGCCCAGCCCCCACCCAGGCGTCCCCCGGCCCTTTCCCGGGGACTAACCTCTGGAGCCGAGGATTCGGTGCCCAGCCCCCACCCAGGCGTCTCAATTTTTGGTGACTGTGCCCGTAGTTCAGATGGTCCGTTGGGTTCTTGATCGTTTTTCCGTACTCCGACTTACTGCTACACTCTTCTCTGCATCTGGAGATTCCTCCGGTTCGTTTGATCTTTCCCCCGGTAGGAGACTTTCCAGGGTGCGGGATCCCTTTCTCCTCCGCAGTTCCCTTTCGGGAGCGCCCGTCCCGCTCGGATTCACCTTCTCTCACTCTCCTCTTTTCTCCCGTTCTGCCCAATAATGTCACGAACTTCTTGCCGTTATTGGAGTTTAGGTTCCTCTGCCAGCGATTGGTTGTTGTTCTGTGCGAGTCATTTCTTCTGTAGATGTGCTTTTTTTGTTGTGTTTGTGGGAGAGGGCGAGCGTGTCCCCCTACTCCTCCGCCATCTTGTCCTCCTCTCCCAAAAATCAATATTGTCATTCAGCTATACTTGTAGAAAATCTTTTTCTGGACTAGATGTAGGCTGCTATAGAGGGATCCTGATTAGTAAGCTCAGGGAGGCTTGAAAGATGTGGATTTCTATAATAATGCAGCTTAATTCACAGGGGCCAATTTGTTCAAGCCTAGACATGTTTGTCAGTATAATTGAAAGGAGCATGGTCAGACCACCATGTACCCCAGCCAGCGGCAGACCCAGGGGACTGTTCTCGCTATGCCTGGGGACCTCAGTGGGCTACCTCTTCCCTGGCTGGCAGGAAGACAGAAGGGAGGGAAGCTTCTTTTTCACTTTCAGACTGCCCATTAATCAACATCACTTTCCTCATTAATATAAAGCCATTCTCAGCTGCACATTTCGAGGTGCTTTCAACAATTCATTTTTCCTTTTGGTTACAGTAAAAACAGCCTTCATAATGAGGAAGAGAGCTGTGTTCTTTGCGAAGCTAAATATTAATTCTTCTTTAAGTTTGTCATTTACATATCCCTCAAATTGGGTTTCCTCTTTCAATTTGCATTGCTGAAGCCCCATGGCCTGAAGATACACAATTAACATGATTTCCTTGGTGAGGGTCACAGTGCCTGCTTTGTAGGCTCAGGTTTTTCTTAAGACGGTAGTTGGAGGCACAGGAGAAGTGGAAATTTAATTGGCATTAACTAGAGGATCTCCTTGCTGGTCTGAGAATAAGATATAAATGGCTGTTGACTTCAGTCAGCCATTTCTGCCTACATGGTGTTGGTCAAGGGTTACCCCTCCCTTAGAAGGAAACAGCCTGGCACTCACTCTGCCTTGTGAGCCTTTAGGGAAAGTCCTTGCTCGTCTCTCCTTAGGGTTATGGTGTCTACTTGTCAGAACTAATGATCTCCGGGTGTGAGCAGGTCTTCATCTAGGTTTGTAGATGACTTTCTCTACAAACTTGCCAGCTGTTAAGACAGATGAACTGTATCCCTTCCTAGACTGCCCCCCGTCCCTCCCTCCATCCCTTCTTCCCTTCCGTAGTGAGTACCTCTTGAGTAAATATCTGTCTGACACTACACTAGGAGACGGTCTGGTGGAGGAAACAGACACAAAAGGGGCAACTTTAGGGCAGGCTGATAACCACTTCCAAAAAATAACAGACAGGGTTCTATGGTGCAAAGAGGAGTCAGGCCGGCAGGGATGGTTGTTTACTCTGAAATCTTTCAGCACCAAGTTTATATATATATCTCGTATAGTTATTTAGCTGAGAGATGTCTGTGATTCTGGGTTTAGATAGGCCAAATGAAATTTTCCAGTGTTCACTTTTTTCACCTATAAAACAGAAGCAACTCAACCTGAGTTCAGTTATGCAGTGTGCTTAGAATCCCACACCCAGCACATGCTTCCTGAGCCATGGATAGCATCACATAGGAACTAGGCAACTTTTGAACTTGTATGTAAATGACAGTTTATATCATAGAATTATCTCCTGGATCTTTAGGGACATGGAAGACCTTCCTGGAAAGCCAGAGCAGGCAAGCAAAAAAAAAAAAAAAAAAAAAACAAGAAAGATTTATGGTGTTGGATTCTTTTTAAGGTTACTGAGTAGCAATATATCTGTCTTAGCATGCCATGTGGAGTCATTTGAAGTTAATATGCTGGGCAGTGTCAGCTCTTCTTTTTTAGTGGATGAGGGGAATACAAGTCAAAATAGTGCATCTTTAAGGCTGGTGGTTCTGTTTACATTTCTTTCTTTTAATCACCTGGAATGTGCATTTGTGTTTTTCTAGTTGGCATCAGACCACTTAAGTGTATATTTTGTCTTTTCTGAAAGAGAGAGGGCGAGAGTGTTTTAGTGGCAAGAGTTCTGGGTCTGAGTTTAGAGAGGGTCACATTCAAGTTCTGAAACCGAAATTTACTAGCTGTATAATCTTGAGCAGGTACACTTCCTATCTCCAAAACATACAATTACCTTATGGTCTTACAGAGATTTTTCGGTACTAAATTCTCTTGGTAGTATTAAATGTATAGTAAACATGTTAACTGTTGTTATAGAATACCAACTCTACCTGCTCTAGAGCACATGTTAACCTAGGCATGGTGCTTATAGTTTCAATGCTACTTAAGAAAAAGACCCTCAACAAACTATCTCATGGAGGGTATCTGCCAGGTACATTAATTGTCATGGTGGCTACACAAAGGAGACACCATGGGCTGTCCCTTCATCTCCCGCCCCCGCCCCCTAGTATTGCTCTGCTGCTGCTCATCCTTAAGTTGTATGAGTCACTGTGCTAGCACAGTTGCTTCTATTCCTTAGACACTGGTCCAGGGTTTGGACATGGGGCTCAGAGAGTTGGGTCAAGTTCTTTCTCTGTCCTGTTAGCAGTAAGATTCATAGGTCAGGGGATACGAATGGCCATACTTCCTTCCATAGGGACCTGAGAAGCAGGATTTAGTCCAGAGAAAGACAAAGAAAGAAAAAAAAGGATGAGAATAAATGTGTAATGAATGTGCAGAGAGGACCAGGACCATGGCTGGAGAGGGAATCCTGAGTGATGCCTGAGATCCAGGCACGTCCCTTGACCTGAGTTCCTTGAGGTGATTCACAGCCTCTGAATAATCAATCTCTACGGTTACCTAGGAGTTGGGTTTTGTCGCTCACGACCCCCAGTATAAATTTCAGACCAGGGAGGGTACCCAGCAATGTCTCTAGTAGGTCTAACAGGTATCATACCCACGTGGGCCTTCTGTGTGTTAGGTTATCATCATTACACTCAGAGCAGAGAGTGTGTACATGAGTTTTCAATAACTGTCTGTATGTTACCGTTCTTTGTCTGCATTGGTTCCCTTGGAATGAAGGAACAAGAGTAGGTACTTCAGGCTAGAGGTCTGGTTTTAAGGATAAGAGAGCAGCTGGAATGGGGCTGTGGCTGCAGAAAATGGGCAGAATGTCTGGGATACAGCAGTATTCTCTGTATTAATCTCTACGGTCACCTAAGCTATTGAGAGTTGGGTTTTGTACTTCCAAGTTTGGCTGGAGCTACAGTTCTGTGAAGCTGCCAGGGCCATTTATTACACGGAAAAGGGTGCTGGAAAAAGACTCACTAGGCTGCTGTGCCTCAGAGAACCCACTGCTGCCATCGCTATACGTGAAGAGCTACAGGCTGTGAGCCTTCCTCTCTTGGAGAGGCCAGATGACATGGCGGATAAAAGCACAGATTCCAGAGACTGGCTACCAGGGTCTGAATCCTGGCTTTTTTGTGTGACCCGGGGCAAGTTAGTTATCCTGTCTGTTCTTCAGCTTCTTCCTCTGTAAGACGAAGGTAAAACTATTTTCCACCTTTAAGGTCTGTGAGAGGATTAAATGCATTACTCTATGAAAATCATTTAGAACAGTGTTTGGCACATAGTAAGCACAGTACAGAGTCCATCTTTATTGCCACTGCTGTCATGTACTGTTACTGTTACCGCCACCAACTCTAGGAGATCACAGTCCCCACAGGAGGCAGCACTGGAACACATTAAAAGCTCAACAGTAGAAAAGGAGAAGAGTTAGCAGAGTCGGTTTCGAAGGCAAGGTACTTACACTGAGGATTGCAGGAACTGAGCACGAGTGCAGGGAAGATCATCATTTAAAGCCTCTTGCTTGGAGGGCTCCTCAGTGTCCTCATCCTGTGCCGGACAGGACACATGAATCTAATTAATGTCTCTGAAATATAATTGTTCAATATACCTTTGTACACTTTTTATCGGAAACACATTCTTTCTGAAGCTAGCCAAAGTGACTGAGTTATATAAGTTAGGTATCTGAAAGCCAACCTTTTATCTTTTCCTCCCCCTTGTACATGTCTTTGCCCTTTATTCACTTCAGTCTTAGTGATTTCCTCTACCCAACCCCAAGTGCAAGGTCACTTGCACTTATTGGGAGGGAGGGGAATCCTAAAGACCATGCATAGCTGAAAACATAGTAAGTGAAGACTAAACTATAGGAACACAGGCATTGCTTTTTACCAGCTAAAGTGTCACTGCTTTTTGGTTAGAGTGTAAACAAAACTTCAATAAATTTGGCCTGATTGTTTTGAAAAAAAATGTCTTCATGCATTTTTACATTCAGGCAATTCACATTATTTCAAAATTTCATCAGGATTTTTATACACATTTTGAAATTTATGTAACTTGAATTTATGTAAGGAAACTCTTGAACCTGTCTCTTCCTCCACATCTCCTCTGCCACTCTTCAGATATTCATCATCTCTTTCTAGATTATTATGTTCTCATTTTATGATTATGGTGATCATTTATGTGTTTCTACACCTGTCAGTCTGTACATTGAAGAGTAAGGGACAATTTCTGTTTGTTTTTGCTCTGTCTCCCTTCTCACTAGCACTGCCTTCCCTGCACGCACGCTCATTCGCACACTCTCTCTCTCTTCCTCTCTCTCACACACACACACACACACACACACACACACACACACACACACACAGAGTAACTGAAAATATTACCTCATTCAATCTTCCTGCAGTTTTAGGAAGTAGGTGGATATTATCTTCATTTTTCAAATTAATGTATTGAGGTTCAGGGAGGTTAATAAAATTGTATAAGGTCACAAAATTCATAAGTGATAGAGTCAGCATTTCAGCCCAAACCTCCCCAACTCCAAAGTCCATATTTCTCTTCCTGTGTGCAAAACTCTATTCCCAGTGTTTCCCTTGCTCGTTGTAAGTTTCCTAAGGACAGGCCGAGTCTAGTCTCTTTTCCCCTTATTTGGGTAGCATTAGTATAGTAACCTACAGTCACATCCAGGCAGGTATTCAAGAAACTTGATGGCTGCTAGATTGGTTCCTAAAGCAGAACATAGGACTGGAAGGAAGTGGAGCTGCTGGTGTAGGAGTGACGGTGGTTAAATATACACATGCCTGTCTTTTCAGGCAGTGCTGTGGCGAGGGCTCTGAGTTCTGCCAAGCCGAATTCTCATCCTTCATTAGGATAGGGGTCAGACTGAAATTCCTTAAGACCTAGTAGTGACTTTGATGTTGGCTCAGCTACCTGGTGAGGTGTAGGCCTTTGGAACTGGTTTGGGGTGACCGATCAAAGGGAAGAGGAAGAAACCAAACCCTGGAGCCAGGGTCCAAGTCTATAGGCGCCTCCTCCTTTTCTACTGCCTCACATCCAGGCTCAGGAATGTTGGCACACCTTCGCTTCCTCAAGTCAGGGCATTCACTTCCGTCTCAAGGCTTCCATGCCAGTTGCACCCTCTGTCTGTGTCATTCTTCCTATTTTTCTCTGCCTCCCCAGTTCCTGTTCGTCATCTGCGTCTCAGTCTAAGTATCTCTTGTTTAGGGAGGCCCTATCTGATTGTCTGTAGTAGATTAAGAGTTTCTGATGAGACTGCTGAGATCATCCTTTGTACTTAACACCAGACATGAATTACATAATGATCCTATGAGCATTCAGTGCCTCTGAATACAGGCTATAAACTACCTGAGGGCAGGGACTGTGTTCATTTCACTCATCACTCATGTCTGGCACGGAATGCAGAACACATGCTTAATAAATACTGGCCGACGGATAGATGGAGCGAAGGATGGCATCATCATCTCTCCGCTTTCCCCACTCCAGGGACATGAAGAGGGAGGAAAAAGGGATGACTTTCCATTTCACCTGGAGAACATAATGTTTCAATAAGAAAGAAGAGATTTCATTTTCTGGACCGTTGTTTTCAGAATGTTTGTCATTTAAATTCTCACTTTATTTGACAGTACCACTTATATTCCTGTAAGAATGAAATTGAGTAAACACTTTTCAGAGTAACCCAAGGTGACCTACAGGCCTAGGCAGCGGGAGCTTAGCGAGTGCGAGAAGCCTTTAGGCATCAGGAGGGGAGACCAGCATGTCTGTGTTTGAACTGGTGCTTTCTTCTTCACTGTGATCTTCAAAAATCAGATGCAAATCTGAGAATAACATTCATCTTCAGTTCTGGGATGTGATGGGTTTTAGGTCTTACACAATGAAAACAGTGAGGGTCTAAGTTAAATTAAAACGTCTCTCCTTAAATCCAGTGTATTCATAAGTATGTAGGACTCATTCATTTTCCATGTGTTAAAATGAAAAGGGCAGTTGATGTGCACAATAAAAATATTCTTGGGCACCGTGTGTAAGGAGCCAGGCTGGTGTGGAGCATGACAGAGAGCCCTGAGGAGCTTTTAGATTCTCATTAGCGTGTGGAATGACATAGAATTTAACATTTAAATGGGCTGTCCGTATTATTTATCTTCCCAGTGTGGAGTAGTTGTCAGAGTAAACAGGGATGCTATTAATTATTAATCTGAACAAACCTGCATAAACCAGTACCATCTGGGCTAAACCTGGACATGTGTTCATCCTATATTTAGTAACACTTTGAAAGAACAATGGCATAGATATCTCCTCTAGTACATGAGTCATTTGCCAAGTGAATTTTACCCTTTATAACTACTGTAGAAATTCAGAAGAGAAGGAGGTGCTTAATACCAGGTGGTTAATAAAGGCTATAGAACATGAAGGTATAATCTGAGCAGCATTCGGAAGGATGGACAGGATGTGTAGCCGGGTAAGGGGAGCAGCTTGGCCTCTGTGAGTGGAAGTGTAGAGGGGTTTTCAGGAGTTAACTGATTGATTTTGATTATTTAGCCTAGAGTGAAATAAATGAAAATTATTTTAATATTTTACGAAAGAGATATGTATCTATGTTCCAGTTTTCTGGCCCTGCTCACCATGGGATTTTCTAACTCTACAGCAGACCCAGACCCTGAAGAAGAGCAGACTGATGTGCCTGAGGTGGGACCCCCAGGGATGCCTCACCTTCTCCTCCTCTGCCTCCTTCTCCTTCCCTTTTCACTTTCCCCTCCCCCCTCCCCTCCCCTCCTCGTTTCACTCTCCTCCTGTATGGCCTTTATACCACATTCTCCTGCATGTACTCCATCCTCTGTCCTCCCTGGTCATGGGGACCGGGGCCAGAACACCACCCACCAGGACATGCTGGACTTCTAGGGCCATCATTCTAAAGTCAGAAGTTAGGACTCTGGATGCTGGAGTGACTGATTGCCTCCTATCCATGAAACATTATCTCCTCTAGGCTCCTGAAATTCCTTCAACACCAGTACTCCCTTCAGAAGGAAAACTGATGACTGATACTCCAACTAGGGCCCTTCCAATGAAGGACATATTCTTTGTCTCTTTCTCATCTCTGAGCCAAGGCTTAATATTTCTTCTAGGAGAGAGCCTGCTATCATTTTTCACAAGGATTTCTTTTAAGAAACCAAATTGCTGAGTGTCATTGCTCTGGTCCTGTGTAGAGAGCTCATCCATTTACAGCTATGAATACTAAGCTCCTTCAGTCAGCGTGGCTTGTGGGGAGTTGTGTTCCCAGGTGGATGTGAATTCTGGTGGGCTTCTTCAGAGCCTTCAGGATTCTGCCCAGTTAACACAGGCATAAAAGCAGGGCATTTGAGTGTATTAGTACTAGATTTTTATTTGTTAATCTTGATGAAAAATGTATAATTTTTAAAGTTAAAATAATGGTTCATAATTTACGAGAAGTGTACTTTTCTTAGATATATTTGCAGACATTTTTCTTCTTCTGGGAAGTTATGAGCAACACCCTCTCCCCCAACCACTTGCCCTGCATTTTGCTCTGTGGATGCTTGCTTCCTTGAAGAAAGGCCTTTAGCAGTATACCTATCACTGCAAGCTGCAGGAAAGAATGGAGAACCAGGAGAAAGGGCAGAGAGAAAGTTACGTTTAAACTGTGACTGTGGATAGCTGCGTATTCCTTCCGGTGGGTAGAGTAGGAGGCTAGAAGCCTTTGGTAAAATTCTTTCCATGGGGAGATTGGGAAGAATTGTGAGGCCCCATGATTTAAAAATGGGAATATTAATCACCCATGGGAAAGAAACCCTAATTGTGATAACACGAATAGATTTTGAGGGCATTATGCTAAGTGAAATAAGTCAGACAGACAAAAAACAAATACAGTATGCTATCATTTACATGTGGAATGTAAAAAGCTCTATTTCTCATAGAAACATAGAGTAGAATGGATATTACCAGGGACTGGGGTAGTAGAGGGGTGTGGGGGTGTGTTGCTCAAAAGGTACAAACGTCCAGTTACAATATGAATAATCTCTAGGGATCTAATTTACAACATGTTGATTATAGTTAATAATACTGTATTATACACTTGAAAGATGCTAAGAAAGTAGGTCTTAAATGTTCTCACCACACACAAAAAAGAAATGGCAATTATGTGACATAATGGAGGTATTAGCTAACACTGAGGTGATAATCATTTGGCAGTATATAAGTGTATTAAATCAAAGCAATTTTATTTGAATTCCTGATGTCTAGTTCACAAGAATCCCTGGGAGAGTTCAGAATAAGCTGGCTGTGGCTCGAGTCATGGGGTCTAGCCTCACATCTCTCACTTATAAAACCCCCTTTCCTCATTTCACTGAAGGCACATACTTTCTTCTTTGAGTGAAGGATGTTCTGCTGGGAAAGAGGCATAGTTATAGATATGCTTTACTTTCATGGTTTACTATTTTACAGCATCTGACTGCTTTTGATCATAGCCCCATTTCCTGGTCCTTTTTTTTTTTTTTCCTTCTTACTCTCTTAAATCAAAGTTACTGTCACATTGCTCCAGAGAACAAAATAGTTTAAAAAAATGTGTTCTAAATAACTGTTTAATAATTTAAAGCAAATTATCATTTAATAACTATTTTCAAGGCTTTTTGTTAACCATTGCAGACGGGAAATGATAGTTTTTCAACCTAGATTATGCATTGAAAAATTCTTAGGAGTTTCTACTAAAATGGAATCTGTAGATAACTTTGAGAAGGGATGAAACATAAAGCAATCTACAGATTCAATGTAATCCTTATCAAAACTCCAGTGACATTTTTGCTTTAATAGAAAAATCCACCCTAAAATTCTTGTGCACTCTCAAAAGACCCAGAATAGCCCACCAATCTTGAAAAAGGGATGTAGTTGGAGGTTTTATATTTCCTGACTTAAAAACATATCATAAAGCTGTAGTAATCAGAACAGTGTGGTACTGGCCTAAAGATAAACATATAGGCCAATGGAAGAGAATAGATAGAAAGCCTGGAAATAAACCCTAGTCTGATGGTGAAATGATCTTCAACAAAGGTGATTAGCCCACTCAAAGGGAAAAGGACAGCCCCACTTCAACAAATTGTGTTGGAAAACCTAGATATTCATATGCAAAAGACTGAAAATTGGATCCTTACCTTACATCATATATAAAAATTAACTAAAAATGCATAAAAGACTTTAAATTTAGACTTAAAAACTTTAAAACTCCTAGAGAAACAGGGGGAAAACTTCATGACGTGGTTTAAAAATAATTTTTTGATGCCAAAAACATAAGCAGTAAAATCAAGATTAGACAAATAGGGCTACATTGAACTTAAAAACTTCTCTATATAAAAAGACACAATCAGTAGAGTGAAAAGGCAAACTGTGGAATCAGAGAAAATATTCACAAATTATGTATTGAATAAGGAGCTGATATCCAGAATGTGCAAAGAAATCCAACTGAACAGCAATAGATAGCTTCATTAAAATATGAATGAAAGACTTAAATAGATATTTCTCTAAAGATAATATGCAAATGGACAACATGCATGTGAGAAGATGCTTAACATTGCTAATTAGAGAAATACAAATAAAAAACAAACCAAGATAATACCTCACTTCCATTAGGATGGTTAGTATCAAACAAAACAAAACACCCCCAAAACAAACAACAAAAAAAATAAGTGTTAGTGGGGATGGGGAGAAATTGGAAACTCTACACTGTTGAAGAAGGTAACATGGTGAAACTGATAAGTAAAACAGTATGGTGGTTCCTTGAATAATTAAGCATAGATTTATTATATGACCTATGTGTCTCACTTCTGGATATATATAAAAGAATTGAAAGTATATGGGAGAGATATTTGAACACCCATGGTTATATCAGCTATATGTGCAATAGCCAGGAGGTGGTAGCAAACTGAATGTCCACTGGTAGATAACTGGACAAAGAAAATGTGGTATATACATGCGGTAGAATACCTATTCAGCCCTAAAAATGAAGGCAATCCTGTCACATGCTGCAAGGTGGATGAACCTTGAAGATATGTTAAGTGAAATAACTCAGTCACAGAAAAATATTCTATGATTCCACTTATACGAGGTACTTAGAGTAATCAAATTCATAGAGACAGAAAGTGGAGTGGTGGTTGCCAGGACTGGGACAAGGCAAGAATGAGTTATTTAGTGGGTATAGAGTTCAAGTTTCACAAGATAAAGACATTCTGGAGGTTGATTGTACAACAGTGTAAATATGCTTAACAGTACTGAACTGTACACTTAAAAATGTTTAAGATGGTTAAAAAATAAATAGTATACACAGACAGCAGATTCAGAGCATTGTACCACGATCTCTGAATGGGTTTACATTCAGTGTTGGTGCTTTTACAAAGATCTCTAGGTGACTGAAGGGTCAAGCAGGGTTGAGGACCATTAAAAAATGGAGGGGGTGGGTGAGGACCAGTCCTGCCTTCACCGAGTAGAAACTGTGGGGGATGTGGAATGTGTTTGTAGTCAGTCCATTGGGATGGGGCGTTAGCGATTTCCAAAGCGTGAAGATCCAGAAGGCTGAGACCTTCCCTGCAGCATGGGGTGGGTTTTAAGGCATTCATGCCAGGTTTTGAAGAATCAATAGGGGTTGACATGAGGCCTAAGAGGGGAGAGGGTCTGCAGCTGCCACGAAAGGATAAAAGTGGGTAGGATGTTGGAAATGATTAGGAAACGGAGGATATCTAGTTTCACTGGGGTGTGTTAAGGGTGTGTGGTGTGGAGGACACAGTGGTAGAGAATTACAGTTTCAAGGACAAGCCGATCCCAGCTTGTGGAGGGTACTGAATGTTATGCTAAGAAGATTAGATATTAATCAGTAGACAATGGAGAGTCATTGCTTTTTCAACCAGGGGAGTACAAGGAACTGAAACATCTGGGTGATTTAAAATCCAGTGATAAGAGCTGTGTTTGAAGAAGATATGTTTTACTCTAACTTTAATGGCATAGACTAACCAATACTTTTGAACTGCCTGTTCACATTTCATGCAGGTTTTCAGCGCATGTTATTTCATTTCTCCCTGCCTGGTCCAGAGCCCTCTGTTTCCTCCAACCTGATGCTCCCTGGGCCTCAGCTTCCCCAGCTGAGCACCCAGGAGTCACTTCATCCTGGGGCCCATCCAGCAGACGTACTGACCTACTCACTTTGCTAAGCTAAACAATTGGCCTGCAAATAAGTCTCTTAAGTGTGGGGCAATTCACATTTGAAAGATTAGCACTAATTATCATCCATAACAAAAACCCTTGTAAGCATGATTCCCTACAAGGAAGTTGGAGTAAATGCTGCTGATCTTCAGCTGGACCGCTGGGGCCTCTGGGAACAGCACGCAAATACACATCCCTTTGCCTTCTTCACAAGTGCCTACTTTCTTTTTCTCAGAAAGCCTGGACAATTGTATTTTTCAGAATATTTTCAGATCTGCAAATGGACCCTGACATTTTGAAACAACTAACCTGCTTTGTTTGAGAAATGCATTTAAATAAATTAATGAAACCACTGCTCGAATGAATCCTTTCAGGCTGCTTACAGAGAAATTTTGAAAGGGCAATATTATCACTGACAAAAACTGCAGCATCTGAGCAATTTGATATCCAGAAAGCTGAGCAGGGAGGCAGAACATAATGACAGAGTTTTACCTATAGCAAAACCATTAAAGGTCACCCACCAGAAGGACAGCTAAAATAGAATTTGTTTTCAAATTATAAGATTAAAGAACATTCCTTGAAGAAAGTATTATTATACAATGTCAAAGAGAGAGAGAGAGAGAGAGATTAAAATGGTTGGAAGATGCAATCACAGCTGAGATAAATTCTACTTTCTCTGTGGTTTGCACACCCTGCCGTCTCTCCGCCTCAGTGGATTGGGTGGGTTGGAGAAATTAGCAAGTGCGCCTCTGTCCGTACATATCTTTCCCCCACTGAGAGTTCCTTTCCCCTCTGGTCTTACTGAAAACACACTTGCCTTCCAGGGAAACCATGTGAAGGAGCGGAGGGTTTCTTTGTTAATGGTGCCCATTGGAGAGGACAACATTAAAAATTCTTTAAAATGAAAAGGGCAATTTTGAGTTTCCAGGTCATTAGGCAGGTTTATGACTTGTCCATTTGCAAGGAAGCTGATGGGACTCTTCACACAGCCATTTCACATAAAATTGGCTCATCTCACACATGGGCTTCGCTCAGTTTTCCCCCTGTGCCCAGAGCTCCTCAGGCCTAGGCTGAGGCTCCCTTTGGAGGACGTGGGAAAGCCCACCCTGCCTTTTCTGCATCACCTTTTTACTTAAAATGGGATAGCACATTAATAACGGTGTGTGGGACTCTTGGCAATGAGTGAGTGAAATTAACTACAAACCTGTTGTATCACTACTGTCAATTCTATAATGTGTATCATGTATATGTCCTTTACAAATACTAGCTAAGAAAGGACCTGTGCAGCTACGTAAGGAAACCATGCAGGTGTTTTCTGCATTCTAAAAATATTTGAATACACTCCTTGACAATAGACTTTGTCTTTACCTAAGACTTTTTGTAGTGGACGTGCTTTGTTCAAACTTAAACAACACAGACTGGCAGGAGCTAAGAAGATTATGCAGTCTGGCTATTTGTAATGTAATAAATAATTGTGTGCTTTCTGAGCACACAGAGAGCGTCTAAACAATATATAGTCAAGCTGATCATCCAGTTATTCCTTACTCAAAGTGTCTACTCTGGACAGAAATAGTAACTGAATAGTTATTGAATGTCCTTTGTACCTTTTTGGTTTTCTGTGTCTGACCAGTTTTCTTGCTACCCTGTGTCCTTCTCCAGCGTTAACCTGTGAAGCTTGACCTTCCATCTCCTGCCTCAGTGCCTGTGGGTTGAGTGGGAAATTATGGAGAATTATTGTAGAGCTGAGGCCAAACTGCTTGGAGACTGGAAGCTGGTTGGCATGGTCCTGATCCAAGAATGGCTCTTATCATGCTTTTATTTCCACAAAAGATGACAGTATTAGTGACAGTATAGACAAGTCCCTGGGGTGTCCCTTCTGTGGGGACCAACGCCCCAAAGTGTGCTGTCCACTCTAGTCAGTGGGGCAAGAACCATTGGCTGTTGTCCTCTCCTGGTGAGTCATGAACATCTCCAGGAAGAAATCATCCGCTTTCCTCCCTACCCACAGAGCAGAGCTTAATTTGAGCTAAGCATTAAGCAGTTACTCAGCGGAGAAGCTTGGGGTCCTGTAGAGCTGAGTTTCCCAGCATCAAAATCAGTGCCAGGGACAAAGTGAAACCTGCCTTTTGATGTCATCCTTGTCTCTGCTCTGTTCCCTTTAACTTCTCTTTTTGGTTGCAGTCTCACCCAAAGTGGATCTTGGAGTTCCAGTGCCCTGGTTAGGAAATGTGTCCTGTGTTAGAGTTTTCAAAAAACAGAACTTTGCTATCTATGTTACTTTGCCTAGGCTAGAGGTCAGAGGTCATGCTTAATATATTATTACACCTTTTTCTTTGAGTTTACAACCAGTTACAAAAATAGATGACAGAATCAGAGTTGGATGTTAAAATGGCAACCTTATTAGTCATAAATCTGAATTTGAGAATGTGGATGAGATGGGCAGTTACAAATCGTACCTTCTAGTATTTCCGTCTAAGTCTAGACTTTGTATCTACCCACATCATGGAAAAGCTGGACATACTAAACAGATACTTTTATCTGCATTTTCTGCTTCACATTTGTTAAGGTGCTGTGGTGGGAAAGAAAGTGAGATAGGAGTTCCCATCGTGGCGCAGTGGTTAACGAATCCGACTAGGAACCATGAGGTTGCGGGTTCGGTCCCTGCCCTTGCTCAGTGGGTTAACAATCCAGCGTTGCCGTTAGCTGCGGTGTAGGTTGCAGACACGGCTCGGATCCCGCGTGGCTGTGGCTCTGGCGTAGGCCGGCGGCTACAGCTCCGATTCGACCCCTAGCCTGGGAACCTCCATATGCCGCGGGAGCGGCCCAAGAAATAGCAAAAAGACAAAAAAAGAAAGTGAGATAGATGCCTCTGGTCCTGAGTTGTTGACCTGTGGACCTCCAGTTTGGAGCAGAAATAGAATAGAATGCACCCATTCTGTGCTAAGGCAATAAAGAGAGGTAGTAATGGGGGAGGAGAGAGGGGTACAAAGACTTTTACATTCAGTTGGTTGCATGTTGATGGTTGATACACATGTTAACTAGAAAAAGTGATGATAGTGAATGATATTTTGATAACTTCAAAACTGTAGAAACGTAAATAGAAGTACAAAGAACAGTCCATACGAGTAGCATTTTAAAAGTGGGATAAAAAACTTGATTTGATAGAACAAGAGTAAAATACTTAAAAAGTAAAGAAAAACAACATAAGTTTTGAGAAAAAAGAATTTCAAATAGGAATACAAGTAGTGATAGAGATGCTCCATCATTAGAAGGGAATGTCATTGAGAAATAGACAGTAGTTACAGGTACTTATCAATGTCGCTTTCAATCATAAAGAAAAATGAAATTTTAGAACAGATTGAGAAGATTAAAATGTTAGTACCAAGCTTGATTTCATGGATACAGTAGATAAATCTAGAGAAAGTGCTTTTTTTTCAAGATATACAGTACATTTATTAAAATTAACCATACCATTAGGTAACAAAGTTTAAAAAAAAATATTTATTTGCCAACAGACGGATAAAAGAAGAACTTGTTGATGGGACTTACACTACCAAATGTTAAACACTTAGAAAACGGTAGGAGTTAAAACAGTGTAGCACTGGGAAAAGCAAAAGGAACAGAGCAGAGTCCAGAAACAGAGTGAAGCTTCCATAGGAGTTTTGGGAGATGACACAGGAGCCCTTACAAATCATGGGGGAAGGATGATCTGGGATGGAGGCAATTGGCTTTCTATATGAAAATAGAAATAAGCTACATTTCTGTCTCTTAAAAACAAAGTAAATGTCAAGTAGATTAAAGACTAAATGTGTAAAAGATGATTTTCAAATTCTTAGAAGAAATTTATATGAACATCTCAGTGACCTCAGGGGAAGAAAATGATTTCTTAAGCAAAATCCCACATACACAAGTTAGCAGGGGAAATATTGATGTATTTGACTCAAAATTGCTTCACATTGGACACATGACCAAAGATGCCATGAACAATCTACCTGTGAAATGACAGTAGGAGAAAATGTTTGCCGCACGTGTAACTGACAATCTAGAATACATCAAAACAATTCTACAAGCCACCAAGTAAAGACAAGCCACCTAATAAAGATGGACAAAGGACGAAAACAGGCGCTTCATGAAAGAGGAAACCTAAGCAGAGAAAGATAATCAGATAAATTGAAAGAACAAAGTACCTGTTTATAATCAATGGATAAGCCAAACACTTCTTAAGAAGGTGAAAATTCTAAGTACTGGCACACATGTAGGGATGTGAAGACTCCCCTGCCCTGTCAGGGGGAGCGTAAATGGTGAAACCACTTTGGAGGGACACTTGACATGTTTTAATTGACAATGCACTTACCTTATGAACTCACAGTCTGGCTTCTGGTTATGTACCCAGAGAAGCTCCTGCACGTGTGAAGTAGGAAACATACATAAAGATTCTTACTATAGCATTGCTTGAGTCGTGACAGCTGAAGGCCAAATTAATGATCAGTAAATCAAGTATAGAGTGTCCATAGAATGAGACATTCCATCTCTCTATCTGCCTGTATTTATAGTTCTCAAAACCCTGATTTTGAGTGAGAAGAACAGCAGCAAAAGTTTTGGTATACCATGACAGCACTTAAGTGAATCTTTAAAACACATGTAAACATTACTATATGTTGTTTTATGGACACATTTGTATGTGTAAAGGAAACCTAAAATTGTGACCCTGGTATGATCCACAAGACAGTCATGACAGAAACTGCCTATTTTTTAAAATTAAAAGATATAAAAATAGTGACCTCAGGGAAAGAAAATGATTTCTTAATTGGCCTAGTCCATGGCTGGCACCTGCTGGCACCTAAGGATTATTATTCCACACAAAGATGGTAGAGGAATCAATTTGTTAGGATTTGATACAGATGTAAGGAAAGACTAAATATCAAGCAGTAAGACAGTCACCTTTGGCATGGAATTCTAGGGTTTTTTGCCCCTTTGCTCTGAGGAAAAGAAAAATTAAAAAAAAAAACAAATTCAGTTTCAACTGCAAGAAAATGATGATATAAGAGATAGTGGGACACTATTCAAAGAACTTTCCATATTTTCTCAATGAATTGCTAGACTTCTGATGAAGTGTCATTGCCTAGATTTTTGTCTTGTTGGCAAAACATAAAGGCTTCTTATTGTTAAATTCTGAAACATGCCCAGAGCCTGACAGAATGTTCTCTGGGGGCAAGATTCTTTGGTTAGATCATGCAAGATTATCCACAAATATGAAGTCCATTGCCAGTTTATCTTACAAACTGCTCATGAAAGTATGTTCAACTTATGAATTCTACTGCCACAAATGCTGTGAGGGCCGAAAGAAGAATTCTGTTCTCATAAATTGCCAGGTGCAATATGCTTTGAGTGGTTCTTTATTCAACGTTCAGCCTGTGGTTCAGCAGCATTGGCATCACCTGGGAGATTGTTAGAACTGGTGTCTCAGATCCTACTCCAAAACAACTGAATTAGACTCTGAATTTTAGGAGGTCCCCAAGTGATTAGTATACACACTAAAGTGTGATAAACACTGATTTATTTGCAAACTTGGTAGTAAACGACATGGATACCTTCGACTCTACATTTCTTTGTGTCTCATGTCCATAATTTTATGTTTTTATTTTCCCACTGTACAGCAAGGGGATTAAGTTATCCTTACATGTATACGTTACAATTACATTTTTTTCCCCACCCTTTGTTCTGTTGCAACATGAGTATCTAGACAAAGTTCTCAATGCTATTCAGCAGGATATCCTTGTAAATCTATTCTAAGTTGTGTCTGATAAGCCCAAGCTCCCGATCCCTCCCACTCCCTCCCCCGCCCAAGTAGGTCTATAATGAGTCCAGGAATTTCTGTTTATTAATTTTTAAATAACTTAAAATAGTTTCAAGAATATTAAAAAGCACTTTTCCCTGGTATAAACACCGTATTGTTTGAGAGTGCATTGCCAACATACAGCCCCATCTCTCCTGGAAAGCCAGAGTGTATAGTTCCCTTCAACTGATGACATTCTCTATAAAAATACAACCATCAAAATTAAAAAGTTAACACTGATTTATTACTAATAGCTAATCATTTCACACCTTTTGAGCTTTGCCAGTTATTACTGTAAGGGCCTTTATGGGAAAAGTGTTCAGTCCAGGGTGATGAGTTGCATTTAATTGTCATTTCTTTTAGTCTCCTTCCATCTGGAATGATCTTTCAGGCTTTCCTTAACTTTCATGACCTCAACATTTTTGTGGCTCACAGGCCAATTACTTTTGTAATATGACCCTAAGTGTGGATTTGGCTACGGTTTCTCATTTTCACCACTACCCACCACCTGTGCCTCAGAAGTATCACATAAATGATACAATGCTCTTCTCATTTCATTTTATCAGATGGCACATAATTTCAATTTGTTCTACTACTGGTGATATTGACCATCATCTTTGACTACGATCATGTCTGCCAGGCTTTTTTTTTTTTTTTTTTTTTTTTCCATAGTAAAATTACTCTTCTTCCCTTTAATAAGTATTTTGAGGAGAGGTACTTTGAAGCTGTCACAAACCTTGCATTAAACCTTTAGTGTCAGTCCGTGTTTCTTGGCTGAGTTAGTTTGATGTCATGATATAGGCGGTATTTCCAACTCCATCGTCTTTACTGTGTTTATCGGTTGGCATTCCTTTGTAACGAAAAAACCTTTTTCCTCCACTTATTTACCTTTACCATGGTTACCTATATTCACAGATTCATAGATTTCTGTTTTACTTATTGGGTTATAATCTGTTAAATTTTTATTTTTAATGCTTAAATTGTCTCAGGTATGGACAGATGGAGCCCCTTAGAGCTGGCTCTGGCGACCTTTTGCTATGTTCCTGTTGTTCCTTGAGCATCGCGCTGTTTTCTGGCCCAGAAAGATGCTCTGGCCTCATCTAGCACTTCCTCTGCCTTAGCCCTAGATTCAGCTGTTTCTCAAAGGAGTTCTGGTTTCTTTCAGTGGAGGATCGTGTTTAGACACCGAGATTCCCAGTGCTAGGTGTGTTGGTTGTTATTGGTTCTCAGTGCTGCCCATTATCAGTGGGCAGAGATAGTATACATATGTATATAGACATACATATATTTCCTAATTTATCTGATTCAATATGTCTATATGCTGAAAACCATGACTTCATACTTCCAACTCCAATTAAACTTTGACACTTCTAGGTTAACTCTCTATTTCTTCCACATTTATAATTTCTTTCCCCAATTGTGAGACGCCTACTCCTCCTGTGATCCTCTACATGCTTACTTATTTGAAAAATTCTCCCAGGATGCAACCAGTATCCTGTCCCTGGCACCGTTCTCCCATCCCCAGTCCCCACTGCAGAAACTTCTGCCTCTGGGGTTTCAATACCTCACAGCAGACTGCTGTCATCGCTGTTTCCCTGTGTCTGTGCCCTTCTTACTGTGTTGCTACATTCCATTTCGAGCTACCACCAGTCCCCTCCATCCTTGACAAACACTTTCCTCACCTAGCCAGGTTTCTATACCCCTTGCCAGCCTATGCAGAAGTTTTCCTCATCTCATTTGGGTTCCAACAACAGATGCTAGACTGCCATGCTCTGCACCTTACCCTGCTTGGGCTCTGACACTCCACATGGCTGCCACTGCCCCTGTTTTCCCTGCTCAGGTATCCTCTTTGCCCACTTAGATTCCAACATTGGGCTGTTTCCACTTCTATCCCTTATCATTCTCCCTGTGCCAATACCTCCTCTCTCCCTTTAGTCTCAGCTATTTCGTGTCTTATCATGCAGCCTTAGCATGATAGACAACACTGCATGGCCCCACTTAGATTCCCTACATTTTATTTGTTTTATTTATTTATTTATTTTTTGCTTTTTAGGGCTGCACCCACAGCATATGGAAGTTCTCCGACTAGGAGTCCAATCAGAGCTACAGCAGCAGGCCTATGCCACAGCCACAGTGACTTGAGATCTGAGATGCATCTGCGTCCTATAACACAGCTCAAGGCACCACTGGATCCCCTACCCACTGAGTGAGGCCAGGGATGGAACCCACATCCTCAAGGTTACTAGTCAGATTCATTTCCGTTGCGTCACAATGGGAAGTCCCAGATTACCTACTTTTTAAACAAACTCTGAAGGATTCTTAAGAGCAAGCCCAACAGTGAAACTCACAGTGGTATGTTAGGGGTCTGCTTGGTAGTTCAGCCTTTACCTATTGGTATAATTTTTCTGCATTGTGCCTAAAATTTTCTTTATTGTCTTTTATCTAAACTCTTTAGGAAAGGAAGCCCATGTAATTCCCTTACTGTAAAGGTCTCTTGGACTTGAAGTTTTATTCCTTCTCATTTCTACCCCTCATTCCTTGGGCTGCTCATTTCAGGTACGGCACAAATTTAAGTATATAAAGGCAATCATCACATTTATTTCTAAATCTTCTCCTTTATAGTCTTGACATTTTTAGGTCTATCGCCATTTTCTTAATCTGTTGCAGTTTTTATATCCTTTGATATTTTGATTTTGTTGTTGTTGAGGATGTCCTAGGTTACTAATATTCTTAAAATGTAGCTACTGGAATAGTTACTTCACCTCTTTTATCTTGGAATATATATCTCTAATAATTCAGCCCGTGACTTAGCCAGTTTTCCAGTCCATATAACAAACAGGCAGCTCACATTGAGCTGTTTGTTCTCTAAAGTTCTTAGGTCTTTTTCTACATAAACCTCTTCATTTTATTAAAGAGAAAGAAATTCTTAAAGAATTCATAGTGATTTAGCCCCAGTATATAAACAAGATTGCAAGGGAAATATTTAAAAACATGAGCTTGTTTTTTTTTTTTTTTTTTTTTTTTTTTTTTTTTTTTTGGCTTTTTGCTATTTCTTGGGCCACTCCCACGGCATATGGAGGTTCCCAGGCTAGGGGTCCAATCGGAGCTGTAGCCACTGGCCTACGCCAGAGCCACAGCAACGCAGGATCCGAGCCGCGTCTGCAACCTACACCACAGCTCATGGCAACACCGGATTGTTAACCCACTGAGCAAGGGCAGGGACCGAACCCGCAACCTCATGGTTCCTAGTCGGATTCGTTAACCACTGCGCCACGACGGGAACTCCTTGTTTTTAAGATATTATAAAACTTGTCATTTACTTACCCAAAATATCATGTCCTGATAATTTCTTATCCATTTATTGTGAATTCCTTAAAACAGACAAGCTTTTTAGAAGTCCCTTAGTTATAGATTTATTGTCACCTACTTTCTACTATACCCTGCCTCTTGGGTAGACCATGATGGGAGATAATACGGGAAAAATGATGTAAATAAAAATACATATGTGTATATGTATATATGATTGGGTCACTATGCTGTACATCAGAAATTGACACAACACTTTCAAGCAACTACAATAAAAAATTAAAAAAGCAGAATTCTTCATATTGACTTGCATCAGATCTGTGATTTAACTTGATGTAACCTATAACCATCTTAGCTTTTTCCTTGTCTCCTAAAGTATATCCCAGGTCTCCACAGAATATAGAAGATACACTAGATGGATTATCAAGGAGCTTCAAAATGTATTGAGCAGTCATTTTGCCACAAATAGCTGGTCTGAAAGTGCAGCTTCCATTACTAGCCTAATAGGTCCCCTGACTGAGTGTTGGGAAATGTATTTATTAAACTCCAAGCCCAGCTATTGCGAGGATGAATTGGTTGTTACTTTATAGAAAGGCGATAATTGGAAATAAGTCACTGAGAGATGTCATATAGATAAGCCATCCATCCATCCATCAAAATTGTTGTAAAGAGTCAAG
Source organism: Sus scrofa (assembly GCF_054392235.1). Lineage (NCBI taxonomy): Eukaryota > Metazoa > Chordata > Mammalia > Artiodactyla > Suidae > Sus > Sus scrofa. The sequence goes on along the minus strand of NC_139385.1, from coordinate 129,160,884 downwards.
ATTCCTAACTGGCTATAGAACAAACGTTTAAATTTCTTAAAGGGATGTCATTAACCAAGTTCATTGGTTTATTATTCTCAAGTGTCTTAAGGATGGTTGATGCCAACACATTCTCTATGCACTCCTGTCATGGTGCCAGATCAGGCTTTTTGGGAAGTCTTTGTCTTTGGGCAAGGTACAGGATATTCTCTAGTTTTCCTGGGGCTGCAGTCACCTTTATTATTATTATAATTATAGTTGATTTACAGTGCTCTGTTGATTTCTCCTATATAGCAAAGTGACCTAGTTATATATATATGTACATTCTTTTTCTCACCTAATCCTCCATCATGTTCCATCACAAGTGATTAGATATAATCCCCTGTGTTATAGAGCAGGATCTTATTGCTTATCCACTCCAGATGCTATAGTTTGCATCTACTAATCCCAAACTCCAAGTCCATCCCACTCCTCACCTCCCCCTTGGCAACCACGTATCTATTCTCCATGTCCATGAGGTTTTTTTTTTTTTTTCCCCCCTATTGATAGGTTCATTTGTGCCATATATTAGATTCCAGATAATCAATGTCATAGTAGTTGTCCTTTTCTTTCTGACTTCACTTAGTATAAGAGCATCTAGTTCATCATGTTGCTGCAAATGGCATTAGTTTGTTCTTTTTTATGGCTGAGTAGTATTCTTGTGTATAGTACCACATCTTCTTAATCCATTCATCTATCAATGGACATTTATGTTGTTTTCATGTCTTGGCTATTGTGAATAGTGCTGCAATGAACACAGGGGTGTGTCTATCTTTTTAAATGAAAGTTTTGCCTAGGAGTGAGATTGCTGGATCATATGGTAGTTCTATATTTAGTTTTCTGAGGTACCTCCATACTGTTTTCTATAGTGGTTGTACCAATTTACATTCCCACCAACAATCTTGGAGGGTTCCCTTTTCTCTACACCCTCTATAGTATTTGTGATTTATAGATTTATAATGATGGCCATTCTGACTGGGGTAAAGTGGTGCCTCATTATAGTTTGGATTTGCATTACTCTAATGATTAGTGATGTTGAGCATTTTTTTGTGTGCCTGTTGGCCATCTGTATGTCTTCTTTGGCAAAATGTCTATTTAGGCCTTCTGCCCATTTTTCAATTGGGTTTTTTTTTTTTTTTTTTTTTTTTTTTTTGCTGTTGAGCTGTATAAATTGTTTGTATATTTTAGAGATTAAGCTTTTGTCAGTTGTATTATTTGCAACTATTTTCTCCCATTCTGTAGGCTGTCTTTTTTTTATATATATATATATTTTCTTTGCTGTGCAAAAGCTTGTAAGTTTAATAGGGTCCCATTGGTTTATTTTTGTTTTTATTTCTATTGCTTTGGGAGACTGACCTAAGAAAAAATCTGTATGGTTGATGTCAGAGAATGTTTTGCCTATGTTCTCTTCTAGGAGTTTTATGGTGTCTTGTCTTATGTTTAAGTCTTACAGCCATTTTATTTTCATGCATGACGTGAGGGTGTGTTCTAGTTTTATTTATTTATTTATTTTTGTCTTTTTAGGGCCTCACCCACAGCATATGGATGTTCCCAGGCTAGGGGTCAAATCAGAGTTGTAGCTGCCGTTCTACGCCACAGCTCATGACAATGCCAGATCCTTAACCCACTGAGCAAGGCTGGGGATCAAACCTGTGCCCTCATGGAATGCCAGTCAGATTTGTTTTCCGGTAAGCCATGACAAGAACTAGTTGCATTGATTTATATGCAGCTGTCCAGTTTTTCCAGCACCACTTGCTGAAAAGACTTTTTCCCATTTTATATTCTTGCCTCTTTTGTCGAAGACTAATTGACCATAGGTGTCTGGGTTTATTTCTGGGTTCTCTATTCTCTTCCATTGGTCTCTATGTCTGTTTTGGTACCAGTACCACACTGTCTTGATGACTGTAGCTTTGTAATATTGTCTGATGTCTAGGAGAGTTATGCCCTCTGCTTGGTTTTTTGTGTTCCTCAGGATTGCTTTGGTAATTCTGGGTCTTTTGCGGTTCCATATAAATTTTTGGATTGATTGTTCTAGTTCTGTGAAAAATGTCATGCTTAATTTGATAGGGATTGCATTGAATCTATAGATTGCTTTGGGTAATGCGGCCATTTTTATAATATTAATTTTTCCAACCCAGGAGCATGGAATATCTTTCCATTTCTTTGCATCCTCTTTAATTTCCTTGATTAGTGCTTTATAGTTCTCAGCATATAAGTCTTTCACTGCCTTGGTCAGGTTTATTTCTAGGTATTTAACATTTTGGGGTGAAATTTTAAAAGGCATTATATTTTTATATTCTTTTTCTAATATTTCATTGTTTAAAGAAATGCAACCAATTTCTGGATGTTAATCTTGTATCCTTCTACTTTGCTGAATTCATTGATCAGTTGGAGTAGTTTTATTCTGGAGTCCTTAGGATTTTCTATATATAGTATCATGTCATCTGCATACAGTGACAGTTTTACCTCTTTTCTTCCAATTTAGATACTTTTTATTTCCTTTGTTTGTCTGATTGCTGTGACCAGGACTTTCAATACTATGTTGAATAAAAGAGGTGAGAGTGGGCATCCTTGTCTTGTTCCAGATTTTAGAGGTAAGGCTTTCAGCTTTTCTCCATTAGGTTTATGTTGGCTGTTTATGCGTGATAAATGGCCTTCATTATGTTAAGGTATTTTCACTCTGTACCCACTTTGGTAAGAATTTCTATCAGGAATGGATGTTGGATTTTGTCAGATGCTTTTTCTGCATCTATTGAGATGATCAGGTGGTTTTTGACTTTTCTTTTGTTACCTTTGGTTTTATATGTTCATATGTGCTCCCTGATTCAAAGGTCAAATCTACTCTGATTTTCATCCCTTTTTTCAGTCTTAGGAATATGGTTATTTTTGCCGTGACTATAAACATTTTAATGGATATTCATGTCAATTTTCTATAACAGGTTCTTAGTAAGAGAGGCGAGACAAGCACTTATTAACCAACTTGCTAGGCATTAGGCAGTATATTAGGTGTTTCCTTACTTCACTCCATACTTTTCTCATGGTTGGTGCTTTCTCATATGTCAGCCCTAGCTTCAGTATCATTCACTTGATCTTAATAAGTCTCTTTTCTCCTATTTTCTAATTTTTATCTGCTGTACTCTGTTGTAATTTTATAATCTGCTTATTATCTCTTATTTCCATAGACTATAAGTTTCTTGAAGGCAGTGGTAATGGCTGTTGGATAAGATACTTAACCTTGTGAATTTATTCCGCTATGAAAAGCCGTCTCCCATTTTCGATCTCCCCTTATTACAGGGCTGAAATGAGTTAATAATAAAGTTCTTGTAACTGTATCTGACACTTAAGAAAGGCTTACTCCTACCACTCTTCTACAGTTTCTACAACTGCAATAACAGCTATTATTAGTACTACTACAGCTATTACTACTACTTACTTATCAGAGTCTGTCCTGGCATAGAATGGATGCTTAGTAAATACTCTTTGAATGAATGAATGCCCAATTCGAAGAGCCATTGTATGAAGTTGTATGAAGAGAAAATGAGGCTCAGAGAGGAAAATACTCTTCCTGAGTCTGCCTAGTAGTAAAATTGTGTCTAGGACTCATCCCCATCTAACTGCAGTTGAGTGCAATTTTCACCATGTTCACCCCTTAATCACTTCAGGCAACAGGGATTTTATATGATTTCATCCTTCATAGGAATTCTGCAAAATTAAAATCCGGAGAAAAAGAAGTCTTTAAGGATTCTGGTCAAGAGGTTGGATGCTGGTTATGGGCCTTGTTTGAAGGGTATCTTGAATGTGTGCCTACTTGTGTCCTTCCCCTGCCCAGTGCAGGATGCCCTGATTCCTGTTCCTAGAAGACCTGGGAGTCGGGACTTCACACAGCTTTGGAGTGTGAAGGCAGAAGCCTGTAGCTGGAGTATGAATCCCCCATCCCCACTCTCCCAGGCTGCCCAGGAGCACATTTCTCTTTCCACCTGCTTTGTGATCCGTGTTTGCTGCAGCGGCCTCTCTGGGGCAGGAGCCACCTTATCTGACAGGCCATAATTTGTGTTGTTATGCTCTCTCATGGGCAGTAATGACATTTTTTTTCTTTTCTAGACATGACTGCTGTGCAGTAGCCCCATGGGAGGGAGAGTCAATTACTCCTTCTCCTTGACTCCTGGCTCCACCCTGACAGTGATGGTGATGGCAGAAGCCGGCTTCCAAGGGCTCCTTTCATAGTTGGTGCTTGTCTTGGCAGAGGTGCTCTGCACTGCAACAGGGGACTCTGGAAAGATTGCACCCAGGAGCTGTGACTCGGGAGCACTGTGGGAATTGGCAAGGGCCACAGGGCAAATGCCCTTGCTCGGAAGTAGCTCCAAGTTTTACCCACAGAGAGGCATTTGCATTAACAAGTTCTGGGGAAGCTTAAGCTCAGAAAAGCACCCACCTTAGTGAGCATTATTAGAATCATCTGGCTTAGGTCTGTTCCCTTCAAGAAGAATGTTTGGGAGTTCCTGTCATGGTGCAGAAGAAATGAATCTGACTAGGAACCATGAGGTTGCAGGTTTGATACCTGGCCTCACTCAGTGGGTTAAGGATCCGGCGTTGCCATGAGCTGTGGTGTAGGTTGCAGATGTGGTTCGGATTTGGCGTTGCTGTGGCATCAGCTGGCAGCTATAGCTCCGATTCGACCCCTAGCCTGGGAACATCCCTATGCCACGGGCGCAGCCTGAAAAAAAATACAAAAGACAAAATAAGTATGTTTGGATGAAAACTGGAGAGAGATAATGGCCAGTCCTCCATGGAAAATCTGGCTTGGGTGGAGCTGCAGGGAGCATGGAAGCTGCTGCTGGAAGGCAGAGCAGGCCTTGCCGGTCCTCTTTGTAGGAGAGGGTCACGGAAGGGGAGGCATGATGGTCACAGATCCATATAATTCTGGCTTTACCTTAGAATGCTGTCTAAATTGTCAGCTTCACTCAAAGCGGCACTTAGATGCTGGATGTGATGGATTAAACACGCCGACCTCAGGTCAGATAAAATGGAATCCAGTCGTGTTCTGCCAATTACTCCCTTAGGAATGCTGGCAAGATGTCATACCACTCCAAGCCGTTTTCCTTATTTGTCAAATGAGGGAATTGCTCTCAGCTTCTTAGGGTCCTTCACATAGTGTTTTATGATACTATGAAACAGCCATATTTCTGTCAAACTGTTGGATTGGGTGCTGGGCTGGGTTGCAGATGCTTCTTGTCTTCTGGACCAGGAGCCCTGAGCTGCTGGTGACACTGGGTCCTAACAGCACTCATGCCCATCTCCTTGCCTGTGGGTTATGACTGTTAAGTGGAGCACAAGGTTCTGGATGGTGAGCCACAGTTCAACAACAGACCAAAGAGAACATGAAGTAGAGAAGTTTATTACTCACAGGTCCTGGAGGAAGGACCCCGCACAGCTTGTAGGGCCACACAGGGAATCAAGGCAGAGTGCAGACAGGCAGAGAAGCAGGACCCAGGCACCTGCCTTTGTCAGGGGCTGTGGTGGAGTGCTTTGGGATTCCCGGGCTAGAGCTGACTGTCAATTCAAACAGAAAGGGTGAGGTTTGGGTGAGCCCCATGGGGGTGCATATGATACATGCCAGGTGCCAAGAGGCAGGGGAGCTGTAGGTCACGAGGGCTACTGGGGCCGTCCTACTGGGAACTTCCATTTGCTTGTGACTCTGAGGCTGCTGTCTAGGGCATGTGCTTGTAGGAAGGGCTGGTGCCAGTTTAAGGTCCCTGCATCCCACTTGGCCAAACGACACAGTGCCGAAGCAGCAATTCCATGGAGTAGCCTAGCTCAACCCTCCTCACTAAGGCGCTGGCTGTGGGAATGAGACATCTGGAAGCACCAGGGATATAGTTAATGCTGAACTCTGATTTAGGTCATCTCTCTGTCTTTATCCCTCTCTCATAAACCCAGTTTTCAAACTGCCAGCAATATATCTTTCCCCAGTGCTTTGATTAATGAGTTTTTTGTTTGAATAATTTAATGTTTAGGAGTGACTGACTCCCCCCCCATCAACCGCCAAAAAGTAATTTCCCACCAAGTAACAAGTGGGAATAAGAGTGGCTTGGGTTCTTGGTTGAATCCACTTTCCCCCTGAGACAGCCGAACAGGGGTCATTAGATTCTGGATTATCCCCAACTGATCAGCTGTTTTCTTCATAATCATCTCAGGCTTAAAATGAACACCATCAGTAGAAGCCTAGACATATTATTCTCCTAAAATATGACCTCTGAATTCTATGTTTTATTAACTCAAGCCACATGATATTGTAAGAGAGGGGAGAGAACATAGCAGTCATTTAAATTCATGTTAAGTTGACAAATGAACACATTCAAACTTGGAGACATGTTGGTGACTTGGGGGGCACTTTCTGGGTTTATGGAGGGAAGCTGATAGTCGAGGGCACAGCCATAACATTGCAGTGGGGCTGGAGTCATAATTCCTGGGGTTAGCAGGGGCACAGATGATTGAGTGTTGGCACCATGCTGCCCAGATGGACACTAGTCATAGGTCAGATATAGAGAAGAATATTTTGTTAATAATAGCTGGGGTCGAAATAAGCTTCTATTATTTATAGGGGCCACTTATCTGCCCTCTTCTTCTCCAGTGAGTCAGCTGGCATTGAGGAATCTCTTGGTGGCAGACACATTAGCCCACACCTCTTGAAGACTCCTTTGCAATTTAGAAGCCCCACTGATAGCGCTACTGACATGTGGTTTGCTGAACATTTGAAGGGTTGAGAAACTCACTACTTACTTCCAAGGACAGACTATGCTGTTTGGCTTTGCTAAATAGCTCTAGTTGTCAGGTAGCCACATGTTGGGAAATGCTGAGAGCTGCTTTCCTGTAACTCCCATTCATGCTCTTTAGAGACATAGATGGGTCTCCCATGGCCACTCAGAGAATTGAAACTGGCACCCTGGTCCCACACCAGGCCCAGGTCTTCCCTTCTCAGAGTTTCTCCTCAAGATCTTGGTTTTAGATCTTCCCCCATTCTGGGAACTCAGCCCTGGGTAAGCTCCATTTATGTGCTGAGGTGTCCTACAAACATGTCATACTTCTTTTCTAAAGTATAATAATCAAAACCTGATTATGTACCCAGGGTCACCCTGAAGGAGTCTTCCATTCTTGGTAAATGTGAAGCAAAGAAGTCTGCACTCTGCTGTAGATGACAGGTAGGAGCTGGCTTGTATATGAGAGAATGCGATTAATGTCTCAGGGGAAAGAGTAGCTCTGAGTTGATGGTGATCACAACCCCCCCCACCTTGGGATAGGGGCAGAGGGAAACACTCAACATCGTCTGTTTTCTTCCACCTTCCGTCTTGTAGGACACCTCCAGCAACTGTTAGTCTGCCCTGCAGAGGGGCTCTTGGCGGGCAACAGCGTTTGGGTTCTATATGCAGGTGGGGTTTAGTGTGTCAACTTTACTCGTTGTTTTCTTATACCTCTTATTACAGAAGTAAGATGTGCTCCTTCTAGTAATTATGGTTAGTTCCTGGAGGAAAGAACTTTACCTTTTCTAGCTCTTATTTTGTCCTCAACTCTCACAGTGATTTAGGACACATCCTTTACCCCTTTCAAGTGAAGAGATTGGGTAGGTTCCTTTCTGCTTCTGCCTCAAAGCTTCCACCTATAAAAGCTAGTTCCTAGATGACAATCAGCCAGCACCCTGTGTATGAGAGACCAGCGCTGATACCCTTGGGCTGTACTTGGGACACTGTGAGAAGCATGCTGATGGGTGACTTAATCCCTCCCCATACCTGGCATAAGTAGTTTACTGGATGGAGATTTGAGAGCCCAGAATCTCTGAAGGTAATGAATCAAGGGGGATGGAACATAAAGTTGGATGAGGAAGAATTTATTGGTATAGATACACTCTTCTGTGATACAAGATTTAACAGACTGGCAAGACCCTCAGGGTATAGTGCTAACATGTTGGCTCTTAGGATTGCTCTTCAAAGCATGGAGAAAGTGATGGCTTAAATCAAGTAGGAAGGCCAGAAGTGCTACAGCAGATGGTGGATCAAAAGTCTCAGAAAAATGAGCATACTAGAGTATGATGTACCATGTAAGGCTGGAAAACTCACCACCTGGTTATATTTAGTGGGAGGACCCAGAGGATGCTCCATTTCTCAAAGCAATAAGAGATGTGTACTAGAAATAAGGGCACCAGCATCTCCCAGAACTCAGTGGTAGCTCTATCCAAAGATGATGGCTGACAGTGGAGGATTTCGAGAATGGGATGATGAGATCCCCAAATCATAAAGGCCAGGTCATGGTGCTTAATGCTCAGAAGGAACATAAGTAAAACTCTTGTAATGAGGTAAGGTCATGGTGGTGAGTGGATATTGCTGTGTCTCCTGTAGATAAAATACATGGGTTTAGAAACCAAGAGGGAAGAGCAGGAAAGGCTCATCTCACTGTCAAGTCCAGAAAACTATTTAGGGGAATTAGTGCTTCTCATTCCCATAGCTCAGGGCTCTGTAGACTCAGAGGTCCTGATTCCAAGGAGATAAGCTTGCACTGGGGAACTTAGCAAGAGTTCATTAAACATTAAGCTTCAGTGGCCACTCAGGCATTTTCTGCTCCCTGTGCCTAGAGATTAGCAGGCAAGGAGAGGAGTTAGCATCATGTTAGCCTTATTCTGAACATGATGAGAACAATGGTAGGGTTTTAATGAGAGGAGTAGCATGGTGAAATTTTACAAAATTTCCTTTGAAAGCAGATTGGTGGATAATGGGATAGGATGGAAAGGTGACAAAAGTAAAAACATAGTGCCTATCCCCTTTTGACATTATATACAACCTAGTTTTATGTTTATTTTTTATTGGAGTTCCCGTGGTGGTGCAGTGGAGGCGAGTCCTACTAGGAACCATGAGATTGCAGGTTCCATCCCTGGCCTCACTCAGTGGGTTAAGGATCCAGCGTTGCCATGAGCTGTGGTGTAGGTTGCAGATGCGGCTTGGATCTGGCATTGCTGTGGCTCTGATTGGACCCCTAGCCTGGGAACCTCCATATGCTATGGGTGTGGCCCTAAAAAAGACAAAAGATAAGAAACAAAATAAAAGTTTATTTGTATCTATATTTGCCATAGTATAAACACCAAGAGGCAGAGATTTATTTTTCTTCCCTACTGCTGTTTCCTAGTACCTAAGATAGTACTAGACACACGGTAGGTACTTAATATGCATTTGTTGAATGAGTGAATGAACAAATGAATGAATGAAAAAAGTTTCCTTTCTTGTGAAAAAGAAGGTGGTAATATAATTCAACTTTCAATTTCCTAAAAGTCTGGAAGCAGCAAATATGTTTAGTAAGTTGGTTCACAGTTAACTTGGGCTATAAGAGAGGCTGTGGAAGACTGCAATGATAATACATGCAAAGAGGACCAAGAAACATTACCGGTTATACAGAGGACAACTCTCAAGAGCACTGGGTAAAAGAACCCTGGGTAGGGAAGCCAGAGGCCTGTATTTTTTCATTTTTTACTTTTTATTGTTATTTCCCCCAACACACTCCCCCCCCACTCACTGTACAGCATTGGGACACAGTTACACATACATGCATACATAATTTTTTCTCCCATTGTCGTGCTCTGTTGTAATTATCTATATTTTTATCCCCACTTTGTGACTTAGTTTGTGAACCTGGCTGCCCATGCCACTTCCCACTCTAGCTCCCTGTGGGATAAGACTGACTCTTACTTATTTCAGTGTAGCTTAGAGTGCTAAGCAAATATGTGTTGAATGACAGCTGTAATAGGAGTTAGAGTGGACTCCTTATGGCCCACAAAGTTGAGGGGGTGTGGCTTAGAGGATGATAGATAAAGTCCATGGGGTAAACCATCTCTCTTCATCTTTAATGATATGAAATAATGGCCAGGGATCCCGAGCCCTCTTCATCTAATCATTTTCTGGCTCTGGTGGAAGTTCTTAATATGTATTTTCTTACTGTAGGCGGAGAAACTCAGGCCTAGGTCAGTGCTCCATGTATAAACCTAAGCCCTTTAGGAAATGCAGAAGTCAACTCAGAAGTCCTGATGTTGAGGCAGCTGCTGAGATCCAGTGCTCTCTCTATAGGAAACAGCTGGCTTTTCTGTGGCCCTTCTAGATAGGCCAGCCTTCCACAAACTCTCTCGTTGATTTCAGGTTCCTGGAGCACTCTGGCTTAACTGAGTTTAAGAAGCCCTGCTGGAAAATGGATCATTTGACTCATAGGAGCTATCCCAGTCCTTCAGAGCATTTCCCTGTTTAATTTCCCTCCATCTGCTTGGTTCCTTGTCCTGGAACAATGCTTTATATGCAAACTCTGCAGTGAAGGCAACTTAGAAAGCCCACAGAGAGTGATATGCTAATGGTCTGAGGAAAGAAAAAGAATCGAGCAGGCCAGAATCTTTTCCAAACTGGTAGTAATGAAAAGGGACAAGAACTTTTCTATTTTTACCATGTCTGCCCTGTGGCTGTGCATGACGCAGCACAACCTGCTGGGAAAAGTCTTGAGTCACTCTTCAAGTAGCCAGGAATGAGGACATGCCACCTCTGTTTTCTGCCTATGTCTGTGGGGGTGAGATTTAAAATTAGGGAAGGTGAGAGTTCAGGTTATACCGTGAACATGAAGTCTGGCATTTATTTACACTGCTTAAGCACCTGCCGTGGGCCACTTTCTGGGCACCAGAGAGATAAAGTGGGTTCATACAACGAAACTCCTAACACAGTCTACCAGAGTTGTGCTTTCATGAAGCCCAAGGAGATGCTGAGGGAGCTTCACCTCTGTGTATGTTTCTGAGCCTGAGTCAAACGTTCAGACTGTGTCTGTAAAATTTGTGAGGTTGTTACTACAGAAATCTATCTTTTGGAAGAATAAGGAATCTCAGAGGAGAGCTCAATCCTAGAGCAGGTTCATGAGGAAATGCATGATGAGACTGGTCCTACTAGGAAACCCTTAATCATAGTAGGAAGGATAATTCTGTGTATAGTCTGGTGTCTGTCACTAAAGGATGACTGGAGGACAGAAGTGCAACTGAACTGCATGCTCTACCTACACATGCTTGAATCCGGTGTAAGCAGTGCAGCTAGAGTGTTCCCCTAAACAATAGAGTTCTCAAGTCAGCTCTTAATGGGTCATTAGAACTGACTGTGCATATCACAGGCTGAATGGTAGCTTGAAATTGGCCGTGCTGGGAGTGTTTACACCATGGAAGTTGGCAAGCCAGCAGGGCTATTTTGTCTCTGGAAAGATGGTTATTAAACATTTACCAGCACAGCACCGACAGAATGTAACTAACAGGATGAAAGAGAAGATCTTGTCTCCCAAGCAGTCCCAGACTGTAGTACAGTTGGGCATAGTGAAGTTCCAATACGTGGTTTTTCAAAATGTGTTCTGCAAAATACTACCCTGCATACTTTATGTGCCTCTTTTAGTTTATAATGCATACAAGCGTTTTAAAGGCTCTGAGGAATTTTCGTAAGAAACGTGCTTAATTTTTTTTAGTTTAGAGCAGTACTTCTCAAACTAATGTGTGTGTGATTCACCCAGGGATTTTGTTAAGATTTGGGTCTGGGCTGGGGCTGAGTTTATGCATTTTTAAGAAGCTGTCAAGTAATGCTGATGCTGCTGGTCTAAGAGGACCGCACATTGAAAAACAACAATTTAGAATCTCAGTTTATTTCATTATAGAATATAGTGAATATATAAGGATTTAAATATATATAGTGAATATATAAGGATTTAAAAAAATCCTTAGAGCACATTTGGTGTTCTTCACAATTATGATCCTGGAAGGTACAGTTTGGAAACTTGGCTCAAATTCATCAACAGTGATATGTGGGGGAGGGGGACAAGTGAACAAATCTTGGTGGAGATCACAGTGTCTCCAGAATAGGATGCAAGTCATGGGGTCCACAGGCCCCAGACATGACCCTAAGGAACCCCACAGTTTTTAGGGGAAAAGCAGTGGAGCTTTATGGAGACAATGCCCAAGATAGAGGTGGAGATGGAATTCCCACTGGGGGCAGACTTATCCAAGAGCATGTATGAAGCACTGGGAAACACTGTGTTGGGAACATCCAGAAAATCTTGGTGGGAGTGTTGGGCAGGAGGCCAAGTTTCTGCATCATGTAGATGGTGGTATGAGGAAACAAAATGTTAGCTATGACTGTGAATATCACTAGTTTATACTGACAGGCTGATGAAGATGGATCGAAATGAATAACATCATTCAGAAGGAATTTGGGACAGTTTCTCAGAATAGATGACAAATTCTGTCTTGAAAGATGAATAGAAATCCATTAAGCAAAAGTAGGATATGGACTTGGGTAGACGGAGGCCTGAAAGGAGTGATATATGTAGTACGGGGAGCATATGTCAGCTGAAAAAAATCAGAGAAGTCAAGGGCATGCAGAGTGCTGGTCCTGCTGCAGTGGGGCCGTGGCTTTTGCACAAGCCCTTTTCCTCTGCCTAATGCCTTACTCTTGTGAAGGACAATGCAGGTGTCTGGAGTGTAGCGTGTGCTTTATATTCTTCCAAAGGCCAGGTGTCTGGCATGGGAGGGGAAGCTGGCGGGGGGGGAGTGCACCCAGGAAGGGAGTAGGAGAAAAAACAGATTGCTAAGGAAACAAACTTTTCAAAAGAAATCTCCTGAAGAGTCAGGGCACCAAATTTTATTTAATGATTTGACATCTTAGTATGGCCTCATTGCTATAGATAAAATCATATTTCAGAGGGAAACTCACTAATATAATAAAACTGGAGACATGAGAAAGGCTTCTCTTGGTTTCACGTGGGATATGATATACTTCTGGCCTAACAGATTAGAGGCGCCAGCAGACAGCAGCTCTTCAACCCAGTCTGGGATGGACAGGAGGCCGGACAGGAAGGAAAGGAGGATTTTAGAAGGTGGTCAGCATCCCCAGCAGTGCTGTGCTGTTTCCTAGTCTCGGGACAGCCCGCTCTGTAGAAGCATCTACTTCTCTTTCCTGGAGGCTCAGAACCCACCCACGTTACATTTCGATTTATGTAGGTATGTGCTTATCTCTGCTGCCAACTGCTGAGCTAGCCAAGGAAGGAGTCATATTTTATAAAGTAAATAATAAAACATATTTATGAGCATCTGTTATGAGAAATGCAATTTCAAAAATGTTATTTCCTTCACCTTTCATGTCAACCTCGTAAGGTAAGTATGGCTTTCCCAGATTTACAGGAGAGGAAACCACATAGCAGGAAGGAAATGAGAACTTCGGAGGTCCTGCAGGGAGGAGCTGTCTAACTCCCAGCTCAGCACTCACCTGCTGTACTGCAGCTGTTCCTCAGTCAGCTCTGTACTCCCACAGGGCTCAACGCAGACACGTGGTGGACCTTGTCAGACACGCCTTAGTTAAGTCTGTTCATCCTTCTTCTAGAAATGGCTTGTTTTAGAAGATGCAGATAATCAATGAGGTTTTGAGAAAAAAAAAAGATATTTCAAACTTAATGGATTCTAGTTTTATTTTTGAAAAATTATATGTGGCTTTTATAATTACAATTCATTCTTTCAACTACTCTTTCACTGGGTTGCTGTGATGAGCAAGTAGACATAGTCTCTGGCCATGGTCTGGTAACGCAAGGATCATATAACGTGCATGGGTGTTGCACTTCATATCTGTCTCCATTTCACAGGCTTACCCACAGTGTATCATTTGCTGTTCTGTCCATGTGAAGTAAGGTCCATACTCATATCTTCTAAATTTAAATAAGCATTAATGCACAGATGCCATTTTAATTTGCCCTTTTACCTGTTACTGGTTTCACTTGACCTCTTTATCTTGATGAATTTAAGGTTTAGATTTTTTTTTTTAGGGCCACACCCACAACACATGGAGGTTCCCAGGCTAGGGGTCCAATTGGAGCTACCGCTGCTGGCCTACACCCCAGCCACAGCAACGTGGGATCTGAGCCACATCTACAACCTACACCACAGCTCGTGCCAATGCTGGATCCTTAACCCACTGAGCGAGGCCAGGGATGGAACCCGCAACCTCATGGTTCCTGGTCAGATTTGTTTCCGCTGCACCACGACGGGAACTCCGCAAGGTTTAGATTTTTGAGTGAAGAGATGTTTGCTTTTGGTGTAAGCTTAAAGCAACATGGACCCAACAGTTCACAGCAAAAGGGTGAGGGTATGAGAGCAGAGGATCACAAGCAGAAATTAAAATGGTGAGTCCTTCCAGAGTAAATATTGGGGTAATGCAGGTAGCTGATTGCTGTGAGAGCACAGAGGAGAGATAACTACCCTCATCCAGGCAGAATCAGAAAGTCTTTACCGAAAAGGTGATTTATCTGTGTTAACACCTGAAGACCAAGTAGGAATGAACAGGCTGAGGGAGGAATGTATGTATAACTAAGAGAAGACAAAAATTCTGCCAAGGAAGCAAGTGGTTAGGGATGGCTGGACCACAGAGTCTGAGGGAGGAAGGGCAGGGAGAATGCCAGGCCATGTGGTTGGATTTAACATGGAGAGCAATGGAGAGTCAGTGATGGTTGAACAGGGAAGTGGCATGATCAGATTTCTGTTTTAGAGAGATTGCTCTGGCTGCATTGTGGAGATTGGTTTGTACTTCAAGCAGTTACACAGGGGCAGGGTGACTGGAGAGGAGGCTGTTTCACCATGTGAAAGATGGGGGTGCTGAACTGAGCAGTGGCCATGGACATGGCAGGGATGGGAGAGACATTTTGGAGGTGTTACCAGTAGTACTTGGTTGCAGAGATTGAGATCGCGGCATGGTCAATGATGACCTAGAGCTGGCTGGCTTGAACCACAGCCCAAAGTGGTTTCATCCCATGGCAAGGGAACCCAGGGGTGGAGATTTGTACTGTCTTGTCTTGTGTGAGAGTGGAAAGTGAAAAGGAAACATTTATCTTTACATGAACTGATGCATTTGTGGGAGAGCCATTGTGCAGGAGGAAGCTGGACGTAATAGGTCAGAGGCTCCAAGTCAGAAGAGAAAGCTCTAAGAATAGGTAGAAATAGATCATTACTATTTACAAGATGGACTAGGTCAATGAGCCTGTGAAGGAAGCTGGTGAGCTCAGAAGGGGAGGGGAGTCCAGCAGGGGTGTGGTAGCAGGGGAGCCAAGGGGGAGGGCATTTCAGGAAGATCAAATCTCTCCACAGTGTCAAGACCCTCCCACCCACTGCTCCTTTCTCTTAGGGTCTTCTGGCTTCCTTGTTGTTGCACAGTTATGTGACTGAGGGAGGCTATGGGATCAGGTACTGAGACTTATCTGGACATCCTTGAAGCAGTCATGGGACCTGATGGATTAGGTAGGGCAGTGTTTCTAAGAATCTGTGGTCAACATTTTATCACTGCCTGGGCCAAAAGACCAAGGATGGAGGGACAAATTAAAATGTATCATATATTGCATTTATTTACTTCCTTATTAAAGGATGTTTATAGAGTGCCTGTTTTATTTCAGAATCTGTGCTAAGCTCTAAGCTGCAGGAGTAAATGAGGTCAAGTCCCTGTCATTATGGGGAACTTCCAGAGCACAATAGAAATTAGTTCCCTTGTGGTGCAGTAAGTTAAGGATCCAGCGTTGTCCCTGCTGTGGCTTGGCTGCTGCTATGGCACAGGTTGGATCCTTGGCCTGGAGCTCTGGGGTTCAGCATGCTGCAAGTACAGGCAAAAAAAAAAAAAGAAAAAGAAATTAGTTCAATAATTATTTGGATTAATTATAACTGTGGAAATACTACAAATACTACAAAGGCAAAAAGTATCAGGTGCTATTTGCAGAATAGAAGGATTTAAAGTGATTTCGAGGATCAGGGCAGGACTCCAGAGAGAAGGAATATTTAATAATTGAGAATTGAATGATGAGTAGATCATTGAGTAGATGTTAACTATTCAAAGAAGGGGAAAGAGCACTTTAGACATAAGGAGTAGCCTGACTGAGTTGTCAGAGGAACCCTGGTATGTGGGGAGGTGAAATAGCTCTGTGTGTTTGGAACAAGGAAAGCTGTGACAAAGAGATACAAGGTGAGCCTGGAGAGCTAGAGCTGGACTCAGTAGGCCTTAGGAGGGGTTTTTCAGGTGGATTATTAAACAGGGGTGATGTGATCAGATTTGCATTGAAAAATTCAGTGTCTGCAGTATGAAGAGTGGATTGAAGGTAGCATGAAGGGTTGCAGAGAATCCATTGTGAACACATTTTGAGCACCTAAAGCTATTGTCTACTGATTGTAGTGACTATTGGATGAGTTCTAGAGGATGCAGGGCATGTGGGTAGAGGGGTGAATGAGCAAGAAGTGTATATTAGTGTAAAGTTTCAAATCTTTTTGAAGAAGTAGTCATGGAACCTCCCAGGGAAGAGAAAGTGCAAGCTGAGTGTAAAATCAAGAGCCAAGTATAGTGAGTCAGAAGGCTCCAGTAGAGAGGGGCCTCTGTGGACTGGGAATGAGAAAAGAATTGTAAATGGAGAAGTGGGCCACTGGATTGAGTTTCCAGAGATGGGGTGTATGGACAGTGTGGCTCCCATAGGGTCCATGGTGGGGAGTGGGGGGAGCGCATTCTGGCCTGGAGCAGACAGTTCAGGAGCCCTTTTCTCCTGACTCCCTGGAGGTGGCTTCTCAGTCCCACAGAATAATGGAGTGGTGGGGCCTTCTCTCCCTTTTCTTTCTTCCTTCCTTCCTTCTTTCTTTTTCTTTTCTTTTCTCTTTTCCTTTCTTTTTTCTTTCTTTATTTCCTATCTTCCCTTTCTTTCCTTCCTTCCATCCTTTTGTCCTTCCTTTCTCTCTCTGTCTCTCTCTCTCTGCCTCTTCCTCTTTTATTTTGGAATGGACATCCCAGAGGAAGTTTCATCTTTATTCCTGTCATTTCCCAGCAGAGCAATCAGCTTTGCAAAGCTTTTGATTTTAGGGCTGATCATGTTCCTTTTCTCCCTGGAAGAGGACTGTTTGCATGTTTTTATGAGTCTTATTACATAGCTTTACGACTTGTACATGTAATAATAGTGAGCCAGACGTTCATGGTATGTGTCTCTAGAGAAGTCATCAGTCGAACATAAAAATGTAAATCCATTTGGAAAAACACAGACCAGTTATTGAGAGTGACGCCTGCAGAACATGTGCCCCCAGTGATAGATTAGCACAGGCCCAGTGACACCCACTCTCAGTGCAGACCTGCTCTGTGGACCATCTGGAAACAGACGATGCTCAATAATGCAGAATAGTAAAATCAGCTAAGTTCCCATTTACAAATGAAATAAATTGGAGGATGTGTGATTACACGGATGTAAAATCAGTGTACATATTTTTCCCCAATTTGGGGCAGGGCTGGGCGAGGAAAAAGATGGTCAAAGATTCCAGGGCCCATCTTGTGAATCTGGGTGAAGCCAGACATTTGAAAATAAGAAAGTGCAGATTCTAGGTGGGTGACTCTCTCTGCAAAATTGACCTGTCAAAAACCCTCTATGAATGACTGTACTTTCTCTGACAAACAGATATCAATATCTAAAAGTTCTTCCTGCAATTTCTTCCCACAAAGCAATAAGACAGTTTCAGACCAATAACAGCTCACTAAGTGGTATTCTCTGTTCTGTCACTCCTGCAGCTATAACCAACAAAATGAAAAGGTAAGAAAGATAAAGCAAAAATCAGGGTCACTTGTTATAAGCCAGTGGGGCTCTTTATCCTGATAGGGCATGCCAGAGCAGCTTTACTCTTCTTACTTCATTAGCTTTTCCTTATAAAATCTTCTAGGTCTTTTATAGGCAATTAAGACTATTATTTGTCTGACTTTTTTTTTTTAATAGTTATTTCCCCAATACATTTTTTTTTCTACCGTACAGCATGGTGACCCAGTTGCATATACATGGACACATTCTGTTTTCTCACATTATCATGCTCCATCATAAGTGACTAGACAGAGTTCCCAGTGCTGTACAGCAGGATCTCATTTCTAATCCATTCCAAAGGCAATAGTTTGTATCTATTAACCCCAAGCTCCCCAACCTCCTCACTCCCTCCCCCTTCCCCTTGGCAACCACAAGTCTATTCTGCAAGTCCATGATTTTCTTTTCTGTGGAAAGGTTCATTTGTTCCTTATATTAAATACCAGATATAAGTGATATCGTATGGTATTTGTCTTTCTCTTTGTGACTTACTTCACTCAGGATGAGAGTGTCTAGTTCCATCCATGTTGCTGAAAATGGCTTTATTTTGTTCTTTTTTATGGCTGAGTAGTATTCCATTGTGTATATATACCATGTCTTCCTAATCCAATCCTCTGTCAATGGACATTTGGGTTGTTTCGATGTCTCGGCTATTGTGAATAGAGCTGCAATGAACATGCAGATGCATGTGTCTTTTTTAAGGAAAGTTTTGTCTGGATATATGCCCAAGAGTGGGATTGCTGGGTCATGTGGTAGTTCTATGCATAGATTTCTAAGGTATCTCCATACTGTTCTCCATAGTGGCTTACATTCCCACCCACAGTGCAAAAGGGTTCCCTTTTCTTCACACTCCCTCCAGCATTTGTTATTAGTGGACTTATTAATGATGGCCATCCTGACTGGTGTGAGGTGGTATCTCGTGGTAGTTTTGATTTGCATTTCTCTAATAATCAGTGATGTTGAGCATTATTTCAAGTGCTCATTGGCCATCTGTACATCTTCCTTGGAGAAATGTCTATTCAGGTCTTTTGCCCATTTTTTTCCATTGGGTTGTTGGCTTTTTTGCTGTTGAGTTGTATAAGTTGCTTGTATATTCTAGAGATTAAGCCCTTGTCAGTTGCATCGTTTGAAACTAATTTCTTCCCATTCTTTAAGTTCTCGTTTTGTTTTCTTTTTGGTTTCCTTTGCTTTGCAAAAGCTTGTCAGTTTGATTAGGTCCCATTGGTTTATTTTTGCTTTTATTTCTATTGCTTTAGGAGACTGACCTGAGAAAATATTCATAAGGTTGATGTCAGAGAATGTTTTGCTTATGTTCTCTTCCGGGAGTTTGATGGTGTGTTATATTTAAGTCTTTCAGCCATTTTGAGTTTATTTTGGTGCATGGTGTTGAGGGTGTGTTCTAGTTTCATTGATTTACATGCAATTGTCCAGGTTTCTCAGCAATGCTTGCTGAAAAGACTGTCTTTTTCCCATTTTATGCTCTTGCCTCCTTTGTCAAAGATTAATTGACTGTAGGTGTCTGGGTTTATTTCTGGGTTCTCTGTTCTGTTCCGATGGTCCATCCGTCTGTTTTGGTACCAGTACCACACTGTCTTGATGACTATGGCTTTGGAATATTGCCTGAAGTCTGGGAGAGTTATGCTTCCTGCTCAGTTTTTGCTCCTCAGAATTGCTTTGGAAATTCTGGGTCTTTTGTGGTTCCATATACATTTTTGGATTGTTTGTTCTAGTTCTGTGAAAAATGTCATAGGTAATTTGATAGAGATTGCACTGAATGTAGATCGCTTTCGATAGAATGATCATTTTTACAATATTAAGTTTTTTCATCCCAGGAGCATGGGATATCTTTCCATTTCTTTACATCTTCTTTAATTTCCTTGATTACTGATTTATAGTTCTTGGCATATAAGTCCTTTTCCTCCTTGGTCAGGTGTATTCCCAGGTATTTGATTTTTTGGGGTGCAATTTTAAAAGGTATTGTATTTTTGTATTCCTTTTCTAATATTTCATTGTTCGTATACAGAAATGTGACTGATTTCTGAATGTTAACCTTATATCCCGATACTTTGCTGGATTTGTTGATCAGTTCAAGTAGGTTTTGGGTTGAGTCCTTAGGGTTTTCTATATATAGTATCATGTCATCTGCACACAGTGACAGTTTTCCCTCTTCTCTTCCTATTTGGATGCCTTTTATTTCTTTGGTTTGTCTGATTGCTGTGGCCTGGACTTCCAGTACTATGTTGAATAACAGTGGTGGGAGTGGGCATCCTTGTCTTGTTCCAGATTTTAGTGGAAAAGCTTTCAGCTTTTCTCCATTGAGTGTTATATATGCTGTGGGTTTGTCATAAATGGCTTTGATTATGTTATGGTATGTTCCCTCTATACCCACTCTGGTAAGAGTTTTTATCATGAATGGATGTTGGACTTTGTCAAATGTTTTCTCTGCATCTATTGAGACAATCGTGTGGTTTTTGACTTTTGTTAATGTGGTATGTGACGTTGATTTACGTATGTTGAACCATCCTTGTGCACCTGGGATGAATCCCACCTGGTCGTGGTGTATGATATTTTTTATATGTGTTACATTCAGATGGCTAAAATTTTGTTGATAATTTTTGCGTCTATATTCATCAGAGATATTGGCCTATAGTTTTCTTTTTTGGTGGTATCTTTGTCTGACTCTTAAACAGGGAACCAAGACCCTGTGAATTTATGTCACATATAACTGAGAGGCAGTTTAGCTGGAAGGGCCATGGCTGAGAAGTGGAGAGGGGAAAACTTGGGAGTCCCCCATCTTTAACTGCTCTGGTTCTGATGCTGAGTGGGTTTTGGAGTTTGCCTCTCATCCAGCAATGTTGTGATCATTTTGGAGCAAAACCAGGTAGATAGTTCTATGCCAGGGCAGAAGCAGTGGCAGCTTTCCTTGAGTCTGGGTGTTGGCAGCAGGAGAATTTTATCACACACCCCAGAAATATGTATATTACAACCCCAGCTCATTTCCCTTGTTTTGAGATTAAATTCACCACCGCCATCACCACCACCACTTTTCATTCATATTCGTCGGACAGATATCTAACAAATCCCCATTGGTGTGGCTAGCCTTAGGCTGCATGGTCTGGCAAATATATCGCCTTGTGTATGTGTGTTGGGAATGAGGAGGTCTGAGGGCCGAACAGATGAAGATTGGGGAAGGGTCAGGGTTGAAGAAGCAAAGGAAGTATCTTAGGGCATTCTAGCTGGTACAGGCGAGAAAAGGAACCTGGCCAGCAAATGGCACCAGCAGCAAGTCACATCATGCTCTTAATAAGGGGAGTGCAGCACCCACCGGGGGTCTGGAGAAGGGAAAGAGCCCTGTTGCTCAGAAATGAGTAAAGTGGTCTGGTAGTGTCTAGGTTGGGCCTTGAAGGTGGAGATGGGGGTGGGAAGGAATGGGAGCAGCCCTGATGGTGAAGGGAATGTTGGCTGCTGAATGCACCACCCAGCTACCCCCTTGTGGGACTAAAGCCCCAGTTCCCCAGCCATGGCAATGTTGATGCGTGACAGCTGAGTCTCACTCTCCACCCCATGATTACTCTCCGCTGAGGAGAGATGCCTTGTTGAGTGCTTGTTTCAGGGAGCAGCCCACATCCAACTGCTGGTTGATGCAGAGTTTAAAAAGCCTGGTGCCTCTGTCCTCATTTGGGACAACTCTGCAGGGCCATTCCAGTTCCCTGATCTCCAGACTGTCTGAGGTCTTTGTAGTGGCATCACAGCCTTCTAGTTGGTACTGCTTGCTTTGCCCCCTCACAGGTGTCGATCTTGACAACATCTGCAGTTTGGGTATGTACATGGTCAGGATGCACCTTCTCAGGTGGATGCTCTGCCATTGCTGTCTCCCAGGAGGTGTACATGGTGCTGTCTTGGCTAAGATGTTGGTAGGACTGTTTCTTCTGAAGGATCTAGGGGAGAACACCCCTTTGCTTTTTTTTTTTTGTTCTGCATTTCCTAGATTCTAGAGGCCACTTGGATTTCTTGGCTTTTGGCCCATTCCTCTCTCATCAGGGCCATTGAGGTTGGGCTAAGTCCTTACACTGCCATCTCTCTGGTTCTTATCTGATCTCCTGTCTCTCTCCTCTGTTGATAAGGAACCACGGGATTACATTAGTCTCTCCCAAATAATTCAGGATAATTGCCCTATTTTAAGGTCAGCTGATAAACCATCTTAATTACCATCTGTAAACTTAATTACCGTTTGCCCTGTAACCTAACACAGATTTGGGGATTAGGATTTGGATGTCTTTGAGGTGAACATTGCCTACCCAAGGGGGCCTGTGTTCTTTTAGTTTTCACTACACAGGGAAAGGGAAAAGCAGGGATTTAAGCCCCTGGAGCTGTTATTCCAGCTTTAGCCATTAGGACTTGACATTGGCAAAGCTATGTACTGTGTTTTGTTTATTAGATTTTCCAAAGTTTCAAACAACACCTGTTGGCTGAGAGTTCCAAAATCCTGATCTTCAAAACAGGCTTTCTTCCTGAGTTTCATCCCCTTGATTCTGTTCCCTACTGGATACCTCTTCTTGAATGTCCCAAGTCACTTTTATGTGCTGGAAGTGTAAATGGTATTGAAGTTTTCTCTTCATGACCCCCTGCAGAACTCAAGTTCTTGTGGAACTGCTTTTCTTCTTAAAGATTCTGGAGCCCATCTCTTTTCTCCTTATTCACTCACCCCACTGTTGACCATCTTTTCTTGGTTTGCATTATTAACTATAGCCTCTCACTAGTCCTGCCTCTGTCAAATACTCATTCCTTCCACCAAACTGTTGCAGGCACTGCCAGATCAATTGTATATAAATACAGAGCTCTAATTGTAAATTTTAAATATTCAGTGTTTCCCTGCTTTACATAAAATCAGTCTAACTCAGCAACCCATACCAGTGTCATCTGTCTTCAAACTTTTTTCATGTTTATTTTCCACCACTCTCTTTAGTTCCATCCAGGTGATGCTATCATACTTTGTCATCTCTCTGTAACTACTCACATATATGTCTGCCTTCCTTCGTAGATGAGGAGCAACTCATCTCAATATCCTCCTTATGTAGAGTGCTCCACGGATGCTTAGCAAATATTCAGTAAAACTAAATTTTCCCTTTTGCTTGCATTTTATCCATCCTCCTGAAGCAACTCATAGTATAGCAGCAGCAGTGATTACCAAGCAGGTGACAAGACCCAACTGCTGTTTCCAGCCAGAGCCTCTAAGCTACTTGGCCATCTCCAGCCGTATCAGATTTCTGACCCTTTGTTGTTCTGCGCACTGGCCTCAATATGACCATTATTCCAACTAAGGTCAAGTCAGAGCCTTCTAGTTTTCAGCAGCAACTGCTCAGAAAGGAGTCTCATTCGAGTATCTCTTCCAGCCACTGCTAGAGTTTACCCTTTTGAAAATTTCTATTTTTAAAATTTTGTTTTGTTTATTGTTACAGATGTATTTATTTGTTACCACATTATCTACTACTCTGTGTTGCAATGAGTTATCCCTTAATGCAGAACTTGTTGTCTGGCTACTAGAACAACTTTCAGCTTCTGACTCTTTTAGGCTTTTACTTTTAAAGTTAGAATATAGTTGCTTATAATGTTAGTTTCAGGTGTACTGCAAAGTGAATTCAGTTATACATACGCATATCCATTCTTTTTTCATATTCTTTTGGCATATAGGTGGTTACACAGTATTGAGTAGATTTCCCTCTGCTACACAGTAGGTCCTTGTTACTTATCTATTTTATATAGAGTAGTGTATGTATGTTGATTCCAACCTCCCACTTTATCCCTCCCCACGAGAAATTGCTTTTACTAATACTCTGCTGTTCTGATTTGTAAGAAAAATAATTTTTTGTGTGTGTGTTTAATCTTACATATATAAGTAAAAAAATTTTCTGACCCAGCTTCCTCGGTATCATATGAATAAACTTTGGTCAGTGGCCAAAGTCAGGTGGATCCAGGGCTTGGTGAGGATGAAAGTGCCTGAACTCAGTTCACCTTCTAAATCACACCATCTCCTACTTATTTGTAGTTACAGTAACAATTTTAAGATGGCATGACGGCTTATTATTTCTGAAATTGTTTTCTTATTTTTATTTTTTGGTTTTTTTTTTTTTTTTTTTTTTTTTGGTCTTTTCTAGGGCCCCACCCACAGCATATGGAGATTCCCAGGCTAGGGGTCTAATCAGAGCTACAGCTGTCAGCCTACACCACAGCCTCAGCAGTGCAGGATCAGAGCCATGTCTGCGACCTACACCACAGTTCACGGCAACGCAGGATCCTTAACCCACTGAGTGAGGGATCAAACCCTCAACCTCATGGTTCCTAGTCAGATTCGTTTCTGCTGCGCCACAATGGGAACTCCAGAAACTGTTTTCTTATTGAATTAACTCATTTGGCCTCATCTTTGTAGGGGTCATAAGCAGCTGTAGGTAATATTAACTATTCTCTGAGAATGCCACAATGTGGAAACTTTGTGATAATTAGTTTCCATTTCTTTCTATTACAATTAAAAAAAAATCTCATGTCTTCTGTCTCACATGTACTTTATAGATGCTCTTTGAGCTAATTATGGTTACAAAATGTGCCTTAACATTTGCATTACTTGTGACCCATCTTCAAATATATTGTGCTTTTGCAGATTTTTGTGTGGTCTTAAAATGGTTCTGTGAATATGCAGATTGTGGCATATGTGCACTTAAATTTATGTGACAACCTCTGACCACAGAGATTTATAAATAAATGCAACAGAAATAGCATATTGAGTGGAGGGGCAAGTGGTGAGGAAGGACAGGTGTCCCTTTTCTTCCCAAGCAGAGCGGGTATATGTTTCAATTATGCTCTTATATTCTCTGGGCTCGTGGTCAAGGCAGAGACTGTGTCTGAGAAAAGATCAATGGCAGAGCAGTGAAGGTTAGAGCAGGAGAGAATGACATCTCCAAGACAAAGTGCTGAAAGCCAGCATAGTGCGTGTCTGCCACCACCCAGCATCACTCATGTGCCGCTTTTAGTCCACACCAACAAACAGCATAGAAAAGGTCATTAAAACAAAACAACCACACTAAACAGCCAACAACTCTCCCACCAGGAAGTCTTGGACAGAAACACTGGCTGTAAATCTTAGACTTTGAAGAGCAAGAGGCAGAGTTTGCAGCTCTCCTTGCTGCCCCACATTTCTCTTCTCTCTGAAAAATATTGGGCCTAACTGTTGTTTTACAATGTGCTCCGGGTTACATAGCATTCTGGGCACTCTGCCTCCACCCTGCGCTCCATTAAAGAACCTGTGTCATGGTTTGTTGTGTGCTGGACAAGAGCAAAGTTTCACATTGGTAGCAGCATACTAGATCTCTGGAAAAAAAAAAAAAGTTTCCAATTTAAAGCCCACCCTGTGCTTTTGACCCCCCACCTCTCTTCCCAGTGATTGGAGGAGGTAATGGAGCTGGGCCCTGAGCATCTCTGGGCAAAACAGAAGGCATCCAAATCTTTGGAGGACACCTCTGTCACTCTGTCATATTTTCCCCTTCTCTACTAGTCAGGCAGAGTTCAAACAACCCATTTTAGTCATTCCTTGCAGCCTTGATTTGTCTGAAAAAACAGTGAAGATTTCTACTAGATCACCTAATCCTTAAGAGAACTATAAAAGCCTTCTCTAAAGAGATAAAGTGAAGAAATACACAGGCCAAAAGCACTTTGAATATTCCCAGACTTCAGAATCTGATTTTAAGCTCCATCTTTAGTATTTCACGCATTTAAATCCAATTAACTTGTCTCCACCCCTTTTAAGGGCCTCAGAGTAAAGAAGGACACCCTGGAGGCTGCTTAAGCTTTGGGGAATCAAGAGGAAGCACTTTAGGTTTGTGTATTCTCTGGGTTGGGAGCACACAGCTCTGAGGAAGCTACCTTGAGGCTTATGTCACACCTGGGTGGCCCTTGGTAGTGCTGTTTCAGGGGCAGGTATTGGATTTCTTTCCTTCCCAATCCCTGGTGCTCCCTGCCGGTGGCAGGGGGGGAGGACGGGGGGCGGGGGGGGGTTGTCTCTGAGCAGGAACAAGGAAGGTGGCCACATTTTTCTGGCAAATTAGTGGTTCTTTTACAATGCAGCTGGGAGTCCTTTAGGTGCAAGGCAGTAAACAAATCACCTGGTGATGAATGCCGCCCTTGTGACTGGCTGGAACCTTCTCACTGTGGAGCTGCCCGTAGCCTTTAGGGAAGGCAGTGAATGGGGGTCTGCACAGGAAACATGAATTATCCCAGTTTGTTTACTTACAAATGTGTAAAGGTCTCACGCAGCCGAGGATGGTTTTGAATAAATATGCTGCTCTCTCAAAACCATCAGCCCTGTAAGACCTGGAGATGGAGCTTTACTGCTCCCCGGTGCTCAGCTCATAAATAAATAAAAGGTGCCCGTTGATTCAGCTGCCAAATGTGACATGGTGATGAATTTCCAAGGGTGTCACTCAGGATGGTGACAATTGCAATACTGATGGGCCTGGAAAGACAGGTGACAGGCAGTGTATCTGTGTCCATGGGTCTTTCACAGAGGCCCTTTATAGGGGTGGATAACCTGAAATTCTAGTAACCAGCACAGCCTGGCTTGCTCAGATACCTCACCTGGCACACACTGCAAAATGAGGTGCAGAGGCTATAGAGACCTAGTGAAACAGGTACAAAGGGTTGATAGTGGGAGTCAAATCCTCGGGCTGACACTGACAAAGATGCAGTGTTCACTTCTTTCACAGCCAACGATTCTGTCCCAACCCATTCATCCTTTATTTGGAGGGTTCCAGTGTTTTTTCTGATAGGCTGGGCAGTCCTTGCCTAGAAGCCTCAATGACCTCTCTCTGTTCACTTATAGTGTAAAATCCCAATTACTATGTATGGAGTACAGGGGTCTTCATAACTGT
Source organism: Sus scrofa (assembly GCF_054392235.1). Lineage (NCBI taxonomy): Eukaryota > Metazoa > Chordata > Mammalia > Artiodactyla > Suidae > Sus > Sus scrofa. The sequence goes on along the minus strand of NC_139385.1, from coordinate 129,134,281 downwards.
AACAACCTCCCTTGTAGCTCCATGTCCTACCACCATCTGAACATCTGCCACAGTGACTGGCCTCTTCTTTCCTGGACATGTGCATCTTCCTGTTATAACTAAAAGGGATATATGTTCAGATTTATTTTAAGGAATATGCTCATATGATTGTGGGAGCTGGTAAACTGAGTTCTATAGGAATGGCTGGAGACTTAGGCCTGACTTCTGTGTTACAGTCTTGAGTCCTCTTTGCCAGAAAGCTTAGATTTTTCTAAGGCCTTCCACTGATTAGATGAGGCCCACCCACAGTTCGGAGGATGCTCCCTTTTATGTAAAGTCAGCTGATTGTAAGGATAACCACATTTACAAACTACCTTTACAGCCACATCTAGACTAGTGTGTCCTATGCCATAGCCTGGCTCAGCTGGCTCATAAAATTTAACCATTATATGGTGTCTGTCTGCTTTTGCACATATTGTTCCCATTGTCCAGAACACTCATGCCCTTCTGCCTATTGAATTACTTATTCATTTTATAAAACTCAGTTCAAACACTTACTCTTCTGCAAAGCTTGTCCCTTTGAGAGGGAACTGGATACTTATCCCTTCTATTTCCAGTTGTCCTTTGCACCTCTGTCATAGCACTTCATGTATTTTATAGCAGTGGGTTGTCCGTTAAGTTTGTTTCCAAGCTTAATTACTAGCTCCTTGAAGGCAGAAATTTTGTCTCATTTATCTATGCATTTTCTACTAATAGCACAGGGCCTAGAGTGTAGCAGGTGCTCAACAAATATAGATTGAATGAATTTTTACAAGATACACATAAAACCTGACATCTGGCAAATTCGAAAGATTAAAGAAAAATCTGTCCTTTGATTTGGCTTTGTCTTTTATGAGGAACAAGGCACAAAATATTACATCACTGAACTGATAAGAAGATATCAGCCATTTAGTATGGGTAAGCTTGAGATCAGTTTGTATTCAGGCTCTGGGCTTTTCTTCCTGGTTTGCTCCCAGTTTTTTCCCTCCTACTCATCCTCCCTGCCCCATATCCCAGCCTGTTTTCCTTGTAGGAAGGTGACTGTCAAGAGCACAAGCACCAAGTGTAGCCTCCAGTTTCTGAAATGATACCTTTCCTTTCTTTGAACATGGTCTCTGCTAGGGGGGGAGAACATATTTCAAGTAATATGGGTACAAGCAATTAATTGGAAAAAAGAGGAGAGAGAGTGTCTTGGGAAAGACTCATTCTATAATCACCTCTCTAGTTAAATTGGCTAATAGCTCAACAATCTCCTCTGCTTATATAGTCACAGCCTTCCTGCCCCATGAGATAGTTTTTAACACTGGCGAATCCATTAGTGCTGGGTTGTCTGTTGTCAACATAACATCCCCACTTCCTTCTTCTAAAGGAGTGGAGCAACATTGGACAGGCTTCTTTTGCTCCTAGGGTTTTGGGAAGAGTCTGCCAAGGAGTGACGTTCACATGACATTAGGAAGGTGGGAGAGGAGAAGAGGCCAGGTTTTTACAGAGACGGGGTAGTAAGCAATTGCTCTGGTCTCTCTGTGAGTCTCAAACTTCCAAATTAACGCATTCATACTAGCTTCTAGCTACTATTTTCCCATAGTTGCCTGCTCATATTATTGTTTATGCCAGATCTTCTGGATCATTTGGCTTATTAGGAGCTGGAGAGTGGAAAGGGCCCCAGACTAGGTAGGATTCAGGGTTTCCAGTGATCTGATAACCATGGCATGTCGCTTCCCGTCTCTAGATCTCAGTTTCCATCAGCAAAATGAGAGATGAACTAGTTGCTTTTGAAAGTTTCTTTCAAATTTGAAAATAAATCACAAATCCATCTAAGTGGTAGAAAATGTGACATCCAAATGCATTACATATTTACTAAATCCTACCAGAGATTATGTTAGAGCAGTTAAATACAGTGGCAAAACTTGATTCCCTAGGCTTTTGAGTCAAATGCATTATAGTGGTGGGGGAGTTTTAGACTGAGAACTGGAAGAAAGAATCATGGGATCTAAGGCCAAGGAGCACAACCAGGCCTCTGGGGTATGCCATTTAACTGGCTCTACGGCGAGAGTTTTCTTTCAGTACAGAGCACATCCTGTAGGTGATCCATATGCTGAAAAGACAGAGAACAAGCAGTGCTTATTACTCAAAGCTAGTCCGTCCTCAGATCCTCAGCGAGGCAGTGGTGTTCTGAGTGCATAGCAACCACTGGAGCCTTCATCAGTACCTGACCTCTGCCCCCCAAGGATGCCTACCACAAATAATCTTTGAAGTTGCTCCTGGTGCAACAGTAGCTGGGGATTTTAAACACAGTCGCACGGGGTGGTTGGAGTGGCCAGAAGCCTCAGGTCAGTCAGGAGACAAGGAGTTCAGGGAGGGTGTCTAAGCCTTGTTGGTGGAGAGCCTCTGATGAAGTAGCCTCTGCTCTGCTCAGGGTTGGCTGAAGCATTGTAGAAGCCAGTCTGGACCTTTTGCCTTGTCCTTAGTGGAAATCAGGATCTTCTTTCAGGTTTTCCCATTCGTGTTGCCTGAAATCCAACCCACATACACCTCACCTGCCAACCCCAACACAAACCTCTGAAGAAGTATCAGAATTACACTTACAGGGTGTCATGATACTCTCTCCCAGGAAATAAGATGGCAGGGGCTTGGTAAGTGGTGACTGTTAGCATTGTTTTTCTTGTAGAGGTTGCTAATGCTATTATGGTCTCTATTACACTTGGACAAAGATGCAATTATACAGCCCACTTCAAGAAACACTTAGAAATTCTCTTTGATACACATATTAAAGAGAGAATCCACCAGCTATGTGTTTGTGCATCTCTCCTGAGCAGTGGGTGCTCTCTGAGTCTTCGTCTCTCCAGAACTCGCAGCTTCATTTTAGACACTACGTGTTAAATGAATATTTGTGGCTGGCGTATTCTAAATGGGTTGCTGCAAATTTCCCAGAGGTGCTCTTCAATATCTTTTCCCCCATCACACAGTATAGATAAGAGCTCCTTTGGAAGATGTTGATTTTAATATATAAAGCTCAGGGTTCTTAGCAAGAGAAGGGGTCCCTCTCTTAGGAGTTCCTCAGCCCCTAGAGATAGGAAGGTGTGAACATAGGAGTTGAAGGCAGCAAACTCCACTGTGACTGCTTCCCTTTCAGCAACCAGGCTGAGAACATTTCTGTTTCCTCTGTCCCTAGAGAGAATAGCTGCTGGTGACATTGTGTTGGTTTGAGGAAACCTTAGATGCATTTGTTCTCCTGTTCTCTTTCTGTGTTAATCTTCTTCTTAAATTCTAGCGTATTGCTGTCATGTTGGCAACAGTGAACGCTATAGTGGAAAATCATCCGAGCTTCTTTTCAAACCGACCCTATTCCCCTCAGGTGAAAACTCCAAAATTAGACTCTCTTGGCACGACATTTCTTGATATTGAACTGAACTCAGGAAAGAATGATATTTGAACTTTGGGTTGTTTTTGAGTTATGTATACTTTTCAAAACACACCTTTCAACTGTCACATTGTATTCATTTTGTGAATGCACAAATGCAGTACTTTATTTTTAGATCTAACTCTTAATCATTTGTTGTAAAACATATATTTATTTGTAAATATTTTGGCTTATGTATTGATCATGATTAAAGTCTAAATACTGACAAATACTATAGCTGGGCGATGATTTATCTAAATGTTAAGAGTAGGATTTGAATCCCAAAGGTGCTGATACAAGCAGGTAGATTCCGTTTTAATGAATTCAGGATTAATGGTAAATGAACATATGTTTGCATTTCAGAAATTATGTTTGCATTACCCAAGAACTACAGTTAGTACCAAGGAGTTGAAATCAGCAAATGCTTTAATGAATTATTGCCTATAAGCAAGATGCCTAGCTTTGATAATAGACATGCAAAGAGAGGGAGATTAATGATGCTATTGCTATTTCATGATGTTAATATTGGATTTCCTTTGGTTCTTACTGTGCTAGAGGCATTTTATGAAGTATTGTATCACAAAGGCTTCTGCTTCTATCTCCTCTCCTTCCTCAACCAGCTTATTCTTCTGACATTTATATTTTTATCAAAATTTATATTGGTAAAAATTATCTTAATCTATCTCCAAAGTCTGAAGTCGTTGTCAGCTTTTATTCCTGCCATTCAACCAATAAATCCTAATGACCAAATTTTAGCATTTGTTTGTTTGAAAACCATTTGAAATTAGGGAACTATTTCCCTTGTACATAAAATATATTTGGACACATATTCCTGGAGACACAGCCCCTTCCCAGAGGACACTCCAAATGTTCCCATCTCAGAACCTCCCTCTAAAGACTGTTCCCCACCTGCCTCTTATACTCAGTTACAGATCAAGTCTCTTTTCTATGACCTCATTCTTGATGGACTAGGTAGTAGGGGTCATCTCTTCCCTGTGACCCTGACCTGTAGTCAGTGCGGTGTTTATATGGATTTATGGTCAGACAAAAAACCCAGGAGAACAGGGGCCTGTCTTTCCAATACATATCTATTATTTGTATTTTGAAAATACACCTTTTCCTGCCCTGATAAGAACTCATCTAGGAAATACCATAGGAGCTGATCTCTCAAAGACCAGGAGATAGTGCTCTAATCCGGTGCTAAATCGCCATTCACAGAGTATAGGAATTGCCCAGTGATCTTGTTAAAAATAAAGATTCTGATTCAGTTAGGTCTAGGCTGGAGTCTGAGATTCTGCATTTCTCCTAGCTAATGCAGATGCTGAGGTCCATGCTTGGAGTAGCAGGACTCCTAACTGCTTTTGCCCCAGAGGTCCAAAGCCCCTAATTTGACATGGCCATAGACACATACTCCAGCTAGTTCTCAAAATGCATCACCATTCTTTTTTCTTTTTCTTTTTTTTTTTTTTTTTATTTTCCCACTGTACAGCAAGGGGGTCAGGTTATCCTTAGTGCATCACCATTCTTGTTGCTGCTGGCTGTTAGGCTGGGAGGTTTTCTCTGTCTAATAAAATAGTTTAGACTGATGCTTTTTCGGGGACCTAATTGATCAGGTCAAAGAGAGGCTTCTGGAAGCTCTCACAGCCTCCACCTTTCCCATCAGGCCTCCCAGAGGGCTCTGGGACACCTTTCTTGTGCCCTTCCCTGCCTGGAAGGAGTGACAAGTGTGTTCATCATGTTTGTGGCCTGATTTTGTTTCTACTGCCTGAGGCTGAGCTTTTGAATTTTTCAGCAGAAAAAAAGAACTGCGTTGGAAAATAATTTTCCTGTTGGTAGGTTCTCTAAAGGTTACATGCAACCACAGATATTCCACACAGCCCAGGTAACAAAGGAGACAGGCTCTTCCATTGCTCACCTCTTTGCTGCCAAGTGATGGTGACCAGTGACCCATGGTGGCCCTTCCCACAGGATTTCAGTCTCCCTCTTTTGCCTTGATTAATTCTGTGTTCTGAACTGAACTGACAATCATTTATTATTCTGTTTTACATATGCACCTCCAGGGAGTCCAGCTAAAAGCTCTAATTTTCTAGTTCAATTGTGGTGCTGTTCTCTGAGAGGCATCGACTGCAGAGATGCTAAAAGGATGCCAGTTCAGTGAATTATTGAGTTTTAGATAGAATCATATGCTTATATGGATTCAGGTAGTGCTTATTGAAACATGATGCAGACCTCCCTTTGCCCCTGGGTCTGTGTGTTCATAGGAGAAAGAACAATGAGCTTGGGTGGGAGTGACCTGCTACAAAAATCCATGAGGTCGGGCACCCTGTGTCTGCCTGCAGTGCCTGGCTGTCCTTAGATACAGCCACAATTGTCAATCAGCTCTGAGAGGAACTTGGCTGCCTGTCTCCGCATCCTGCCCCAAGCCTGTGGATGTTGGAAATGGAAATCAGGGTGGTTTTCTGCTGATTTAAATAGTGTCATTCAAGATTCCTTCCATTAAAGTGTTTTAACAACATGAAGTCTCTTAATCACCTACTTAAAATGATGATGGATATTTTAGAGCAGCGATTTGGAGGCTATTTGAATTTCTCAAATGTGCATAAGAGTACAGTGTAACTGATGAGGCCATGAGGTACCTGGAGTCACGAGTTAGGCAAGATTGCTACTTTTCCTACCTCACTCTAGTTTTTGGCTAGTCTCTGCTTTAACTTCAGTCTTCAGAAAGATGGAAACATATTCTAGAAATGTCTTTTAGGTAATGTGTGTTCTGTGTGTCTTCTTTGGATACTTTAAAATGTTTAAATGTGCCTCTATTTGGATTATTTATTCTACCAAGTGAATGAATGTAGGAACTTCAGATTTCTGAAGGGAGGCTGTAAACACATTGAAGAAAGACAAATGCAAAGCCTTAAGGAGGGCAGGAAGAACCAGGCAACCAGGGGTGAAAGATCAAGGATGAAGCCTGGAGAACCAGTGCAGGTGCTTCTGATTCTAGGAGTCAAGCCGAGGCCAGGAGAATTGTGTCAGGCTAGAACCAGCTGAGGGCATTTATGGCAGGCAGGGGGAGAGGTGGGAGCTGCAGTTAGGTTGCTCTGGTGGTGTAAGGCTGCATTTTCATTGATGAAAGACACACCGGAGGGAGATGAGGGGTCTGGAGGAGGTCACGACAATCTAATACATGGGCTTGGATCCCCAGAGAGATTTTGGGAGTTCTCAGAATTGGTCAATGATGTTACACCATCTTCTTCGTTTTTTAGTGCCCCCGGGAGGGCAATGACAGAAAAGCAATGAGGCCTTGGTAACTCAGGCCTGCCTCATGCACTCAGAATGACCCTGATGTAGTGTCTGTGGCGAGGGAGAGAATGTGGGCACGGCACTTAGCACCGTATGTCACCGTGGTCCTCATCACTGAACTTCAGTTCCCATTGCTTGTTAATTCCTTCAGGAAACGTGGATCAGCAGCCCCCCCCTGTGCTTGGAACTGGGCTGAAAAGGGAAGAAATATAGTGCATTCCTTATCTTTGGGAATGCACTGGGGGACACTGGCTGCCTCAGAAGTCAGGGAAAGCTTCAAGGGAGGTGACATTGGAGCTGGTTCATGAAGGTTGAGTGGTTATATATGAGGTAGATGAGGAAAGGGGTGGGGAGCTGGTCTCTGGAGGACATTCTGAGATGTTGTGTCGCCATGGGTGAAGGCCCAGGGAAATTGAAGTTCTGGTGAGTTGATGTTCAGGAATGGTCATGCACTTGAGGGGAGGGTACACAGGGGGAAGTGCTGGAAGAGAAAGTTGCAAAACCGATTGAGAAGACTCCAGCTCATAACCCTGGCAGGCTGCAGTCAATAGGAGGCAATGGGGGTTCATAAGGAAGGGTGGGAGGCAGCTCACCCCTTTATACCTCAGTTGTTCCATCAGTGTGAGTGGCTTGGTCATCTTCTCTGCAGTGTCAGCAGATCAGTCCTGCTGAACTTGCACTTATTTGTCAACCAGGTGTCTAAAGAGAGTCAGACTGGCTCCTCCCCAGGTCAGGAGGCTAAAAACCGTTTACTGCCTTACCATTTCCAATTGCTAAGCTGTACCAACAGCTCATGCAGCAGCAGGCCCTGACAACAATCCCATGATTAAAATAAAATTTAGGAACCAAAATTTTAATTTCTTTCTGTATGTAGTTGAAACTCTCTCTTCACTGCTTACACTCTATAGCCAAACGTCATGTCCTTTGCTTTGCCGTGGCTCCCTGCTGTGGTCCCCTGTTAAATGGCCTGCCCATCCCATCGCTCTGAATCATTCTTAGCCTGAGGACCTGAGTGAGGCATTAGGCTTAGCTGTCAAGAATCAATCCCTGCCCTGGTGCTTCTACAGGCCAAAAGTTTAAGAGCCAGAGTCAGATTGCTCACTAGAACAACACTTCTGGAGTCTTAGTGCTGCTTTCTTGCTGAGCTGAAACCTGAGGCAGGTGATAAAATGGTGATTAAACAAATTCCTATGCTTGAATTAGACCAAAATAAGTTTTTATGACTTAAGTCCACTGTCCTCTCAAGTTTTCCTATTCTTTACTTATAAAATGAGATGTTGGCCAAGACGAGGCTTAAGGCACCTTTTTCTTCAGAATTCTAGGGCTTCCCAATGCTTGATTTCATCTGAAGTCATTAGTATAGGCGCTCTCTACTCAAGTGGGTGTGTAATACCAAGAGATGCCTGAGACCAGCAGAATAGAACCACTGGAGCTCAGAGGCCCCTCTCCAGCTGCGATAGTGGGCTGGTCTGGGCACCGCATGTCACATCACTTAGGCAATTGTAATCTCAGATTCTGGGAGACATTCACATTCACAGCTTCACTCACTAAACTTGATAAGAGTAATTCCTTCTACATGTCAGGTCATTTTCTGCTCTTGAGTACCCTCCTAGATATTTGGTTTGGTGAGGTGAGAAGATTCTGATTCCCAGTATTTTAATTATCTGTTTTTCCCCAGTACTACAAATTCCACCAATAGAGAAAGAAATAGAACACTAGCAACTACAGTGTAGAATTGAGTCTCAGTTTGTCTATTTACTAATTATTCAAATTTGGACACCACTCTAAGCTTTGGCTTCCTCATTGTCAAATAGGGTACTATTGCGAGGACTGAAAGAGGTGACAAGTTTAAAATTTCTTGCACAGAACCCAGATCTAAAGAGATCACCAAATCCTGCTCCTCATCCCTCCATTCTTGCTTCACTACCTTCCACCCTGCTGGGCATTCATGCTTTTCCTTTCAGTGCTGCTATTTTACAGAATGTGGCCCTGCTACCTCCATGTCTTCAGGGACCATTTTCTTCTTAACCCTCTCTCCTCTGGGTTCTATCCCTGTTATCCCTTAAAACCCAACCTTCATAATCACCTATAACCTCCTGGTTCCCAAAGCCCATGTCTCTGCTTGATCTGGAAGTTGTTTTTTTTTTTTTTTTTTTTGTATTTTTGCTATTTCTTTGGGCCGCTCCCGCGGCATATGGAGGTTCCCAGGCTAGGGGTTGAATCGGAGCTGTAGCCACTGGCCTACGCCAGAGCCACAGCAATGTGGGATCCGAGCCGCGTCTGCAACCTACACTACAGCTCACGGCAACGCCGGATCGTTAACCCACTGAGCAAGGGCAGGGACCGAACCCACAACCTCATGGTTCCTAGTCGGATTCATTAACCACTGCGCCACGACGGGAACTCCTGATCTGGAAGTTGTTTGATCTTTCTGAAGCAATGGACGCCTAAGCCATGTATAACTACAGTTGCTCACAGCCTTTCACCCACCTGTTTCTCACGTGATTGCTCTCCTTGTCTTTGGCTTCTTTTTGCATCTGTCCTGCTCTGCACACCTGCCTCTACTCCACCCCTTTGATGAATCCCTTTCACTGGCTTCTCTTCCTTTGCTTGACTTCTAAATATGAATGCCCCCCGAAGTTTTGTTCTCAGTACTCTGACACTTGTTCCATTCTTGCCCATAGCTTCCTATGTCTGAAAAGCCAGGTGCCACTATCCTGATCTCTAGACCTATATTTCCAATGGCCTAAATACAACTAGCTCTACTCATGACAACACACTGACCTTGCCCCCCAGTTCAATAAGGTCACTGTCTCCATGCAGTACCCCATGTGGGAATTAATGTGACTTTTTCTTGGCTAATGGTCACTCACCCCAACAACACCTCTTCAGAAAAACTTTCCTAACTCTCCCCTCTTCTCTCAACAACTCAGAAGGAATAGCTTCCACCTCTGGATTTCCACAGCATTTGCTCAAACAATTATAAACTAACATTAGCATACTTAGTTATAATTAATAATGTCCATGGATGTATTCTCCTTTTGCTAGATAGTAAGCTCTCTGTGTCACTTATCTCTAGATAGTAACCCTGGGAGAATCTGAGTAACTCCATAATGCTCACCACTCATTTGGATACCCTCTGATTATTTATCTTGCTCATGTGTGTTGGTCTGATCTCACAATGAGTCTATAAATTCCTTTAAGATAAGATGCAGTCTATGAATTGTTACATGGCCAATGATATTTACTTGTGGTTATGAAACAAATGCCCTAAGATTATTTCTGATTCCTTTACAAGGTGTTGTGGACTGAACTGTGTCCTCGTCAAATTCCTATGTCCTAACTATCAATACCTCAGAGTATTACTGTATTTGGAGATGGGACCTTGAAACTTAAAAATGAGCTCATATGGGTGGACCCTAATCCAACATGACTGGTGTCTTTATAAGAAGGGATTAAGACAGACACAGACTGAGGGAAAAACCATATGAGTGCACATCAGGAAGGAGACCGTCTTTACCAAGGAGAGCAGAAGCCAAACCTGCCAAGGCCTTGACCTTGGGCTTCTAGCCTCCAGAACTGTGAGAAAATACATTTCTGCTGTTGATGCCACCCGGTTTGTGATATAACAGGACTAGAAACCTAATATACTATCAGTTGCCACCAACCAGTTTTGGAGGTGAGGAGCAATGCTTCTTTTGGACTTGACATTTGAAAACAATGTATTTCTTCTTTTTAATTCTAGAGATGGGTCAAAGTTAGACAGTGGGTTCAATTGGTAGGACACTTGCCCACATAGTCTTAAGCAAGGGGTTAGTTGTCAGAATTATTGGTACTAACATCTAATGACACTTTCTAAGTATCTCTTGTTCTTATTCTTCTTGTTCTTGTTCCTTTTCCTTCTTTTTAGTAAGAGTTGAGCAGAGGTTTGCAATTTAAATCACAAGATAACCTATATTTGACTATAAAACAAACTGGAATGTTTGGGCTATGAATGATTTGCAGCTTGATAGTGAGGGAGATAGGAATGCCATGTTCAATTTCTGCCCCAAGGTGGTTATGCATGTGTAACAGCGCCCAGAGACTGAATCATCACTTGGGCTTTACAAAGGAACTGTCCAGGTGTGTATGGTAAAGACCTTTTTGAGCTGCTCTTGCTGTTAACAATCTGGTTTCATATACCCAGATGATTAGATGTCATAGACATCAGAAGGAGGTCAATAAAATTCAAGCTTTAAACTTTGACTATAATTTGAGCTGAATAATAGTTGAATTTCAGAACTGAGTTGTCATGGTGAAAGCCATCGAAGAGGAATAATTATCTTATAACTCGTTTACTGTCCTGTTGATCTCATAGCAATATCCCTAACCCCATTTCCAACTCACCAAACCCAGATCATGTTAAGTTATTTTGAATAAATATGCATTCCATGAAGCTAATGGGGAAAAAAAAGGGTACTGTGGTTTAGTCAGCTATAAATTGTATATTCTGGAATAAAAATACTAAAGTATCATTAACTTGGTCTCAAGAGCCAAGTGGTAGAGAGATGTTAGCAATAATTCTTTTTGCAGTTTAACGTATGTGACAATCAAGCCATTTATTTCCATTATTTTTGTGAACTAAAATTTTCATCTTATCTCTCTTGGGTAATACCATACATTTTCCTATTATTAATCCATGAAAAACACTGTGGTGCACTTTGCTAATCAAAATTGCACACTGCATAATAATTTACAACCTAATAAATATAAGCTTCTTCCACATTTCATCAAGTGTAGATGCAATTACCAAAAGATACTAAAATACTAAAGATAAATTTGAACTAAGAGGTAATTTAGGTGCATCAAAACAGTGAGAAATAAATCAAATGGCAACTTATTTTAAGTACAGTTTAATCAATTATTTGAGGAAAATCCCCAGGGTGTTTTCAATGAAGGTAAAAAATGACAATTCTTCCACCGAGGCAAGAGATTTTTCAAGTGATGCCAATAAATGAAGGGCAGAGGGAGGGAGTGAAGATAATTATAACTGTTCTATTTCTGGTGGCAGTGAAAAGAAAGAAGAGAAAATTGAGAATTAATGGAGAGGAATTATTCATTTTCAGGACATAGTGGCATATCTCCCCTTCCCTGAAATAACCCAATAGAAAATACAAATTATGAAAAAATTTTCACTGATTATGGAAAAAAGGAAGAGGTATCAATTCCATGGCATGGATTTCAAGGAAATTCTGCCAAGTGAAATAAATGTGGCATCGTCTAGAGAAGTTTAGTGGCTGAGACTGTGTGGCTCCTCTTAGGAAACAAAAGCATATCATGGAAGAAAGTAGGGGCGACACGGAGTTCCCTGGCAGCCTAGCGGTTAAGGATGCAGTGTCATCACTGTTGTTGCCTGGGTTCTATCCCTGGCTTGGAACTTATATCCCCCCTGCCCGAGTTGGGTGAGAGCTGAAAGAAGAGGCATGCAACCACCTCTCACTTCTGCTGACGTTCAGGTCACTTGGCACTAGTGGGCGAAGAGATAGCTCTAGGTTTTTTTCTCTAGCATTGAGATCCAGGTGCTGCAGAAGCCTCGAAATGCTGGCATCTATGTCTCTTGGGGCAGCCTCCCTCACATGGAGACGTAGCACTTCCCAGGGAGTCAGAGCTCCTGCAGGCCCAGCTCTGTCACCACTGTTCCGTGGAGGCTGCCCAAGCTGTGCTGGAAGATTATAATTTAATTTTCTATTATTTTCCTCTCTAATTGTTCTAGACCGGAGACACCAATTTCTGAGAGACGGCAACCCATTTTCCATTTGGCTAAAAACTGGTCATGGGTACACTAATTCTCTCTTCCCAAAGAAAGAGAAAAAGGGGGAGAAAAAAGTCCTGTTAACAAATACTATAGGTTTAAAAATGAAATGAAAAACAGGCCATTCTTGAAAACTAGAATAATAGCCTCTAGCTGAAATATATTACTGTAAGAAATAGAAAAAAATGTGTATTCTCAATAAGATCAAAGATTTGCTGCAAGCATGCTGCCATTGAGGGAAAAAGTCATGAAGACCATGGGGGATTGTATGGAAATGAAAATCAGACTTGTCAAATCAAAAACCTCAGAGGCAAAAGTGGGAATAGCAAATTGGACAGTGTATCGGATCTAACTGGTGAATTAGAAGAGTGAATGTGAGAAATTCTCCAGGAAATCAGAAGAAAAAGACACATATGAAAATGAGTAGTGTGACTTTATCCCAGCGAACATGAAGAGGGGCAACAGAAACAATAGGAACAAAGTATGATTGAGGACAGTGGCATGGAAAAGATCTGGAGCCAAGAGTTGTGAGAGGATGTTGTGTTTCATGGAAACACATGAAAAGGATACCAAATGTAGATAGTACCTCCTGGAATTTCCCAGTTTCAGAACATATGGACAGAGCATCATGTACATTTGGGGATATGCTAACCTATTGGTTCTGTTTCTCTGGAGAAACCGAATACATTGAGTCCCATAATTAAATGAATTAATTGTTGAACAGCCATCACAGTGTAATCCTATGTTGGCACTGGAAGTGATAAAAATGAATCCATATTGGAAATAGATATAGACTTATGATAAATCAAATATAAAAAGCATAGTAAACAGCAAATATTATATGATTCCATTGATACATAATATATAGCTCTGTACACTTAGCAAATTAAGGGAAGATGTGTTCTAATCTTTGCAGAGGGGCCCAGTAGTAAGAGGATGATTGGATTTTCACTCTCTGCTTTTATTTTACATTTATTAATTTTCTCTGTATTTTTGACAAAATACATATATATATATATATAAATACATAAATTTTGTCTTTTTTTAGGGCTGCACTCATGGCATATGGAGGTTCCCAGGCTAGGGATCTAATCACAGCTGTTGCCGAGAGCCTACGCCAGAGCCACAGCAATACCAGATCCGAGCTGCATCTCCAACCTACACCACAGCTCACGGCAACGCCGGATGCTAACCCACTGAGCAAGGCCAGGGATTGAACCCGCAGTCTCATGATTCCTAGTTGGATTCGTTTCCACTGCACCACGACAGGAACTCCTACTTTTATATTCTTAATATCAGAAATTATAATACAATAAATCTATTTCCATAAAAATAGAGGAGAAAATAAAGTGAACCCTAATTTACATTGTTTAAAGGAAAGAACACACTCCAGACATACAGTGGTACAAAATAAAAGTTAAGGCTGGACTGCCTTCCTTAGTCTGAGCTCCCTTACTCAAAGATAACTATGGGTAACAGTTTCTTGTGTAGTTGCACATTTTATGCATACATTTATACACACAGAGGCACACCCACTCTCCATACAAAATTCACATACACAGGAATCATGTAATCCCTGCACTTAACCCCCTTGATTTCACTTAATGCATCTTGGTAATCCTTTCCCATTTTAGCATATATGGATATTTTCCCTTCTTTATTATTGCATACCTTCTATTATACATGTAACACAATTTAACCAGTACATAATGAGCATTTAGATTGCTTATATATATATATATATATTTTAAGATAGAAATATGTAGTAAATCTCAGTGAAATTTCTGGGAGAAAGAAAATATCACATCTAAAATTTACATATATATATTTATATTGCTGAAATTTTCTTCAAAAATTTTTTAAAGATGAAACAATATGCATACTCGGGAACTATGAGATAGTCTGTATATCTGATCATTGATTATAATTTTAAATAATATACTTTGATCAAATTAGTGAGAAATGTTACCTTGTTTTGATATGTATTACTTTGTGAGTGGGCTTGACTACAATTTTTTGTTTCTTTTTGAACATCTCTGTTTCTATTCCTGTGAATATGTATATAATTTCCCAGTTTTTCAGTTGTGTTACCTTCTTCATTGCTTGTTTTGAAACTCATATGTTAAAGGAATGCTCTGCTTTGTAATGTACATGGATTTGTTCAGTTCACTTTTGACTCTTTTTTTTTTTTTTGCCCTACAGTTTTCTTTTTTTTTTTTTTAAGGATTAATATTTGTCAGTATTTCTCCCTTAGCTTCTAAGTGTTTTAACCTGCTTAGAAATAATTTTATGCATCCAGTGTTACAATAAGTATATATGTGCTTTCTTCTAGGATTTTATTAATATATTTATTGATTGGTATAAGGAATTAGGGCTATAAAGCTCCTTTCCCCCCAAAGCATTAGGTAGTTATCCAATGTAGTTTCTTATAAATTAACTCCAGTAGATAAAATAATAGCAAACTGTTTTATTTCTGACAGTTCCATAATATGCTTTAAGCTATGGTAGGACTTGGGTCCTCTGATTACTATACTTTTTCAGAATTTTCTGGGATAATACTTTATATCCAGTCTTCCAGAAAATCATTAACATTATCATGTTATGAAAAAAAATCCTATTAGCATTTTAATTTGGACCATGTGCAAGTTGTATATTAGTTTGGGGAAAATGTGCATATTTTTTTTACAACACTGAGTGTTCTTTTAGAATATGGCACGCAACTTACTCTTACTTCATACTACTCAATTTTACACTTTGCTTCATACAGAGCCTATGAATTTCTCAAGTTAATTTTAAGCTCTTTCATTTTGGGAAGTGGCATTATGAATTGGATCCTTTCGTCCATTATATCTTCTGGTGGTTATATTTTGTATATAAGAAAACTTTAAAAATGTTAATTATATATACATTTTAAACATTTTTTTGTTTTTAATATGTTTTATCTGGACAGTCTTAACATTTTGAAAAATATCAACTATCTGTTATTTACAAAATAATAGAAACATTTCTTGATTTCAATCTTACACCCTTTTCTGCTGTCTTTTTTCCCCCATATTGCATTGGCTTGTCATTGTTTAAAAATAAGTATGGAAATAGTGGACATTCTTACACTGTTTCTAACATTGATCATGACTTTTAGGGTTTCCATTAAGCATATTCTAGCTTTCAGTTTTAGTTATATAGTCACTGTCTTAAGAAGTGTCTTAAGTGTCTACTGTTAATGTCTTACCCCAGGTTAGAAGTGAAATTTGGAACTAAATCCAAAGTCTCTTCATCTGGAGGCTGGTGGGTTTTCCCCAGATAGTCATTTCTAATCTGACATGCTCACCAAATTTTAAATGGCTTATACATACATTTTCTGGGACAGATCTGTCTCTGTCTCATAATGTTCTTGCTCTGAGTTCAGTCACATGGCAACAAATGTAGTTATACATAAGAGTAAAAGCCAATCCAGATTTTTAAATTCCATGAGTGAGAATTAGAACGTTTTAGGGCTCAGGATTTCCTGTCGTGGCTTAGCTGAAATGAATCCAACTGGTGTCCAGGAGGATGTGGGTTCAATCCCTGGCCTTGCTCTGTGGGTTAAGGATCTGTCTTTGCCATGAGCTGTGGTGTAGGTCCCAGATGCGGCTCAGATCTGGCATTGCTCTGGCTGTGGTGTAGGCTGGCAGCTGTACCTCTGGTTCAACACATAGCCTGGGAACTTCCATATGCCATGGGTGTGGACCTAACAACAACAACAGCGTTAGGGTTCAAGTTTGAGCACTCCATTGAAAATTGCAAGAAATCCATCATGGAGTTTCTGCAGAGAATAGACTTTCCAATGTATGACTAACATCAAGGCAGGTTGCTCCCATGAATAATTTCAAAGGTTACAAACATATTTTTTTAAGAATATCTTGAGATTTTTTTCAACCCGTGAGAGTAAAACTTTAAAAAAGGTATAACCGTATGTTCAGGTTTGAAACCCAGTTTCAACAAGGATTTCGTTGTTGGCCACTGTAATGATAAAACAGGCTAGTTTCTATGTTAGGCTACGTGGAAAGCATGTGCAATCCCCCCTGGATGCAGTTATTTCTTAGCCCTTTTAATAATGCCGACATTTTGTGCCAAATAAACTGATCAAGAGTAGCTCTGGGAGGAAACCTCATCTATGCCAGTGTGGCTTGCATGATTCTTATTAATAAATTAAAACTAGAAAAACATTCTAAAGTGATCTCGTTCCTCCTGTCTCCTGGGGGAAGGCACTGACGGGAGGTGAGCAGGGAGTAAAGATTGATAAAAACAATCATGGCACTCAAGGGAGAAGCAGACCACATGGAGCCAGAGAAATCCTTCATGGAGAAGGATCGAACTAGGCACTTTTGCAGCCTCTGCATCATCCAGGTTGTGCAGAGGTGAGCTGTGTGATTATGGATAAGTGCTGGGGTCACTCACACCTGCCTCTTTTCTGCTCTTTCCTGGATCCGTTATCCACAGGCCCTGTAGTGAAGTACTGGCCTCTTAGCACCCTTGCCTTCTAGTCACTAGCTGCCCAGAGCTTAGTGGCACAGCCCTCACATGCAGGAGGCAGGGCAGGGGTGTGGGACCCAGGGCAGTTTTTTGGGGGGTGGTTATTGCTAAAAAGTATTCAAATTTTATAACAACTCATTAAACATAGAGCTAAATTGCGATGCCTTAGTTGACCTGCCTAACAGCTGGGAGCTAAGGATTGTGTGATTGTCCGATGAGCCCAAATTACATAAAGCGGTTGCGATTGTCTGGTAATCCAGATGCCATTTCTCTTCTCATCTCTATCCCCTAGCTCCTACTTTGGGAACATTATTTTTTCACACAAAATATACCTGCTCCCTGTAATGGATAATGAGTTAGGTAAGGGAGGAAATACTCTGGTTGAAAGAGTCAAAGATTGGGAGTTCAGGGTTTCCTTTGGATTCGCCCCCCCAGTGTGCTTATACATGGTAAGCATGTAACATCATTTGTTTGATAAATGAACTTTCTAATAAACTGTTGCAATTTGTAAACAGGTCAATATATCAACAAACATTTATTAAACTTTTACCGAGCTGACTACTGTTTTATGCATATACAGAAGAATATTAAGATACAGGCAGTGTCCTCCATGAATTTTAGTTCAATTGGAGATAATAATTATCATAACCCAAAGAATAAGGACTAGCTCAATTACTTTTCCCATCAACCCTGTCATTCCACTTAGAGGAAAATGAGGCTCAGAGGAGTGAAGTGGTTTGCTGAAAACCCTCACCTGGAAGCTACAGAGCTGAGGCTTGGACCTGTGTCTGTTTAGTTTGCAAGCCTGTATTTAATTACATGTTCTGCATTGCCAGTGTGTGTAGCAACACACCAAGTGCTGGTAGTGAGCAGCTGAGAGAAGGGAGAGGTCTGGGCAGCACAGCTCTGGGTCTCCCACCCTAGACACTGACCACAACATGCTGCTGATTGGCTTTTAGACATAGTTTCTATCCAGTCATGTCAGAATTAGTCTGATTCTGATAAAATTAAAGCAACAAATCATTCATGGATTGGTTCTATGGGACTGTTGCCACTTCTAAGAATTTCTGGAAAAGACAAGAGGTTATCTTCTGGACTTTTCATGGGGAGTGTCAGTACTTGTCAGGTATGGTAGATCATTTTCAGCCGCTCCTCAGTTCCGGTTTAAGTCTTCTCTGCAACACCTCAGACAGCTCTGTCCTGTTGGCTGTGACTGTCTTAAGCAGCCCAGGGAGGCATGGGGAGAAGAAAGATACACAGAACTCTTCCATGAGGTCGCTCTTGATAATAGGCATGCTGGGCACTCCACTTACAGGTCTTTGTTTCTGGACCTGGGGTTTTCTTAGAGCCATAAGGAGGGAGGGCAGCCCAAGGCCATTCGCACGCACCCACATCACTCACCTGCAGAACCTCCCTTCAGCAACCTAGTCTCATGCAAATGGCCTGCTCAGCATGAACTAGCTAGGTTCCAGATGCTTCCCTGATTTTCTGACCCTCATGTATTTGGCACATTTATATCTCTTGTCATATTTCCTTTCCTGCTGAGGTTAAGATGCACTGGGCACACAGAAGTTGTGACATCTGGTGAAGGACCGCTTGGGGTTCCAGACATAACTTAGCCCCCAACCATGCAGAAAAGCAACAGCCACATCACCCTGAGCAGCCGACTCCATGGAGCAAGCAGCTGCTTCCTGAGATTCAGGCAGATAGGGAAATTAGTGCTGTTAAGAGTTCTTCTCTGTGTATTTGAACGTGCACAAACATAAACCGGCACAGATAATGAGATAATGCGTCTGTACACATATGAACACATGCATAGATGGACGCATACACACATATTCCTACACCTGCATACTTACTCTCATGTGTACCTTCTCATAAAAATGGGAAAATGCTACTTTTCAAACAAGCACCAGAATTACCTTCCTGAAACACATATCCAGCCATGCTACTTGATGACATTTAGCGATTGTTTTTAGTTTTGTTAAAACTGGCAGTGCCATTGTGATTATGCAGGAAATGTCCTGAATTTTGAAGATCTATACTGAGTAGTGGGTGCTAAAATATATTTATAATTTACATTTAAGTATCACAGCAAAAATACACATGAAGTAAATATGGCAAAATTTTTAAATTATGAATTTTTAAATTATTCTGAGTTTCTGTATATTTAAAAATTTCTCCTTAGAAAAGGTTAAAAAAAAA
This sequence comes from Sus scrofa, assembly GCF_054392235.1. NCBI lineage: Eukaryota > Metazoa > Chordata > Mammalia > Artiodactyla > Suidae > Sus > Sus scrofa. The sequence continues at coordinate 129,115,061 of NC_139385.1, read as the reverse complement.
AGAGGAAGTTTGAACTTCCTTGTAGTATTTCCTCCAGGCCATCATCCTGAATCTTGTTACTCAAAGAATGGTCCTTAGGCCAGCAGCTTTGGCGTCACCTGAGAGCTTAAAATGCAGAATCCTGGTTCAGACCTACTGGATCAGAATGTGTTTTTACAAGATTTCCAAGGGATTTGTGTATGCGTTTGTTACAGCCTGAACGTTTGTGTTCCCCCCAAGATTCAGATGTTGAATGAAGTCCTAACCCCCCCCCCCCCCATTGCGATGGTATTTGGAAGTGAGGGTTTTGGGAGGCAGTTAGACCTAGATGAGCTCTAATTTAGATCTAACTTAGATGTGAAGGTGGTGCCCTCACAGTGGGATTAGGGGCACCATAAGAGGAGGGTGGGAACTCAGAGCTCTCCCTCCACCATGCGAAGACACAGTGAGAGAGTGGTCATCTGCAAGCCAGGAAGTGAATCTTCACTGGGAACTGTATCAGCGAACACCTTGTCGTTGAATTCCCCAGTCTTCAGAACCATGAGGAATAAATAAATTCCTGTCATTTAAGCACCCTGTCCACAGTATTTTGTTATGGCAGAGTAGATGAATCAGCCCTCAAATTTGAGGAGCACTCATTTGGGAAATGAAAGCCAAGCCCTTTGTCATGGCGCACAAGGCCTTTCATGACTGCATTTCCATCTGCTTATTCAGCCCATCTCCTATGTTGACTCTATGACAGTGAAGGAGAACTTGTATGGAGCCCTTACTGTGCACCAAGTGTAATGTAAGCAAGGCAGTTCTGGAATAGGCTATGTTGGCACAAAATGAAGTTTTGTCCAAGGCATTCCCTCGGCCTGGCATGTCTTCTCATTGTGTTCACTTACCTAGTACTGAATTTAAAAAAAATTAATAGTAATTCAACTGTCTTATCTATTAAGCTTTCCTTGACCCTCTAGGCAGAATTCAAACCTCCCCATTTTCCTCGTCCTCTGCTTCTCCCTGATTAGAGACTTACCATAATGTGTTGTTGCAACCTACTCTTATCCCTTTGCTACCTCAGATCAAGTTTCGTAGAATGAAGGTCTACATCTTATTTTTCTTTTGTCTTTTTTCTTTTTTTCAGGGCTGCACCTGCAACATATGGAGGTTCCAAGGCTAGGGGTCAAATTGGAGCTGTAGCTGCCTGCCTACACCAGAGCCACAGCAACACAGGATTCGAGCTGCATCTATGACCTACACCACAGCTCACAGCAACTCTGGATCCTTAACCCACTGAGCAAGGCCAGGGATCAAACCTGTGTCCTCACGGATGCTAGTCGGATTCATTAACCACCGATCCACAACGGGAACTCCTAAATCTTATTTTTAATGGTTTGCCTGATAGATAGAAACATTATAGATGCTCAATAAATGTTTGCTGTGTAAATCAATAAATCAGTAAACCTGTGTAATATACACCTATACACAGACCTAAGCCTGAGCAGATTGGCATACGAATGTGAAGCCGTGTGTGTGTGTGTGTGTGTGTGTGTGTGTGTATGGCTCACTTTTTACTATTAAAAAACAAAGGAGAGGCGATGAGAGCTCATTGTTAGTGTGCATTTTAGAGAGCTAAACCACAGATGTGAAAGCAAGGAGGAGGCATAGTGCCTGTGCTCTGGCTCACAGGTGGACCTCAGCCTCGGCTACAATGAGAATCCTCTTGGGAGGTTTTAAAAATATGGATACCTGAACCCTACTTGAGACAAAATATGTCAGACTTCTCTGGAAGTAGGCTGCAGAGATCGGAGGCAACTGCTTTGAGACAGGGTTGACAACCTCTACTTACCTGCTGGAAGTTGCAATATCAGGGCTGGTAAAAATAATTCATATTTTTGTATAGTGAGATGAGAATTTTAATTCTCAAATTAACTTTGGATATTAAATTTTGATAATACACTTTAATTTCCTGCTGAAATCAAATTCTTTTTAAGGTGGAAAGTAAGAAGGTTTGGCCTTTCTGGCTTGATATTCAGGAAGTGGACCCTCCCTGTATGTGGGCAGGTTGGCCTTTCATTTTCATCTGTCTGCTGCCTATGCCGCTCAGAGGTTTGGGGACCCCTTGGCTGACCTTCTGAGTTTAACTCTCTGTCACTTTATTTGCCAGATACCACCGATGTCTTTTGGGAATCTGTGGCCTCTTCTCTGTCTCTTCTGCCTCAAAAGCAGTTTTTTGGACAGGGATCCTCCCTCTCCACCCGAGGACGTCTCCGTGGGTCACCTCATCACCACTTGGGTTTCAGTGACCATCATTTGCCAGTGACTCCCTGTCTTAGTTAGGGCCACTGTCACAACGTGCTTCAGACAGGTGGCTTAAAACAACATTTATTCTCTCACGGTTCTGGAGTCTTGAAGTCTGCCCTTGGGAGGAGGCTGTGCTCCCTCCTCTAGCCTCTAGGGAAGGCGCTTCTCTGCCTCTTCCAGCTGCTGGAGGCCTCAGGCACTGTAGCTGCAGCACTTTAATCTCTGCTCCAGCATCATGTGGTGCTCTCCCCAGGTGCATCTGTGTTTCTGTCTTTTTTTCTATGGCCATGGTCGTGTTGGACTAGGAGGCTGCCAGCTGCAGCCTGACCTCATCCTAATTGATTACATCTACCGTGGACCCTACTTCCAAATATGGTCACATTCTGAGGGACTGGTGGTCAGAGCTTCAACATATCTTTGACGAGAATGCATTTCAACCCATAACTCCCCCAGATCTCAATTTTCTGCTTTCTGCATCTCTGTCTGGGTCACCAGTTGCACATCTCCCCACGGAAGTCCAAAAATACCTAAAAACCTATAAGAAGGAGTAAGCATCATTTGTAATTGCTGGATCTCGCTCACAGTTCCTTATTTCAGTAAACACTGTATCACTGCACACCCAGGTGTGATGTCATCCTTGGCATTATTCTCTTTTTCATACAGCCCTTCAGGCGTTGGCAAAGTCTAGCACTTAAACATCTCTCAGATATCTTCACTTCTCCCTTTGTCCCCATGTTGACAGCCATTGTCTTTTTTTTTTTTTAATCCAACAATGTCTCACTGAGATGGCTGTAATAATCCCCCATGAACTCTCCCAAATCCATTCCCTGTAGTAGGAAGTATATACATTCCCCATATATGGCATAGTCTTTTAAATCACAGCTTTTATAATGTAAGTTACTTTATAAAATCCTTAGATGTTTCCCATTGCCATGGGAAATACTTATATATTTAAGCACAATTTTCAGAATCTCTTATGTGGCCTTACATGGCCCGAATAATTAAGCCCCCCTTTATCACTGCAGCTTTACGTCTCATCCCTCACCCCTCGGTCTCCACACACCAGTCACACTGGCTTTCTTACAGTTCTTGGCAAGTTCAGACCTTTCTGCGTGAGGGACTATACTCATATTTTTAGTTTCCTGGATGTTTTCCATCTCTAGCCTTCTTTTGCTCTGTTCAGCCTTTGGATCTCAGATGAAACTTCATCCTCACTAAGTGGCTTTCCCTGACTTTCCAGTCCAGGACAAGTCCTGTAAAATGCTCTCATAGTATTCTGTACTATTCTTTCATAGCATGTACAATAATTGTAATGAAATATTCAGTTATACAGTCAGTCTTCAATCTGTTTCTCCCACTGAAATGCAATTTCCAAGAAGCCTGGAAGCAGGGGCCATGTTCTCTTCTCTGCTGGTGCCTTTAGCACCCGGAATGTTGTCCAGCACATAGTTGATAGACGTCTTTGCTGAATGAATAAAAAGGCAAGGCATCTTTTGGGTTTGCTCGTAGGTATGTCCCTGCTATCTTGCATAGCTCCTTGCACATAGAAGGCACTTCACAAATATCAGTTGAACCAAATGGTGGATCAGCCCTCTCTCCATCCTCAGTATTAGAACATGCATCTCTGGAACCAGGTGCAGCCACTCCAGAGAGGACAGTGAATGCGGAGATCAGTGAATGGCAAACAGGAGCACCACGGTGTACGCATTTTCTGAAATCCCCATGCATTTGCGCTTTTGAAGTTACTTGTTCACCCCCCACTGCAGCTTGGGAGTCTTTCTGACACCTTCCACTGAGCTGGCACAAGCAACGACAGGGTCTCCTGAGGTCTCTCCTCCTCATGTCAGACCTCTGCAGGGGAAGCAGCCGGCGAAGCGTTCAGGGGCAAAGTTCCACACACTCAGCGTCACACTCTGTCCTTGGAGGAGGAAGTGTCTTCCAGTGAATGCTCTTAGGAACGTCAGCTATAAAGACTTGGACCTTGTTGTCAAGTGCAGATGTGAATTACCCGAAACTAGATATATTATGTAGTAAAATAGACACAACCATGCATATTTAGCGCTAATACCGTCAGGTCTACAGCTGTTGGTTTTTCTCAGTGTGCACAGTGCTTTCAACATGCATTCTCACCATCGATTCCTACAACAGATCTGTGGGTAAGTGTTATAGTTTTCCCCTTTTTTACATTTATGCAATGAAATTAAATCTCAGTGTAGGGCAACTAACATGGTATTGGAATTTCAGTAAGAACATAATGTGTGTGGCAGAGCTAGAAACAAAAACGAGGTTTTCAGACCAGGGGGTGGGAGGTGGTGGAGGAGAGTTGGCACAGGTAGGTGAGCACAGCCTAATGTTTTTCATGTAGCTCCCTCCTGAGGAGGGGTCGTGGTCCTTGCTCCCAAGAGTCCCTTCGAATATGTGCCTCCATACCGGCTAACCATTTCTGAGCACTTTTGTAAGTACCCCATAACTATTACCGCGTCGGATGCTCACAGCATAAATTTGAAGAATGAACTATTATGTCCTGCATTAATGGGAACCACAAAAATTAAATAATATCCCTAAGCCTACATGATAAGTTTTAGAGCCAAGGGTCGTGGTCAGGCTATCTGATTCCAGTGTCTGGACACTTAACCATTTGGTGCCTTCTCTACCACATTCAGTCTGTTTTCTTTAGGTTGCCGTCTCCACCTTTCTGCTTGCTGCCATGCTCTCACAGAGGAATCCCGAGTCTATTATGCTCAGGGTTTTATCTGGACATTACTTTCTCTCAACGTCTTTGTTTCCCTGTAGTAGGGAAGCAAGCAAAAATGTGTTTCTTGGATGAAAAGGAAAAATTTATAAAAAGGGCCTGTGATAATCTGGCAGGATATTAGTACTTACTCACTGGTGGTACTTAGTAGGTGATTATAATAATTATGCAAAGCAAACAAATTAGCTAAGTTAACTTCTCACTAAAGCTCATTTCAATGAGGTGTACAAGAGAAAATGAATTCTCCCACTTATTGTTCAGCTGAAAGGGAATTCTAAAGGGGAAAGACTGTTCTAACTGGGATAATTAAAAGATACATCCCCTAGATAATCACATTTAAAATGTACACACACGTGCACCCACATAACTGTTGCTTAAGACATATGCAGAGACGTGGATTTGGAGACAGATTTCAGGGTGGCTTATTTTAAATAAAAGCAATGAAAACTTGTGATTGAGAACTGCAGCAGCATCTTTAAAATGCTCATATTTCTGAAATAATGAGCTGCTTTGCAAGATGACAGATTTAAATGGTGAGGCATAAGCTTCAAAATACTTGCTGTCTAGGCAAGCTTATGATATTTCTACAAATGGGGTTTTCGTAATCTGGGGGGAATTGCAAAGGGTACATTGAGTACTTCTCAATTTTAACAGGCACTGTATATTGCAAAGTTCTTTATAATCACTTTTAATAATGTTTCTTCCAACAGCTCTGATGTTCCAGTTTCACAAATACAGTAACTGATGCAGATAGAATAAAGGAAGAATTTTGGATCCCACCTCCTAGTGGGATCCAAACAATCTCACCCGGCTGAAAATTGCAAGAAATCAGACTTGCCATTGAACAGTTGATCTGTGTCTTTCATAGGAGGGGCTCCATTGCTTAGAAGGGCTGGGAGGGTCACTGATGAACAGGCAGTTCTGTCTGGACTTGTGCAGCAGTGCGTGGTCGCAGGTGGGAGGGATCATCCCAAGCAGCTATACTGGCTCCCGCCTTGTCTATCAGCTGCGATGTAATTCTCTGTAGTACTGTATTTTGAAAGGAATCATTCACTCATGCCTTCATTCAGGGGCAACTATTTAGTGAGCATCTACAAAAAGATCTATACTAAGAGCTTTCTAACCAGAAGATGACTTGGAAATCTGCCTCTGCAACTTTACACCCAACTCTCATAGCCCAGTCATGCTCACAGTGTTTTGCACTTGAACTGTCCCAAGTCAGGTACAGTTTGGATGTAAAGTGAGAAGTGAACATTTCCAAGTTTTATTGACCATTGTTTTTAAAAAGCCATAAATCCTAGGAGATATTTCTCTAAATAGGTTAAAGATCAACTGATCTATAATCTTGCCCATCCGTGAAAGTCCAGGGTGACTTTATAGTCTCTGTGAAACTCTTCTGGACCAGCTCACTCTTTGATCTTCATCACTTGGGATTGACACTACACTGACTTCCAGTTCAGTTCAATTTCATTCAACACTTGTTTGATTATTTACTTTTTGTCAGGTCCAGTGCTGGATCTAGGAATCCTGCACAGTGTACTTTAGGGATTTTTTTTTGTTTGTTTATTTCATTTCTTGATGCTATTTTACCCATGAGATTGTGAGATTTCAAAGAATAGGATACCTCTGCTACCGGCTGATACTCCCCCCTGCATCCTTCCTAGAATTGTGCAGCACAGTTCTTTGCACACAGAAGGCTGATGGTGTAGCTAGTCAACTTAATTGAATAAGTAAATTCCAGTGCTATGCACTTTACTATTATTTTCAAAATCCCTATAAACCAGAGAGTGAAGTTGCACCTTGTTTTCTAAATGAATATTTATTTGATATTTCTCATTCTTTCCTTTCACATTATAGAAACCCACTAACACTTCTTTTTTTGCTCCAATTATTACCTGGCATACATTATCCTTCCTTTTTCCTCTTTTTTCACTGACCTTCTGCATAGCTTTTAAATTTGCACAGATCTGTGATAAGACAGGGAATTCTGCCACTTCTTGACAGATATTCTGTCATTATGTGCATTTCATAAAGACAGAAGAAGCAGTAGAAATTAGCAATGTCACCTCCAACGTCAAACTCAGTTAACAATCCTTTCCTGTTCATTTTCATACTCCACTTAGCGCAAAGTTTTTACTGTTGTCTTCTTTTCTGAAACTGAAAAGCATGTCTACGTTCGCAAGGAATGGTGACAGGAGATGTAGCTGATGAGAAAAAGCTGATAGAGGGATAAATTGTGTTAAAACACATGACCTATTAGAATCATAATATATCCTGGAAAAATATTTCGGATTTAATGCCCATTATTGGTAAAGAAGAAGCTGAAAACTGAAAAGTAAGCATTTTATCCTGGTGACCTAGCAAGTCATTGGGAGGCTTTGGGAAATACGCTGGGTTGGAGTCCTTTTGACTGGCCACTCTGAGTCATCCACATAAAATCCTCTGTGAGGTACACATGCTGGGTCAATGACCTATTTTGTTAAGCTACCTGTGGAGAGGCACATATCATAGGGGTTTGGAGCATAAGATTTGGAGTTCGGAGTTGGATGGCTCTGGATTTTCAGAATCAGGCTCATAAAATAACCTTGAGCAAATGATATTCCTTCCTCTGGTGTCTGCTACCTCCTCTGTAAAATGAAGGTAATGACAGTGTCTACAGGGTTGTTGTGCGAATTAAGTGAACTAACAGCCCACAATCTGGCACGCTGTGAGACTCAACTCATGGCTCTTACTATCACACATACACCATTTAGAAATAATTGTGAAACCCACAGATGAGGTTTTTGGCAGAGAACAATCCTGCAGCACATGTTGTTGAATTTGTCAAGTAGCCATTGGTGACCTATTAAACCAGGACTTAACTCACTTGCTGGGTTTATTCATTCGCTTGTTCATTGGGTGCCCACACAAATATTTATTGGGTGCCCGCTCAGTCCCTCATTCTGTGCTAGGCACTGGCAAGGCAGAGACGATTTAGATGTGGTCTCTGTCCTTGAAACTCTTTCACAGAGAAGTAAATGAATTCGACTGATAAGGTTAATAATAGTTAATAACAGAAGCACTGACAAAGTAGTCTAGAAAAAAGAAGAAAAGATTGAGTCCCACCAAATGGGTTTTAGAGAGTCAGAGAGCCCTTTGAATCACTGAACTGTATTTGTTTTATTTCTAAGATTTCCATGATCAAGCGCAGTATGAAATAACATCATGAAAATCAGCTCTCTCCTAATATGTGCAAACAAATTCAGAAATGACATATTGCAAAGGTAGGTCATATCTGATTTCAGATGCTCTGGCTTTCACCTAAGGAATCAGCCCTTGCCGTTCTTCCTCTGCTTCCTCTTTCCCTAGGGACTACCAGGGAAGTTTGCATTGTGAAGTGATGAACATGTATCTACTGACCACTCTAGCAATGATTCTCTTTTTGAAGGACAATGGAGGCCAGTTTTAGGGTGGGTTTAACTTGTGATTTGCTTGTGGGTGAGCTCAGGTAGGACTTGGGAGTAGATGGAGATTCATATGGTATTTTCACTTATCAGAAAATAAAAAACCTTTATGGCGAAGATGAAAAGTGTCCTTTGGGAATGGGAAAATGAATGTCACTAAAAATGTCAAGAAGAACAGAACCCTGTTTTGTTGCAAAACAGAGTGACAAAAGGGCAGGGCTAGCCTGGAGTGACCGGAAGTGTGCTGCTCACCTCCCTTGTTGGCCATTTGGGAAGACTGAGGCCCAGACGGCTTTTCTAAGGTCCTATGTGAGTGGATGAGAGGGCCTGGGGTTATCATCTGCCCCAGTCCATGTCCCCTTTCACCAAGAGAGGGCTTTGTTACCTGGGATCTGTGCTGCAAGATCTGAGGATCTTCAGGACATGCCCAGCTACCTGATTCTCCGGTACTTTCCAGTGGGGCTTCATCTAGTTTTTCCTCCCCCTCCAACAGCACTTGTTTTTCTATCGTACATTTGATTACTATGATGGCCTTTAAGAATTGAATTTTTTGGGAATTCCTATAGTGGCTTTGTGAAAACAATCCGACTGGGAACCATGAGGCTGAAGGTTCGATTCCTGACCTTACTCAGTGAGTTAAGGATCCTGCGTTGCCGTGGGCTGCGGTGTAAGTCGCAGTTGCGCCTCAGATCTGGCGTTGCTGTGTCTATGGCGTAAGCCAGCAGCTACGGCTCCAATTCAGCCCCAGCTTGGGAACTTCCATATGCTGGGGGTGCAGCCCTGAAAAGCAAAAAACAAACAAACAAAAACAAAAAACGAAAAACACCACAATTGAATTTTTTCAAACTCTGAGATCAAGGGCTCAACTTGGAAGCTTGAACCAAGTTTCTCTCCTTAGCACTGGCCTCCTTCTTTGTACTGTTTTCCCCACTTCCCTTCATTCAGCTTTTGCTCTTACCTGTACCACTCAGCACCTAGCAGAGTACCGTATCACATACAACATTCAATAAACATTTGTTATATTAAATAATAGCAGTGACTAGACATAGAATAAGTATAATGGAAGATAACGTTACACAGCGAAGAGGTTAAAATGGATCCTAGCAGCAACACAAAATTAACTGAAGCACCTTTTTGATCTGCTCTGTCCAACTTTGTAGGAAAAGAGCTTCACTATGAAAGGTTAAAGTTTGCTCTTTGCCTCCCTGATTTATTTTCTTCCCATGTCCCTGTGTCTTTGTAAATGTCTCTCTGTGCTACACTGCTGGGGCAGTAATCTCCACAGCTGCTAATTGTGCCTTCATGAATCCACAGTACTTCTTGTGGCCTTGATAGATGACTGTTCCATTAACATGTTTACATTTCCAAAACACTTTGTGCTCTTCCTCCCTTGGGAGTGCCTGGGATATGTAGATAGGAATGGCTCTGTGCACAGCCTACCTCCTCTGCCCTGCCTTAGATTCAGAGCAGTTGCCTGCAGCCAAAAATTAGAATAAGGCTTGCAGAAGCTGCTTTGAGACCTGTTACTAAGGAAGAAGCAATTCAATAAGAGGTGGGGGATGGGATGGGAGGAGTGGGGTGAGCAGGCAAAATGTGGTTTCTGTGCCACCCAGCTGTAACTCATTCTCAGAAGCCTCCTAAAGATACCCTCCTCTTCAGATCGCTCTGATGTTACCTGAAGCTCTGCATCATCTTCTCCCCAAGGCTGCTTTTAGCTCTGACTTTTGTACATCTGATGCTTGCACCGGCTCTTTCATTTCAAGAACATGGTTATCTGGATTCTAGGCCTATCTCCACCTGTTGAGGCCTCTGTATTTCATTTAATGCTAATTGTGTTATTCTTTCTGTTTCAAGGCCTTTAATAGTCATCCATTACACATCCACTGTCACCTGCCTAGGTTAGCCTCAACACGCTCCTCTTTATCACCCTGTCTTGGAGCTGGCTTTCCCCTCCAGCTGCCCTCATTGTCAACTCATCATCTCTGTAAGACAGACAGCCTTTTCCATATGCCAGTCATCTGGTCAAGGACCTTCCGTGGCTCCCACCGCCTTTGGAACAGGCCCTCAAGGATAGTTGCTGATTGATGGATTGCTCTGTAAACTCTGCACGGTGCCTGTGTTTACGAGGCCCTGACACAGCTTTTAATGACCATTCACATTAATCTCTCTTTCCAAAAAGGTCTTTGGAGATATTTAATGTGCAGCCTGTGTCTCTTTCAAGTTGATGGGTTTGCCTGAGAGGTGGAAGTAACTCTAAAGAAACCATTGAGTTTAAACAACACTCTGAATGACATGCCTTCTTTTGGGATATTTCTCCAAACTGATCAGCTTGCTTGAAAGTGGAATCTGCATTCATTTTTAGCATCTCTCCAGCTTTGAATGCTGTCGGTGTCTCAGAGCACTGCGATGTTCCTTGTGACAGCTAGAGCAAAGTCTAATTATGGAAAGATAAATATGAGTTCCAACCTCTTGCTTTTCCCCAGGATGTCACAAACCTAAATGCTTAGTGAGTTCAGATTTTTGTGAGTCACTATTATTGTGAAGGAGAAAAGTTTACATTATTAAATTTACTTTTAGCTGTACAATTTCTTCAGAGACCTAGAGCTCTTCCTGCCTTTACAAATTTAAAGAAATTGGATAAAGAGACAATAACCTGAGCTTTCCTGGAGACACTGGATATTTTGATCTATTTTTACTGCAGCCTATTTCCAAGGGCAACACATCTCTGATTTTTTTAATCAAATGGTGCGAATCGAAAGTTGCAGCCTGACCTCTGGAGCAGACACCACGGGATGTCAGTGGCAGCTGCGAATAGTTGTGAGCACCAAAACGGAGTTGTCTTGGTCTTACTATGGGAAAATAACCTTGACCCTATGTTGAGGAAGCAGACTACCATCTCAAAGGAGGGTGGGGGTTGCTATACCTTTAGAATTACTGCATTTTGATCTGTGGCTCACTCTTGTCTGGGCACTGGTTTAAGTCTCAACCAGGAGGGCTGCTGTGCCTGGTGAAGATGTGATTAGATTAGTCCAACTTCTCACCACTGTCAACTCTTTCTTTATTGAGTGAGTGTCACAGGTAAATGCTGCTGAGAAATCTCAGTGGAAAGGCGGAACAGAGGGCAATTGAACAGAGAGAAAATCACATGTATGTTTGTTTTTGAGCGGCAGGGATAACCATTAGCAAATTTATGAGTTAAAATCTTATCCACACTTACATTGTAATTCAGATCACCATTTCTTTCTTCTAAGGGAGGCCTTCTGAGTTTTAAATCTAAGACTCTCAGGGCCCAGTGCAATTCTGAGCACATTATGTGGAGTGTGCAAATATTTAGTGATTAATTAATTAATGAATAAAAACCAGGAGAGAACATACTTAATATCCCCCTTCCCCCCAAGAGTTAGGCCCAATTCATGTGTTCTTCCCCAAGTCATTGTAAAACCTGGAATTCCCTGCCCACTCTTTGACTTTCCTTGGATTTGGTGAGTTCCAAGAGGGCAGCGCTTATGGCTGTCTTATCTTTATTCTGTGTGGCCTCAGCTTCTAGACTGGTGCCTGTCGCATAGTCCACATCCAAGTAAGATGCTTTGCATGAACAAATAATATTTGAAAGGTCAAACATTTGGCACTTCTGATTTCAGTCAATAAGCATCATCTGCTAAATCCTATAATCACAGTGACTGTATCTCTGAGAGCCTGACTTTAAATCTCTATCCTATTTTTTACTATATTACTCGACCCATCCTCAAGGCATGGGGCTTACACAACAATGAAGATCTTTCTTCTCCCTCAAAGAAAAATGAAAAAGAAAAGCAACACAGCCGAACCAGTTATATTCACCCCTGAGCAAGAGCAAAAGTTAGCTGAGGGAAAGATCTGGTGGTCTAAGGGGTTTAGCAACTGCATGAGGAACGTCGCCCAAGGCAGGTAGGGTGGACCGTGTGTGCAGAGGCAGGAATTTCTGGTTCAGAAAGCTTATCTGAGGACATGCCAGTCTCTGAGAATGAGACTTGTCTACTGCCAAAGACAGATGGGACAAGTTGTATCTTGGGGGGTACCAATCAAGTGCAAGGGATAGTCTCAGAGGAGAGTTCATCTCTCTTGATAATTTCTCGACACTGGAAAAAATACTGTGGAATTTAGCTGTCGCCCAGGGAAGAAGTGAGGAGGGAAAGTGTCTTAATTGACATTGCGTCTTCAAAAAGACCAAAAATAAATAAATGAATGCAATGTCACATTCACTTGACCATTACCAAAAAAAACTTCCTGCTTCTGCTTTCTGGGAGACTGAAAGAAGGGATAAATACATTTAGAGAAAAATAACAGAAGTGCTTGAATCTTCAGATCTAATGACCAAAAATTTGTCATGTTCATTTTTGGAAAATTTAAATTTAAAAAAAAATAGCTTAGAGAAGTAAGTGGTTGCTTCTGTCAGAATGAAGAAGAACACTTTACCATTACTTCCTAAACTAATCCATCTGTTCTTTTCAAGCAAATCTACTTCTCCTATATTTTCTGCTAAAGAATTAATGATTAACCTCAAACAGATGACCCCTAAGTAATTAAACCCAGTATTTACTTTCAGGAATGGAGCCTAAGACCATAAGGTCCTCACTGTTGAGTTTTTTTTGTTTGTTTGTTTTTCTTAAGACAGAGAAGGAGAGATACAAGAGTGTGAGGAGGTTGAAATTTAAATTTTTAGACTAGGTTGTTTCCAGAAACTTCTTAATAGGACTTTCGAATTCATGTTCTTGAGGAGACTTTCTCCGTCCTGCTGGGGGTTAGAAAGTAGTTCTGTTATTTACTGGGTACCTGAGAGAGGGCACAGATCGTGTTGTGTAGAGTCTCAAACCTTGAAATAATCACTCATTTTGGCATGAAATTCAACCAGAAATCTGATTTTTAAGACCTCAATTTTTTTAATCAGTTTCTATGGATTGTACTTTATCCACGTGTGAAACGAGCAGATTTGAAAGTTGGATTGTTAATTTTCTTGGCAATGTAATGTTGAATTAACTTGAAAAATATGTAACAGTGTGTGTTCTTCAAAAAATCCAATACTTTTCAAAATACATGAATTTTCAAAAGTCTGTTTTTAATTAATTTGGCACATTTGTGTTCAAATATTAGCATATGGTCTGTTTTTGCTGTCCTGCCATCCCTTTCTTCCTCCTACCCTCCAGCTCTCCCTCCCTCTCTTCTCTTCACCTCTCCCTCTCTCCTCCTCCTCTTTCCCCTCGCTTTCATTTTTGGAGGATGATTTGCATACAGTAAAATATACTGATGTCAATTATTCAACTTGAATAATTTTGACATTCATGTGTACTCGTGTAACCAGTACCCAAAATAAGGTATAGAATATAGTCTTCATTTTGGAAAGGTCTCTTGTTCTTCTTTCCATTCCAGAGACTCCCAGAGTCCTGACTTCCATCATTTTAGTGTTGCCTGTTCTTTGATTTCATCTACATATATGACATGTGCCTATTGTAACTGATTTCTCTCTTTTAACGAAATGTTTTTGAAATTCGTCTGTATTGATGTATTAGTTTTTTCCTTTCTGTTGCTGAATAGTATTGCGTTATATGAGTGTACCAAATTTATAAATATTCTTAAATGTTTGGTCTATTTATATTTTTTGATTATTATGAATAAGGCTATTACAGGTCTTCTGTGGATATGTATTTTCATTTCTCTTGGGTAAAAACCTAGAGATGTAATTACTGGGTCATAGGTTATTTGTATGTTTAACTTTCATAGATGCTACCAAACTGTTCTTCAAAGAAGTTAAATGATTTTATATTCTCACTAGTGTGAAAGCTCTAGTTGCTCCAGATCTTCACCAACATTTGGTATTTTCAGTCTTTTTTTAATAACCATTCTAATGATCGTGAAATATTTAAAAATTTTTAGAATTTGCATTTCCTTTATGATTAATGATATTGAATGTCTCTTCATGTGTCTATTGGCCATTTGTGCATCTTCTGTTTATGAAGTGCCTGTTTAAATGTTTTGCCCCAATTTTTATTGCATTGTTTATGCTCTTATTGCTGATTTGTAGCAGTGTTTTATATATTTTGGATGTAAATTCTTTGCCAGCTGCATGTAATATTTTCACATATAATATTTCAATCAGTCTCTTGCTTTTGCATTTTCTGAACCTATGTCTTTCAAAAAGCAACAGTTTTTATTTTGGTAAAATCCAATTTATCAATTATTTTAAGATTTATACTTTTGGCATCCTATATAATAATTTTTCCTTTCACTGAGTTTGCAAAGTTCTCCTATGTTTCCTTCTAGAAGTTTCACAGTTCTTGCTTTTAAATTTAGGTTTATGATCCATTTCAAATGGGCTTTTCTGTATGGTGTGAGATAAAGGTTTTAGCTAGTTTCTTTTTCTGTACAGACATCTGTTCTGACACTATTTACTGAGGAGAATATTCTTTCCCTATTGAATTACTTTGATACCATGAACATAAATCAACGTATATGTTAAGGCTTCTTTCTAGACAGACTCTCTGTTTTGTTTTATTGATCTATATCATTTATAGACATGGCCTATCTGTAACACAGCAATACCAGAATCTGATTACTATAGTTTTATAGTAAGTTTTGAAATGAGGTGCTTTTTTCCTTTTTTTAATGTGTTTTTTAACTTTAATATTTGAAATTTTATCAGACTTATAAAAGTTACAAAAAGTAATACAAAGAATGTGTTCCAATTTATTTATTTTTATTGTTATTTACCCAATACATTTTTTTTCTACTGTACAGCATGGTGAGCCAGTTACACATACATGTATACATTTTTTCTCCCATTATCATGCTCCATCATAAGTGGCTAGACATAGTTCTCAGTGCTACACAGCAGGATCTCACAATTTCTGATGTTGACATCTTATCCAACCATAGTATAATACCAAAGTGAAGAAAGCTAACGTTGATACAATGTTGTTATCTAGTATAGACATCTTACTCAAGTTTTATAATGATTTTTACTTATCTGGGTTTCTATCCATTATTATTTCCCTTCAGCCTGAAAAACAAATTCTCCTACTAGATCTTATAGTGCAAATCTTTTGAAATAGAATTATATAATTTTTTTCCTGTCTAGAATGTAATTATTTTGCTTTCCGTTTTTAGAATGAAAGTCTAGATTGACAGTATTTTTTTTTCTTTCAAGCTTTTACAGATGCTATTTCTTTTACTTCTGACCTCCATTGTTTCTGGTGATAAGCTAGTTGTTTGGTTTTTGTTTTTTATTTTTATTTTTCATTTTTTGCCTTTTGAGGACTGTGCCCAGGGCATATGGAGGTTCCTAGGCTAGGGGCTGAATTGGAGCTGTAGTCATCAGCCTACATCACAGTGATGGCATCACTAGATCTGAGCCACATCTGCAACCTACACCACAGCTCATGGCAATGCTGGATCCTTAACCCACTGAGTGAGGCCAGGGATCAAACCTGCATCCTCATGGATACTAGTCAGATTTGTTTCTGCTGAGCCATAATAGGAACTCCTTGTTTTTATTTTAATACCAGTTTTCCCTTGGATGTAATCTTTTTCCTCTGGATGCATGTAATAATTTTTCCTTATCTCTGGTTTTTAGAAGTATGGCTATGCATTGCTATATTTTTCTTTTCATTTATTCCACTGAAGTTTCACTGAGCCTTTTTAATCTATGATGTGAAATTATTCAACAATTTTTGAAAATTCTCAGCCCATAGCTCTTCAAATATTGCTGCTGACTTATGATCTCTCCCCTTCCAGAAATACATATGTTCAGCTATTCAGTATTCAGAGTGCAACGGATCTCTGATGCTCTGTTCAATTTTTTCCACTATTTTTTTGTATTTTAGTTTGGATTACTAATGTGTTCCAAAATTATAGCTCTTTGCTTTTTTTTCCTGTTATGTCAATTTACTGTTTAAATCATCAAATGGATTCTTAATTTCTCACATTGTATCTTTTTTATTTCCTTTTGTCCTTTGAATCTTCTATCTCCCTGCTGAGATTCCTGGTTATATTACACATGTAGCTCTGGGTTTGGAACATGGAACTTTGGGTGGTTAGTTTTCCTGTCTTTGCTTTTCCATTCATGGGAGAGCCAAGAACCCTCACAGTCCCTGCTGGCTACATGCTGACATAGTGAAGAACAGTCTGGCTTTCACTTGTTTCTAACTTCAAAGAATACATATTTCTTCCAGTTGAGACTGTTAACTGAGAAGAATGACTGAAGGCAGCTCCTGTGGGGAGCTTCTTGGAATGGTCTAATTTTGCCAGATGCTTCGGTTAGGTCTGCAGCCTCCCTTAAGGGCTCCTCTGACGAGAATACACATTAATAGGTGGGGTTGCACTAAATCAGAGTGTTGAACTCCCAGCAGAAGCAGTTATCACTCACATTGTTTAAATGCTAGCTCATGGTAATAACAAAAGCACATTGGCTTTTTGTTTATTTTATTATTGTTTTAAAATTTTCTACAAGCAATATTTCCTTTTATTCCTTGCATCTTGGATGGTCTACTACCAGTACTCTGTCCTTGGTATGCCACTGTTTGAAGACACAAAGGTCTTTTTGGTAAATTATCCACTTCATTGTGGCCATGGGTCACTATTCTTCAAAGCACCTGATAGAAATAGACTTTCCAGTGAAAGAATTTCCACAAAATCTCTGGGGATCAAAGATAACTAATTTCTTTTGTTTTTATTTTTATTTTATTTTATTTTTTTGTCTTTTCGTCTTTTAGGGTTGCACTCACGGCATATGGAGGTTCCCAGGCTAGGGGTTGAATCAGAGCTGCAGCCACCAGCCTATGCCAGAGCCATAGCAACGTGGGGTCTGAGCTGTATCTGCGACCTACACCATAGCTCATGGCAACACCAGATCCATGACCCCTGAGCAAGGCCAGGGATTGAACCCACGTCCTCATGGATGCTAG
This sequence comes from Sus scrofa, assembly GCF_054392235.1. NCBI lineage: Eukaryota > Metazoa > Chordata > Mammalia > Artiodactyla > Suidae > Sus > Sus scrofa. The sequence goes on along the minus strand of NC_139385.1, from coordinate 129,097,665 downwards.
TTGGGTTTGTCAACCTGAGCCATGATGGGAACTCCAAAATTTTGATGTATATATCAAATATGTGTGTGTATATATATATATGTGTGTGTGTGTGTGTGTGTGTATTTTTTTTTTTGCTATTTTTAGTGCCACACTCACTGCATATGAAAGTTCCCAGGCTAGGGGTCGAATTGGAGCTACAGCTGCTGGACTACGCCACAACCACAGCAACACATCTCATTTATGGACATTGAATATTCTCTCACTTCTTCCATGAGGCACGTCATTCCACAGAAGCAAGAACAGCCTCATTTTCTCAAGACAATAAGAAAAGAAAAAGAAGAACTGGAATTCAAGCTAGTTTTGTCTCTTAAAGTTGGAGAGCCTCTTACCACAATGTGCCTCTGGACACATCAGCTCCTCGTGGTTCTCTAGAGCTGCATTTTGTGTTGGGTGTTACTGGCAAGACTCCTGACAAAAAGTCAGAGGAATTTACGCAGAGAGAGCTTTAGAGCATTATGTATTGGTCTCTGGCAAGGGAGCACTTGACTAAACAAGAAACAGCTAGATTCGGTGTCTCCAAGGTGAATCTGTAATAACTTAGGTGGCAGTAATTTCCTAGGAGACTGGCATAATTATACCCAGACAAATTGCCTGAACAGATACATATTTATTAACATGAGATTAAAACTCTCGAGTTTGAGCAAACCTGGAGAGCAACAGCAGAAGCCAAAGCAGTGAGGAGTGTTGGTAATCTGTGTGACACCCAACACCAGAGCTGACAGAGCCAGGGCAGGGTCCAGCCTGCAGTTGGGGTATTTGAGGATTCAGCTGCATTTTCTTGTTTACTGCAAGATGGGGATTAACATCTCTGGATGTCAGCACTTAGAATGTGTATCAGTTAGCTAACGAATGTGTAACAAGTCACTCCAAAATTTAATGGTTTTAAACAGCAACCGTTTATTTAGTTTATAATTTAGGCTAGATTCATCTTGGGCCTCCCATGTGTCTACAGTCAGCTGCATGTCAGCCAGACGTCAGTACTTTTGAGATTGGTTGGCTGTGGGCTGGGGCAGTAGGATGACCAGGACACATGTCTGCAGTCTTTCCACAGGATAAGCCAGTCTTGTCCTCGTCATGGTTCCAGGGTTCCACAAAAGCAAGCACAATGCAAAGCCTTGGGTGAGAGAGTTCAGAACTGGCAAACCATCATTTTCACTAAATTCTGTAGTTAAAGCAAGTTACAAAGCTAGCCTAGAATCAAGTGGAAGGGGGAAACAAACTCTTTCTTACTGAAAGGAGCTACAACATGGCATTATAGTACATCACAAAGAGCATGGGAATAAGAAAGAATGAAGGACTGTAGGCTTTTTAAAAAATTTACACAAAAACCCTTAAAAAAACTACAACCCTACCAGAGATAATGCTAGAAGTAGACACTAGGTATTTGCATCAAGGATCTTTATTATTCTACATTTTCTGCTCAGCTGAATTAGGCATAACTTCTATAAGCAAGGTTCTATGTTTGGCACTCTGTAGGGAAGATAAAAATTTTTTTAAAGATACTGCTCCTGATTTCTAGGATCTCACACTGTCGTGGGAAAGACAGACAGACAGTTCTCACATCCTGTCTTTAGAATCACCAATGTTGTGATGTTCTACAATAAGGAGTATGAAAAAGGGAAAGTTTACATATTGATGCCTGTAGGGCTTGTAAGATCACATATGAGTTGCTACAAGATGAGAACAGTGGTGGCATTTGATGCACCAGGTAGTTTGAGTTGTGCTGAGGTGGAGAGTCAAGGAAACCTAAAATGACAGCAGCTCTCTGGTGAGGGCGAGATATGAGAATCAGGCAGGTAGATGTAAATGTGATTTTGTGTGTTGGTGGGTCACAGAAAAAGCAGGTGAACACAGGTTTTCTGGTCAGTCGGATTAGTATGCCAACCACTGCTTACTTGGTGATAAGATGAATTTAATAGATTGGAGGACAGGAAACAAAAAGACTGGATAACAGCTCAGATGGAGGCAGAGAAAAGGCCACTGGTAGCTGAAAACCTAGTAAATACAACTGAGATCCTTAGGGAAAGGGTAGTTAACAGTTGTGGGATGAAATATTGGAACTAGGTTGGTTTATATAGATGGTAAACACATGCCTACCTTTTGCGTTGGTGTCCTATCCTCCATGCATAGATGCTTGGTCATATCCCCAGAATGACTTTGGCATTTCCGTATGGTTCTGCCATAACCTTTTCCTTCCAAGTTAGTTCCTGGATAGTGGTACTAAAATGAGTATTTATATACTTTTTATACCTTTAACGACTCTTGATGAGCTGATTTCATGTATCTCAAGCTTCATATGCTCATGTCATGAGAAATTTACAAAGATGTTAAAACTACATCCATTGTGGTTTTGATTTTGATGTTGCATGATTCTGTGGCCATGTGAAATCCAGTAGTCCCTCCACCTGTAACAGAGTGCAATTCCTTGTTCACTGATCCTTTGTGATCCAAGTTTCCCGTCTTTGACCATGGTTGTGTGAAAAGCATGAAAAGATGGCTGTGGAAGGGGGACCCTCATGGGCCAGTATGAGCAGCAATGTAGCGTGGTATTAAGAGCAGAGTCTCTAGATTCAGACTTCCCTGTTCAAATCACAGCATTCTCCCTTTCTAGTCATATAACCTAGGGCAAGTGCTTTGGTCTGTTGATGCCTCTGTAAAGCATGCACCTAAATCATACATGATGAGAACTAAATAAATGTCTGCAATTAATAGTAATAATAGAAATATCAATTCTTCCACTCACTCCAGCATGCCCTTTGCCAAGTGTTTGCAACTAAACACTTACTGAGGACCCTGCACTGCCTACAAGTTCTAGGGGAGTCAGCACGGAAAAGGGAAAGAGAAGATCTAGCAGGGCTGAGAATGTGGTATTGGAGCTGAGGGATGTTTAGAATTCGGCAAGCTGTGGTGAGTTGGGAATTGAGATGGGAAGGGAAGAGAAAAGTCATGTTAATACTTCTAATTTAAAATGAGGAAATTGGTCCATATAATTTTCAGTTGCATAAGAGCTCTGAAATTCAATTCTACAAAATCATGCTTTCATTCCTTGATGAATATTTGAGAATTCAGTAAATGAGTTGTTGCATCCAAAAATTTTAGCTACTGGGCATGAAGTTTATCCAGTATTCACAGCAAAACAGATTACTAGTGGGAACTTGAATTAGAAAAATGCTGACATAGTGGAAAATACAGTTTTACCCAATGGCTTGAAAAAAGACTATAAAACTACCTGGCAACTCTGCAGTTACTAAATGGAGCCTAATGGCGTTTTCGTTTTTCATGTTGGCATTTGAAGGTTGTTCTGACAAAGTTCACCTGGGAAGAAGGGCTTTTAGTAAAACGGCAAGATGGTGCTTCCTCTGATGTCTCAATTGAAATGAGTGCTTTGAAATCATTTAGACAGTGGCAGGGTCCTTATAAGCAAGGTGAATGGTTTGCCAATTTCATTATCTCTAAAAATTACCTAGGGAGTTTTGAAACATGAAGATTCCCTGAGCAGTGCCTTTGAAGACTCTGATTCAGTAGGTCTGTGGCAGGGCCCAGAATGTGCATTTTAGCAAAGCTCTGATTCAGGTGGTCTTTCAGTAACACTTAATGAAACGTTGAGTTGAGAAGTTTGAGTGAGATGTCTGAGGTCACAAAGAGTAGCCATTAAACCAGAAATGTACATTCTGGAACTCCTGAGTGCCAAAGGTGAACCTGAGAACTGAAGCTCTTGGAGAAGGTGGACCTAAAAGAAAACAAATTTTAAGCTACTGATTGAAGGCTTCAGAGTCAGGGCTGGCCCAGTGCAGTCTTGAGGTCAATATTTGGTCTTGGTTACCCTGAGTTTCCCCCCTCATTTGGAGTCCCCTGGCCGCTTCTATCCTACCTGTCTACCCCCCACCCCTCAGAGTGCCTAAGCCTGCTCTGACACACCATTCCCCATCCCTCCCTAGAAATGGGCTCTTTGCTTCCTCAACTCAGGTGCATCCTGGCTTCTAGGGCTTCCCTCTGAAAGGGAATGGCTCCTTAGAGTGATTAAGAGACAAAACATAAAACAGTGACTTCCAAAAGAATCCCAGTAACTGGTTGATATAAAAGATTTGGAAGCCATCCAACCCCTCTCCCTCACCCAAATCACAGTGCATCTTTCTGTCAGTAATAACGAGAGAAAACAAAGTCTAGAAGAAAAATTCCCTTCTAAATCTAGTTTCAGGATTCTCATATAAATCTGGGACAGCATATGTATGTAAAAATCCCAGTGGGCCAAGGATGCACATCAGATGCTGTGCTAAATACAGAGTCACTTTGCTATAGGAAGAAGGCATTGACTGCAGTAAGAGCCCTGGTTCTAAAGCAAATGCTAAGCCTACAGATGATAAGCTACTCTGGAGAAAAGAGCGGACAGAATGACTTTTGTTTCAGAGGCATCCCTTTTAATGATAACTCAAACAATTAGCTTTAATGGCAGTGCCTACAAAGTGCCTTATAAAACACTGTTCAAGGTGCCTTATAAAACCTACTATTTAACAAATAATTTAGAATGGTGAGAAGTTTTAAAGCAATGTGCAATGTCAAATTGGGATCTGGAAAGAGACTAGTCTGTATCTTTCTAGGAGCTTTAGCAGCAGAGCCTATAGGAGAACATGTGTCTCTATCTAGGCTGGTGCCCCATGTCGGGTCAGCTCGAGGTTCAGAGGAAGAGCAAGAGCAAGGAAAACAGGCAAGAGAAGAAACGACCACTAGAGGGCAGAGAGGAGCTTGGGCATATTAATAACCACCCCCCGCCCCCTGCCGCCCCCTCAAAGAGATGGAGAAAAACCTCTGAGCTAGGGCCAGTCCTCTGGAGAGTTTCAGTCTCTGCAACTGTACAGATTTGCTTCTTTGCCATAGCCATCTTTGAGCCACCCAGCGCTCCCTCTAGAAGCAGGGAGGTTTAAACAGGCTGTCGACAGATGAAAGGTGTCCTTGCCTCTGAAACTTTTCTCTTCCAAAATGTCTGTGTAGAGGTAAAGATGCTCAGATTGATATTTTGAGATCCCAATTCATGGTTGTTCTAAGTAATGATTTAAATGCAAAGCTACAAGATGAGAAGGTGATTTTCTACTGTAAACTCATTTTTATAGCAGTATAGACATAGTTGAAGGAGGTAATAGTCATTTTAAACTGTTAGGTGTGCTGGGTAGAACACAGGTGAGCAGTCCCCGAGACTGGACATTTTCATGGTGTGACTTTTAATGGCCTCACAAGGTCCTTAGGCTCTGCTTCACCAGGCTGAGTGCCCAGAGTAGAGCAGTGCAAGGCGGGTGGACTGCCTGGTGGGGGTGACCTCAAAGGTGATGGACATCTGTTCTTTCCTCGAGCCCACAGCAGGCCCTGAGCATAATGCTTTGGGTGGAGTAATCCTCTTCCCAAGGCAGGCCAGTCGCTAATCATAAGGTGATTTTCCCTTTGGACATTTTGCTGTCCCTTTGCCCCCCCCCATCACCTCTGACTTTCTACATGTTTCCCATCTGTTAAGATCAGCTTGAAGCAATTTTAGATGTATTTTATCACAGTCTTTCATTGTTGAAAATCCTACAGCCCCTGTAGCTGGTGCCCCACAATGAGCAATTATGTTGTCTATGGTTATATATGATTCTCTGGTGGCTCCAGATGTGAAATCTTGTTTTCTTAATGACACTCTAACTATCTCCAGCAAATCAGCATCTGTTCTGCTGGGCTTAGTCAAGGCCAGATGCAGGAATCACAGTAATTTGCTTTTTGGTCCTTATCATTCACCCAGGGTCTAGGGTTTGTCAGCCAAATCAATCAGAGACAGAGAGGCAGCATGTCACAGGGAAAACATCACTGAATAACAAAAGGGGTTTGGGGTCTAGCACTTCTACCATCTAACCTGATGAGGGCCTGTGGAAGGGTCACCAAGATTTATGTGCTTCACTCTCCTCTTCTTTAAAATTAGAATGTAACTTGTTTTTTATGCTTGTGCTGAGAATTAAAATACAGAGGTGAAAGGGATTTTTAGAGAAGTGAATCTCTAGATAAATGGTAAATGTTATTATCTTAACTTGCCAACATGGGGAAAGGGAAGCTGAGCTGGTATGACCACACCTTACCTGGAGTAACATTAAATAACAAGATATCATATCTGGAAAGGATTATCTGTATCTATAGACAAAATAATTAACTGTAGGATGCCAGCTATAGGGGCTGTAGGATTTTCAGACAATGAAAGGCAGTGATAAAAGATGTCTAAAAATCCCAGTGAGATGGTCAGGGGGCAACAGGAGGGAACACCTTCATGACAGAGGCTGATTAATTGCTTGGTTCCTCTCCCACTGGCTGATGGACAGCTCCCTCTGGGAAATGTGTCCCAGGTGACAGTTTGGAAGGGTCTCTAACATAAAATGGTAAAGAATTTCACTTATGTCACCTACTTTCCTCAAGCCTTTTATCTTTTCGGATTTCATGGCTAAAACCTTTAGGATGTAAAATTCAAAGCCAGAGACCTCCCAGAGCCTCGTGCTGCAAAACAGAAATGGCACAGAGACCTGCTCTTGTACTCAGACAATCATCCTGCAGGAAATAGGTGGGAGAAATAAGTCACTGTGGGTTCTGGTTGTCTGGAGAGCAAAGGCTAAGACCTGACTTAAGGGCTAAGTTTTCTGAAAAGGTCCTGTCATGGAGGCAGCCAGCAGTATGAGTGGAAGCCAGGGGGGTGATTGCCATGTTTAACCCTCAGGATTTTACCGAAGGAAATGTGGGGTCTGGGGCCACTGAGGATGGTAGGAAAGGAAAGTTAATTGACCTTAGCAATTATTTAGATCTCTGTTCCTTAGGAAACATGGGATACTTTTGGAAGGTTAGACTAGCTCCCAGCCTCCCATCCTATATGGGATATGGAGTTGAAAGTTGTACTGGAAGAAAAACAGAGAGAAATGGGCTGAATATTCATGAATAATTGAATTCTGCTGTACCTGCTTATGCATAGTCATTTAGAGACTGTTTGAAATCAGATAGGTGTAGGGGTGAAATCTTAGTCTGGTAGAAGTGATATTGACTTTTTAGGATACATCCTAATGGTCTTACTTTGCTATATCTATGATATAGGCCAAGTGGCGCTTGCCATTTGCAGTCGGAAACCGATCTGACAAAGGAACGTAGTAAACAAATGAGGAAAGCTTGAACCTGTTTGCAAGGATTTCTGGTTAAATTTGAACTCAAATCATGATCCTCATGATTGACACTTGAAATACAGAGTTGCTTTCCTCAAGGGGCCTATTTGTTAAAGAGCTGGTGCTGTACTTGGTGCCATATGGTGCTTAATAAATATAAATCTTAGACATTCTGATGATGATGAAAGGGCTAGAGAGAATTGCAAATTCATGTGTTAGATAAAAATTATTATATTCTTACTTCAGAAGAAGAAACTAAAACACAGAAAATGAACACATTTTGCAAAAGTGTCCTGTGATACTGCTTTCAGAATTACCCTTTCATTTACACTTTTACACTTTTGACATAGTTTTTATTTATTAAATCAATTCAAAAATCGAAATCATCCTGGAAAACTCTTTTAGTAACCATATTCCATATCTCCTTTTTTTTTTTTTTTTCTTTTCTGGCTCCCTCACAGCATATGGAGTTCCTGGGCCAAGGATCAGATCTGAGCTGCAGTTGTGACCTAAGCTGCAGTTGTGGCATTGCTGCACAGATCCTTAATCCATTGCTCCTGGCCAGGGATCAAACCTGTGTCTCAGCGCTCCCAAGACACTGCCAGTCCTATTGTGCCACAGTGGGAACTCCAGTAACCACATCCTTTTAATTTTTAAGTTGTATCAATTTATAGCTTAGAAATGTTTATCAGGATCTTCTGGTAAATTGTTAGAAATAATATGAAAATTTAATAGTATAGCCAGCACCAAGAACAATATGCAAATACCTGTGTTTTTATATATCTTGAAATTAAATATTTAAAAAAAACACATTTTCAAAATATCACTCCTCTGATTTCACATTAATTAAATGCTTACTATGCTTTTAATATTCTGCATCTGTTGTTTGATACCAGTATATATGCTAGTATGTGAGTAGGAAAGAAGATATGTAGGTATATGCATCAGACACTTGTTTCTGAATTCAATTTCATTCTTACTGGAGTACATCCTTTATTGTTTCTTTCTGTGAAGTTCTCTGCATTGTTAAGCCTGTCTGAAAGGTCTCTGCTGTTCTCTCTTGAATGATAATTACTCTAAGAGTAAAATTCCCAAGTTATTTTCTTACCGTCTTTTGATAATATAAGTTAATTTTCTTTTGATCTCTGTTTTTGCTAATGGTAGGTCTTAATTCTTTATAAATATTTTGCCTTTCTTCTTTGGTTGCTTCTAAGAGTCTCTGCTTGTCTGGGGTTTTGCAGTTTTGTGGTAATGTGTCTAGATGTGGATTTTTTAAAAGTATGTTGGGGTACAGGGTATTCATACCTTTCATCAATTCTGGAAAATCCTAAGACATTATTATATTAAATGTTGCCTTTTCAGTGGTCTCTCTAACCTCCTGGTAGACCACTGATTAAGTATAGATTGGATGTCACCTTCTATCATCCATATTTCTTAAGCTTTATTTAATATTTTCCATATTTTAATCAGTGTGGTGAACTTCTAGTTCCCTAATTCAGTTTTCAGCTCTGCTTATCCACTGAATGCTTAGTTTCTCTGAAACACATTTTATATATGTTTGTGTGTTTAATTCTAACACATTACATTTAACTTTTACTTTCAAAGCTGCTAGTTCTATTTCATAATGTCCCATAAAACATATTTGTTCCTTATTTTTTTTTCTCCTTTTTTCTTTATGTCACTTTGAATATTCTATTTTTGGTGTCTATTTTTTGCTGCTATCTTAAGTTCTTTGGGATTGAATTTACTTGTTTACGAATATTTATCTCTAGATCATTTCTTGTTTTTTTTTTTTTAACTAAGCTTATGTTTAAATGCATTGTTTTATTCCCAGCATATATGGTCCCATAAAGCCTTGGTTGTAGACATAATTTCATGAAGTATTTTTATGTTTATTTGTTTTTATTTTTATATCCACATTACTGAGGGGCTTTAGAAATCTAGAACTAATGTTTTGATTCATTTATCACTCTGGTGATATGAACTTTTTATTGGTATAAAAATTTAGGCTTTACAACCTTACCTAACAGGTTCTGTATATAACAAAAGTTATCCTTTGAATTACAGATCTTGTAAAATTATTTTTTGGTTTGTATTTTTTTCTCACTCTTTGTATTTTCACACACAGTTCCTGAGACACATTTTTTTTCTTTTTGGTATCTGTGTTAGTAGGTCTGTTCATCCTACTCTCACTGCCGCTGAAGTGTCTTGGTTTTAGCAGCATACTTCACATGTGCAAAATATCACATATCCCCTCCTTATGTGGGTTCTAAAACCCAGCCCTATAGCTCCTATATCCAGTAGTCCATTGTATCATGCAATATTTCTCAGGCCACTATAGTTTTGATTTTTTTGTTTCTCATGCTTTAAGTTTCCTCTTTTATATGATATTTAGGAATTTCTATTTGAGCTCAAATATAAGTTGCATAATAAAAAATACATAAGCTAACCTGCATTTTACTACGTGTGTAAGCAGAGCTCTTTCTTCCTTGGCTGAGTCCACCATGTTCCTGGAATGTCATGTGCTATAAACTCAGTTGACATTTGAAAAAAAATGAATATTTTGTTTTAAAAATACTTAAGGCAAGAGACTTTTGATTCCAATCTGAATTACTACTTAAATCACAACAGGATAAATTAAGACTGACAGTAAGCCTATAGCCAAATCTAGAAGAAATTTCTGCTATTAGGTTGATTGAACTAGATTGAAAAGTGAAATTGATGGTCAGTTTTACAAGCTCATGTGAAATCTGCCCATTCCAATGTAGTTAGAAAATCCCTCCCTCTTTCATGCATTCTCTGTCCTTATTAGAGGCACCAGTTCTCTACTAGCCAGAAATCTTTCTCTCTACTGTATGACAGCTTTTTATGTGCTTGTTCATTTTTTTGAGATAGCTGGGAAACTATTCTCCCTCACTTTCCACTTGCCCCTGTATCCCAACTCCATCCCCAGCCAACACTGTATTACTTCTTTTTTAGCATCTAGTAAAAAATTGAAATTGTCAAAATGCAACTGCAAGAAGTATGTGGAAAGGGGAAAGGCTCATGGTAGCATGCTGAATTTTTGGGAGACACGAACCTTCAAGAAAATCACCATTTATAAGATTGAGTTTGGAAAAACTTTAATAGCGGTGCATTTTGGGGATTTCAGTTTGCTCTGAATTGAGTCAATATATAGCATAATATACATATATCGAGCCAGCGGGGTTAGTCTTGAAAATGTTTACGTAAAACTACCATCCAATTGGATATCCAGTGATTCAGTAGTGAGGAGCACTTCACATACTGTGATATTTAGCAGATGTTAAACCCTGGCAGATAGTTCCTCAGCCATGGATGAGGGCAAGAAGAAAACCAACAGAATATCTGTGACAGTGTACTACATAGCCCAGGAAGAAAAGCTCATCCTGAAGATTGAGAAGAACTTACTGACAAAGATTGCTTATTAGAAGAAACAGAGGAAAACATAGTTTAAAATGTTTTAAATCCACTGCCTCAAAACCTGGCATTCTTTCTCCTGTATTTGAAGATAATCAAGAGGTAACATATAAACAGAGAATGGCAAGAACTGAGATATTTTTTAAAAAGCAGGAGAGCAAGGAATTATTATGAGAAAATTAAAAGGGCAATGGCAGAAACAAAATTTATAACAGAGGCAATGAAGAAAAGAACTGATACTATGGAAAGAGATAATATATACATTTGTGAAATTCTATCAGATTAGATGGAAACTTATGAATAAATGACAACATCATGAGAGAAAATGGAAGAGAAGGAGTGTTACAAGATTTGAGATAAGCATAGTTATTACTTCTGAGGAAAAAGCCAAAACAATTGGCACAAATCAGAAGATTGAGAAAGAAGTTATTTCCTGAACTGAAAAATAAGATCAACCAGTGCATGTCACAGGAATCACTCTGCTCCGTGTAATATGAACAAAACTTGAATCCAGTTGGGTGAAACTTAATGACATGAATGAATGAAACATGAAGCTTAATTAACAGTTTCACCCATAGAAATAAATATCATGCCAACATGAGTTGCAAGACATATCATGCAGAACATGAGATGATTCGGATCTTTCAAAGTAGATAACGAAAAACAAGTGGTGTGGCAGTTAAATCCAGCATATCAAGTGTCAGAAGGAGTTGTTGATGGGCATTGAAGAGGACTTTCAAAACTTTTGAAGTATGTTTCATGTTACACAAACACATAGTGGAGTAAGTATACTCTCTCCCGTGAACATGTGAATCGAGAAGTAGAACAATGTCAGCTCCCCCACGTCCTCACTCCTCATGCCCCTTCGCAGTCAGTATTCCCTCCTCCCTACTCGTCTAGAGTAAGAGTGATCTTTTTATATATATATATATACCGTATACGCCTGTATCACTAAATAATAGTCTGTTTTTGAGTTTTATATCAATGCAATTATACTGTGTGTATTGTTTTCTATGTTTATTCTTTCATTTAACATTCGGTTTAGGAGATTTATCCATGCTGGCTGTGTGTAGCTATGGTTCTTTCATTTTTCTTTGCTATTTTGTGTTCTTTTAATGAAAACACTGCATTTCTATGCATTCTGATTTTTGACTCTGGCAAATAATGCTCCTATAAAATTGCCGTACATGTTTTTTGATGAACATACATACATAGCTTTGTTGGTTATATACTTAGGAATAGAATTGCAGGATCACAGGGGATGCACAGGCTTAGCCAAAGAGATACCATCAACCACTTTTCCAAATTGATTAAAACAGTTGGCATTCTTATCAGCTGTGTGTGAGTTCCATTTATTCCCATCATCACCAAACTTGGAATTATCAGTTTACATTTTAGCTGATCTGCCCTATGCAAAGTAGCACCATACTGTGGTTTTAATTATTTATCTTTATTTGATGATTAATAAGGTTGATCACAATTTGATGTCTTCAGAGGTCATTTAGATTTTCCTCTGTAAGAAAGTGTCTTTTCAGAATCCTTGCCTATCTTTCTCGTCTTTGTAGGAAATCTTTGTATTTTGAATAACAGTCTTTTATTTATACATGTGACACATAAAGTCTCTGGCTTGTTTTCTCTCTTTTTAGGGTAGCTTTTAGGGAATAGATTATTTCAATCTTAATATATTGGCACTTATCATTCTTTATGGTTACCACATTTTTGTTTTATTTAAGAAATCAATTTATATACACATTTATAAAAATAGTGTTCTCTATTGACTTCAGGAAGATTTACTGTTTTTTCTTTCTCATTTATTTAGGTTTATGATCTACCTGAAGTTAATATCTTCTGTATGGTATGCAGCAAGTTCTAATTTTATTTTATTTTCCTTATAGATTATTTAATTAACCCAGAAACATTTATTGAAAATCTGTTCCTGCCCTCTATCTCTGCAATTTCACCCCATATAAATTAAGCATTCACATATAGATAGATCTTTTTCTGAGCTCTCCATTCTACACCATTTTTGTCTATTTGCCTCTTCTCATTATCAAAGGTTTATAATATGATATGATATCAAGAAAGCAAATCTTCCCACTTTTTTCTTCTTTAAGTGAATCTTGGCTTTATCTTTGCATTTCCATAGAAGTTGTGCAACTGACTTGTCAAGTTACATACTTGGACAGACTTCCTGGATTTTGAATGGTAGTACATTAAACTGTAGATTTATTTGGGAAGAACTGACAGCTTTAAATATGGAATCTCCCTGCCTGTCAACATGTATCTTCTCTATTTAGCTCTCATTAATGCACATCAGTAACGTTTTATCATTTGGTTTGTAGAAATCTTGTACATTGGTCATATAATTCTTATGTGCTATTTTACATCTTTAGTAATATTGTATGTAATATTTTTTATTACTTTTGATAATTTATTGAAGTAAAATGATTTTTTGTGTCTTGATTTTATGTATAGAAATCTTGCTGAACTCACTTAGGCATTTTAACAAAATCAGATCATTTGCTAATCACAGTGGGTTTTTTTCTTCCTTTCTTACCCTTTGGCCGTACATTTCCGTATCTTAACTTCTTGCCCTAGTCAGAATGTCTGTTACTATATGGAATCGAAGGTGGGAGAGAGTAAAGTCTTGTTTTGTTTCTGATCTTGCTGCAGTTTTTTCGAATAGATATCATTTTCAATAGATTTGCAAGTTCCCTTCTTTTCCTAGCTTGCTAAGAAAATTTGTTTTTATTACGAATGGATGCTGAATTTTGTCAAATACTTTTTCTTGTTCTATAAAATTATCTTTACCCTTAATTTGCTAATGAGGTTGAAGGGGTATTCATGCAGTTGACCCTGGAGGCCAGAGCTGAAATTTTTTTGGGGGGAGGGCAGGAGTGGGGGTGCACCTGCAGCGTATGGAGTTTCCAGGCTAGGGGTAGAATTAGAGCTGCAGCTGCTGGTCTATGCCACAGCCACAGCAAAGCAGAATCTGAGCTGCATCTGTGACCTACACCACAGCTTATGGCAACGCCAGATCCTTAACACAGTAAGTGAGGCCAGGGATTGAACTTGCACCCTCATGGATACTAGTCATTCATAACCTGCTGAGCCACAATGGGAACTCCCACAGCAGCAATTCTTGATTCCTACTCAGAGTGGTTCTTTCCCCTACACTTTGGACTAATAGTTTCTTACTGTCTTTTCAACCTTTTCCTGCATTTAAGAGGATTTTTAAAGAATCACTTACATGTAAGTCTTGAAGCAATATTTTACAATTATTAGAATATGAGTATTTTTACATTATAAAATGAAATAATGGAACAAATGTATTTTGATTTAAAATGAAAATAGCTATGAAGGGAGAAATACAATACTTGAGATACTTAGAGAGTTAACGCGGCAGAACAATAGTTCCTTATAACCAAAGACTAAGACTTACTGGCTCCTCATTGTCGCTGAACCAAGAAAGCAGGTGATCAGTTTTGGTTGATTTCTCTCTGGATCCTGTGCTCCATGCAGCATAGACTTTGAAGTCAATAGACTTGTGTATTATCTTGGGTCTCACTTCGTCAAAGGCACTGGCCCTCTCGGAAGTTCCTGAGTCATTTCTTTTCACTACATCGGGCTGTTACTTAGTTTTTGTTATGGATTAGAAAACAGTTTGTGCCTCTCTTATTCTTCATCAGAAAATTCTCTTCCAGTCTCAGGACACATTTTCCATGCAATATCTTTCTCTGAATTTTCCATTAGGTTATGCTCATACCAGCTAGCTTTTGCATGTCTCAGAAAGGCATTTGGGATCCATATATTAATAAATAGCCACAGTTGCTTTTAGTTTGCAGGAGAGCAGAGACTACCCTGGGAATATCGCAGCCATTCATTTGCAGACGATTTAAGAAATACTTCATCATGCTTTATTGTGTTTCATGTGGTATAAACACACCTCTCAACTGAATTATGTTCTATATTCAAGTAGGAGGTTAAATTATACTGCAGACAGAAAGAGAAAAGTACAGTGATTTTAAACAGAGTTGGGAATGAGGAAGAGGACTTTATGTTGTTAATAAGAATATTTAGCTATAAAAACCCTATTCCAAATCCTTTGGCTCCATAGTTCATACCTAGTATTTGAAAACTGAAAACACACTTTTTCTCAGTAATTTTGTAAGCATTCTTGGTTCCTGGTAACTATGTTTACTAATAGGAGTGGATCTAACAGTTTTTGATTTGTGGTATTGTTGGAATAGGAATAGCTCTTTAGAATTTCTGAGGGGCAGTGAGATATGACGTGGAGGTAATGTAGAAGGGATTCCGAAGATTAAGGATAGTTTCTCAATACCAAGACAAGAGCGTTGTCAATCTGTTATGTTATAGTGGGAAGATGCTGGTACTGGTTGTACTAGCTCAGTTATAAAAGGAATAAACTATTGATATACCCAGCAGTACAGGTGACTCTAAAAGTAATTATGTTGAGGGAAAGAAGTCAGAAAAGAGTACCTACTGTAAGTTCCATCCATATAAAATTCTATGAGGAGAATTTTATATGGACGGAGTTCCCACTGTGCCTCAATGGGTTAAGGATCCTGCACTGTCTCTGCAGTGGAATGGGTTTGATCCCTGGCCCAATGTAGAGGGTTAAAGATCTAGTGTTGCCACAGCTGTGGTGTAGGTTACAGCCGCAGTTTGGATTCAGTTTCTAGCTTGGGAATTTTCATGTGCTGCGGGTTTCAGTCCAAAAAAAAAACCAAACAAACAAACAAAAAAACCCCAAAAAACCGCTGTGAAATGCAAAATGCGAGCAATTCTGTAGTAACAGAAAGTGAACCATGGTTGCCTGGAGATGAGGTGGGTGGTTGTGGGAAGTGGCAGGGGGCAGGATTACAGATGGGCAGGAAGAAACTTCATTGCATGATGAATTCACAGGTGTGAACATACATCAAAACTTACCAAATCATATACTGCAATGATGGGCAGTTTATTTTATATAAATTATACCTTAAAAAGCTTTTTCTTTTTTTTTTTTAAAGGGAGGCAACATTAAAATTAAAAAAAAAAAATCCTATTTTGGAATCCCCAGGTAAAATGAGACCATTAACCATCCCCCCTTCAAAAGATTATTGTAATTATGAAATAAGTAACCCACATAGAGTACTTAGAATTATTCCTGACAATAGTAAACCCTGTTAAAATATTAGCATTTTTTTCTTATTATTGGATAAATGAGAGACTATCTCTCTGAGAAAAGTAAAGAGGGTACTTTCTTAGTAAATTTTGCAGGTGGCAATTGAGGGGCAGTAATTCCTCCCAGTTATAGACTGAATTGTGTCCCCCCTTGAAATTCATATGTTTAATTTTGAACTTCTAGTACCTCAGAATGTGGCTGTATTTGAAGGTAGTACCTTTAAAGAGGACCTTTAACTTAAGTTAAAAAGCAGCCATTAGTCAAATAGGATGCCAGTTATAGTCGAGGAGATTTGGACATGAGAGACACCAGGGCTGCACACTCACAGAGGGGTGGCCATGTGAGAACAGAGAATTCAGCTGTCTGCCAGCCAGGAAGAAAGGCCCGGGAAGAAACCAACCCTTGTGATGCCTTGATCTTGGATTTCCAGTTTCTGGAACTATGAGAAAACATACTTCTGCTGTTTAAGCCACCTAGTGTGTGATATTTTGTCTTGGCAGCCCTAGCAAACTAATAGACATGCTAGACAGAAAGCCTCTTGCAACACTTCCATACCTGCCAGGGCAACTGCTCACCAACAGGCCTCTGTCTGTCTATAGAGCATCCAGGTTTTCCTGCACAAAGCAGCAGTGGACTGTCACTCATCTCAGGGCATATTGTAATGAGAAGGCTTTCAGCATCCAAATCCAAACCAGACATAGGCCCTGCAGTACCTCCTTCAGTGACTACCCATGGGGGTACATGCTGGGGTTTGCAGCTGCTGTGCCTGCGGGCTCTGAGCTCTGGCCTCCTACTGCTTAGTACCATTGTCAGGTGCAGTGGAGCCCAGGCTTATATAATCAGGTGCTCTGTGCGGTAAGACATCAAAAAGGAAGAAAACAAATGAAACTCAGAGATTGCTTTACTCACAGGGATTTTATTTCCTAGTTCGTGTAAGGCACTTTTCATCTGAAAAGTTTTATCTTGGAATATAGAAGCTTACATATCTTCAATGGAATTACTATGCATTTTCTAAGACTCTAGTGTTCTTTGTATAAAGAAAGACCTGTTCCTGCTCTCCCTTAAGATACCATGTCCTCATTTTTTTCCCTGCCTTTTAAACTTTTCTTTCTATGTAACAAGCCCCTTGAACACCTCTTAGGAGTTTTTTTGATCATAAACCAGATTTTTCATTCTTTGAATGCTTGTTCTCTCCAACCCTCATATTAAACTTCCTGCCGTGTGACTCCGTGAGTGATCTGTCATATATAAGCACAGAGACTCCTTGGAGACAATGGCATGAGGTTTTATATCTCACACAGCCCTCTGGGCACTAGGTGCTTTCGATGAATCCCTGTAATGACTTTCCTTCCATAGAACTCAACATTTTTTTTCACATAAACCAAAACTAATGGGGAAAAAAGCATCCGTTTATTCATCAGGCACATATTAGTGGATGGAGTTATGAAAATGAGTCAAAAACATTGTTTGGTCTAAAGGGGTTCTCAATCTAATAGAGGGATTCAAAAATTTATATATGCATAAGAAAGTGCTGTAGGTCTGGACTAGAAGGTAGACATTGGAAGGTAGAATTTGCAAGTATGGATTAGATTAGAAGTAGATAGGCTACCGGGGGAGGTGGAACAGAGTGAGGGGGGCTTTAACAGAGGAAGCGACCGTGGAGCCAAGACTTGAAGTGCAGACATGTTTAAATGCACACCCTCCTCCACCCCGTCTCTGCTGTAGATGTGTCAAGACATGTGAGACAGGAGACTTTCCCTTCAACAACCTTACTTAGGGGTCCAGCTGGGCACATGTTGTGCCATGGTATCTGGCTATTGTTGATATTGCTCACTCATAAGCATGTATTGACCAGGGCGGTTTATTGAGAGTGAAAATGTGCTAAATTGAGCAAAATGTGTGGGAGTTTATTTTTATTTTTTAAGATCTATTTTGTGACCATATTATACCAGCTTTCTGAAGCATATTCTAACCTTCTCTAAAAATGACTATCAGATTCTCTTGAAACACTGGCAATTTAGAAATATACCAGTTTGACAGCAACCAGCTCCTGGCCTCTAACTTTTTCCAGAAGGCTCTTCTGTCATTCAGTATATCAGTGTTCTCTTCCTTCTGTTAAATTCTCAGACTCTAAAATATGCAGATTTGTAACACAGCAGTTAGCCATCATTAACATACTGTATTTTTTTTACGTTTGCTTTTTTTTTAAGTTAGCCTTACCCAAAAATAAGATGAGCTCCTGGAGAACAGTGACCATGTCTGTCCCTTTAATTAACTCCCCTCAATATGCTTGACAAAATATGTGATATATAATTGTCATTCTGAGGTAGGAAGAGGACAGTCTCTGTTTTGCAAGGCCTTTATCACTAACGTGGCTGACAATGGCAAGCAGCTTTCCGGCAGGTGCTCTCTGTAGAAGGAGAGGAGTGCTCTTACCTTGAAGGAAGATGATTCTCAAGATACCTACCTTGGAGTGCTTGGGTGCCCATTGTACCCAAAGAAGGCTACATATTAGAAATGTCATGGGTTTTGAAAATAAAGAGTGATTGTGCTTAGAGCTGAACAATGGTACTTTGATTAAAAAAAAATGAATTTCCATGATTATCGACGTCCTTTTTACCTCAGTTTTCCTTTGTGGTGGGTCCTGTCACCCAGTTTATTGATGCACTATTGCCAGAGTTAATGATAAATGAATCCCCTCCCCCAACTTTCTTAGTTTTAGGCCAACAGAAAAGTTGGCTTCTGTTGGGTTTCAGGTGCCTATACCTTTGAATTGGCACACAGTACACACAGTATAGCCACATCCTCCTTGCCTATTTACAAAAAAGGATATTCATTTCCTAGCTGAATACTGCATAGATCACAGTTTTCAATATCACTGCTAATGAAGCACACTATGTTGCTTTGATTGCCATCCGAATGTGAGCAGCTAATTAGATTGATTGTCTATTTGATGCCTGCTGATTAGCTTATGAAAGCCCTCTGAATTTCTGACTTTGTGAGAAAAGGCCCCTGACTTTATGATTACTGATTGATGCTCCAATTTCTGATTGCTGTGTGAATAGACACTTAATAGCTCTGTCACCTTGACAAGGGTTTTGGTATTCATATGATGAGGAAAACAGAGTAGGTTGCTCTGTTTATCAATGTCTACCAAACATTCGAAGTTCTTTAGAGTGTGAAGACCACGAATCAGGGGCATCTGTCGCCTTGTGATAAGACCATGTAACTAATGTCATATGGTTAGCAGAAGTAATGGGGAAGGAGGAAGTTGGCGGGTGGCCCTGAGGCTCTTTTCTTCCTGGAGACCAGTTTTAGCACTAGGATTAATCTGTATGGCCCAGGAGTCATTTCTGTGAGTGGATAGTGTACTTTCAAGAGTGAACATGCTGTAGTTTTGATGCACTTACTCTGCCTCTTGGTTTTACACTAAAATACCTAAGGAGATACCAACAAAGATAAATTACTTGCAGAAACACCAAAAACTCATAGTGACAGTCGGCCAGTTGTTGGAATCTAGGAGAATTTCTCACTCCGTGGTGCATCAAACTAGACTGTTAAGATGGAAACCCTGATTCAGCTAAATGCTGACTGCTTAAAGTAGTAGATATAAAGCCTCTCCAACCTCTCCTGCTCTTTGTACCTGGATTCAGAATAGTAAGTTGTGCCCCTAGCAGAGAATTGGGTACCTTTCCCTCTACTATGGGCAAATTGCTTTTTGGAAAAAATGTAATATCTTTTTCATCGTCTTCCTAACTGCATCCAATTAGTACAACACAACATCCAGGCTAACAATTACCCTGTGGTACAGAAGTCTGAAAACTTACTTATTTCAAACTGAATTTTTCAAGACAAGAGAAGAGGGTGTATATGCAATGATTATCTGAAAGAGATGCATTGGGCTGGAGAGGAGTGTGAGGGTGCCAAGTAAGGGAAAGAGAGAATGGGAGGAAACATTTGATTCCTTTCTTTTTTAAAAAATTAATTAATTTGTTTTTAATTTATTTTTTATTGTTATTTCTCCCAACACACTTTTTTTTTTCCTTTCCACTGTACAGCATGGGGACCCAGTGACACCTGATTCCCTTCTTTTAAGACTGATGCTGGGGATGACTCACCTTCCATGTCTTTAATAGTTAGAAAATACCAAGCCATTAGTGAGGACCTAAGCAATGCAAATGCTCATGTGTACAAGCTGATGTGAAGGCAACTGGTAAACCACTTTACAAACAGTCTGGAATTTCTCTGTAACATCTTGCCCTACCCTCCAAACTTGAGGCCAGGCAAAGGTAGAAGGTGCCAGTGTGTGCATATCCTGTGGCCCAGGAAATCTCCTCTTGTGATAATAAGCAATAAGAAGGAGCAGGTGGGCCAGGTTGAATCTGAAGGTGCTGAGGAAGATGTGAAATGACATCTTGTACAGGATTTAATTCACATTCCCCAGGTTCTTCATTTGAATGTAGTCGAATCTATTTTTTAAAATTATCTTTTGCTTTAGGCTTAATACTTCTCTGTGTATTGTTTGAGACGTTTTTACCACTCTAAAGTCACAAAGATATTTCCACTGACTTTCTGCTAAATATTTAAAAGTGTTGTCATTTATATTTGTTTCTAATTTATCAAGGTATGATTGAAAGTAGGAGTCACTTTCTTTTTTTAATATAGAAATTCAATTTTCTCAACAAAATTATTTGAAAAATCATTTGAATGGTAATGCCAGCACTTCCATATATTCTCTTTTGATATGTGTGTCTATTTTGTTTTTGGATCTCTGTTGAGCATTTGATTAGATTTGCAATGAAGATATAGATCAATTTAGACGTAATAGTTGCACTATTTAGTATTTACCTTTCTACTTAGGTAGGATTTTGTATTTTGTATTTCCTTAAAATGCTTCAACTGAACCTAATTGTCAGTTTCTTTGGCATACAGATTTCATAATAGATCATTACCCTTAAAAGCCTCTCATGCTATATCTAAAATTTCAGTCCTAATACTAATTATTTATTTGCCTTCATTTTATTTCATGATCACTTTTGCAAGAGGTTTATCAATTTTGTTTATCCAAAGAACTTTTTCAGTGTGTCTCCTGAAAATAATGTATATAAATACATTTTGTCAAGTTCTGTCTGATGGAATTTGTCTTATTCATAAACATTGAATATGGATTTCATATATGTGGATTTATAGCTCCCTGCCATTTTGGGGTCTCTTTGTTCTGCTTTTTCTGTTTCTCTTCTCATTTCATGACTTTTTAAAGATGAATATATTTTCCTTCTTATTCTTTTTTCTGTATGTATTTTATGCTATGTATCATAGTGTATTTCATTGTTTTCTTTTTCTTGCATATTTTGTATGTTATATATTGTATATTATTTCTAAAGTGTACGGATTTGAGATTAATAAGCTCTACATTTTTTCAAGTGGTCTCTGTATTAGTCCCCTAGATTGCAAATTACCACAGTAACTTAAAACAATACACATTTGTTATCTTACAGTTCTGGAGGTTAGAAATCTGAAATGAGTCTCACTGGGCTAAAATGTCAGTGTCAGCAGGTCTGTATTCCCTTTTGTATGCTTTAGAGGAGAATGTGTTTTATTGCTTCTTCTGGCTTCTAGACATAGCCCACATTCCTTGGCTTACAGACCACTTCCTTCTTTAGAGACAGAAATGGTTTGTAGTCTTTCCTGTATTTCATCACTCTGACACCAGCTCTTCTGTCTACCTCTTCCACCTTTAAGAATGCTTGCAATTATACTGTGCCACTTGGCTAGTGCTTGCTAATCTCCTGTATTAAGATCAGCTGATTGGCAACCTTAATTTCATCTCCTCCATCATTTTCTCTTTGATATGAAATATATTTACAGGTTCCTGGTGTTAGAACATGGACTTCATTGGAAGGCTACTGTTCTACATACCGAAATTACCCTATAAATCTTAGCATGCATATTTGAGTACACAAATTAATGTTAAACTTCTTCTCCCAAATGAGACAAGGTATTTACAATTAGTAAAGTTTTATCCGTATCCTGGTTACATATATTACTTTTTGACACATTAGTTCTGTCCTGATTTTTCCACACCCCAATGTGAATTCATTGTTACTGTTTTCTAAAGAAAATGATCATTTATATATACCTTTATGTTGCATTCATTCTTCACAATTCCTTCTTGCATCTTATATTTTTCTTCTAGGATCGTGTTATTTCTTCCTTTGTCTTCTCCTTTACATGTTCTGTTTGTTAGTGAAGGTCTATTGTTAGTGACGTCTCTTAGTTTTTATTTGCTTGTGTCTATTTAATTCTATATTTCAGGATATTATTTCTGGTTAAGTCTAAATTGAAAGTTGTTTTCTCACAGCAACCCTGGCTTCCATTTTTTGCTGTTTAAAGGTTTATTGTCAGTATAATTGTCCTTTTTCTAAAAGTAAATTATATATTTTTCATTTTTAAACTATTTAGAAGTCCTACAGCTTCATTAAGATATGTTCTGATTTAATGTGATGTTGATTTCATGGTGCTTATTCTGTTTGGGATTTTAAGAATTGCTGTCTTTATTCTAGGAAATTCTTAACTACTACCTCTCTAAATATTGCTACTCACTCTTTTTTGGTATCCTCTCCTTGTTCTCTCATTTGAAATGTTGGGCCTTGTTACTCTGTCTTCTTTATCTTCACCCTAAACTTTTTTTTTTTTTTTTTTTTATCTTTTTCGGGACACACCCATGGCATGTGGAGGTTCCCAGTCTAGGGGTCCAGTTGGAACTGTAGCTGCTGGCCTGCACCACAGCTATAGCAATGTGGGATCTGAGCCACATCTGTGGCCTACACCACAGCTCAAGGCAATGCTGGATCGCTAACCCACTGAGCGAGGTCAGGGATTGAATCCATGTCTTCAGGAATGCTTGTGGGTTTCGATAACCACTGAGCCACAACAGGAACTCCCTTCACCTCAATCTTGTACTTTTTCTTCATTTTCCTTTGCTTACTTTTTGAATAATCCCTTTAATTCTTAGGTAACCTGGAAAATACCTGATACTTCTAATAACTGTAGCCATTTGAGGTTGATTTTATAGTTTGTTTATGTTTCTCTGCTGACTTTATTTGTATGTTAATTGTTTCTACACTTGTTTAATGATTTCATACTGTTAGTTCACATTTCTTGAAAATCTGTGGTTAACAAAGAAAGTCTGTGTTTTTCCTGAATTACTCAGCAGCCCAATCAAATCAAGACCGTTTGGATAAGGTTTTTCAGGCCATATGGGTATGGTGAATTGCAGCCACATACCCATGTAACCCAGGCTCTGCTTTAGGAATTCTCCAAATTACTTTTCATTTTTAGCTGTACTCCTTACATTCACAACCAAGATCTCTGTAGCACACCTTCTGCGGGAATAATTTGTTTTGTGTCCATTTCACATACTGAGCCCCTTGCTGGTCTCAGATTTATTAGGGACTCTGTAATCCAAGCTCCCTCCAGATTTGGGGCTCTGGGCCATTGCCTATTTTCTCTTGATTTGATGTGGCCCATTAAAACTCTGAATTTATTGTAGATGTATAGCCAAAATAATAATAATAATAATAATTGAAAACAGAGACTGGAAAAGAAATGTTTATGCCAGTGTTCATTGGGGTGTTATTCAAAATAGTTAAAAGATAGAAGCAATCCAAGTATCCATCAACACATGAATGGATAAACAAAATGTGATACGTACATACGTATGGGATATTATTTAGCTTTGAAAAGGAATGAAGGAGTTCTCTTATGGCACAGTAGGTTAGGGCTTGGTATTGTCACTGCAGTGGCTCTGGTTGCTATTGTGCAGGTCAGATCTCTGGCTCAGGAACTTCCACATGCCAAAAATAAATAAATAAAATAAAATGAAAAGGAATGAAATTCTGACACATGCTTTAACATGGATGAACCTTGAAAATAAATATGCCAAGTGTAATAAGTCAGTCACAAAAGGACAAATATTGTACAATTCCATGCACATGAAATATCTAGAATAGGCAAATTCATAGAAACAAAAAGGTTATAGGTTACCAGGAGCTTGAGGAAGGGGTAATGGAAGTTATTGCTTAATGGCTAAATGAGTTTCTGTTTGGAGTGATGGGAAAATATTTGGGAATAGATAGTGATGATGATTGTACACCATGAATGTAATTAATGCCACTGAATTGTCCACTTAAAAATAATTAAAATGGCACATTTTTATGTTATTTGTTTTTTAATCACAAAATAATTTTTAAAAGCTGGGTTTAGGCCCTCATATATTAGCAGATATCCTCAGGGCATTCTTTGATGCCAGTGCTAGCTCACCAAGAGCTTTCAACATTTCTGGCATCTGAGTTGAGCCTTTTTTTTTTTTTTTTTTAACCTCTGCCTCCTTAGTATGTTTTAAAAATTATATATGTATATATAGTAGATAACATATGATATATATATGAAACATATATATACATATATTATCTGATATTGAGGTGCTCAGTTGAAACATTTTTACAAATATCATTTCTCTGGAGAAATGTAAGAAAAAGAAAACACATATACAATGGTTGAAAGCAAGGGAAGGGAGCATCTATTGTTCGTACCAGGAGCAGACATCCAAATAATGTTGGGTGAGTTTGCCTAGCCACATTATTCAATCATACCCCACAGCCCAGATCTCCCCAACACTTGTGCCTAGTCAGGATTCATGAGCAGGAGAGCTACAATTGAAACCCACTCATCTCCAGCTGCCTGCTGATTGTTCTGGCCATTCAGAGAGAGATTGAAAATCTGCTCTTTTGTTCCTCTCTTTTGCTCAGTAATTATATTTACTTGCACAAAAGCCTGAGTGAAGGCTAAGTCAGAGATTTGTATGGTGCAAGATGTCTCAGTCTGTTTTCTATCCCTAAATGAAAGATGAGGATTAATTTCTTTATTTCTCAAGGAAATCAGTGTGGATCCATTGGCATGCTGCTAGCAAAAGTTGCTTGATCAAATACATTTTTCACAATGTACAGACTGCCAACTGTTGTTAGAGTACTCTGAAAAGCACATTTTCTTGACTTTAGTGTCAGTTTGTGTTGACTCTGAATTTAGAGGGGGAAAAAAAGCCATTAACCTCCAGAAATTATAGAAAAATAGTGTAGCTATATGGTATGGCAAAGTAATGGATAAACAATTATATGCAAATGAATGCAGATACTAGAGGTCTCAGAGTGCAGACTCTATAACTTCTCAAATGAATCCCTTGCCATAATCTTTTTAATAGCAGAGCACATGTTGAATCCTAGGTGGCCTTTTGACATGTTAGTTGTGCTGTAGTAGAATTAACAAGTCATCCCAAACCATGTCTTTTATAATTGTGTTCCTAGGAATAGCCAGTTGTGTAAGAACCCAAGGTGTTTTAAACAGACTGATTACATCCATTGATTGATGATTGGATTCAGAATAATTTTCTTTCTTTGGATGAGAAAAAGCGATGGTTATTGACCCTGGTCATTCAATCAAAATGGTAATGCAACATAAGCATGCCTGCTAGCAGAAGCAGCAAGCCAGGGGAGAGTCTAAATTATGCAAGGTCTGCCTCTAAGCTGTGTTTATGAATACAATTGATTGACACTGCTTGTTGCCCCTCCTCAGCACACATGCATCCACATGCGCTTGTCTTATTATAGATAAACAAGACATTGGGATTGCAGAAATTGTTTTTTCTCCATATTTCATTGGGAAGATAATCACTACTATTCTTTATTTGTGGTTAATGTGCCATTATGTGTAAAAGGGAAAAAATGATTAAATGTAATGCATTATCAGAAGCACTCAGAGCTTACACTTGGTAAAGAAAGTTGATTACTCAAAATATCTGTCAAGAGGGTTTTGTGTTCTCTAGATCACTTAAAATGCCTCTCTAATTACAGGATGTGTCATTGTACTTATTTCCTCCAGGTTTAACTAGCTCCTCTAGCCTTGGCTCCTTGGCCTCCCTCTCCAGGGGCAATTCAGTCCTTTGTGATCTCTTTCTTAATTAACACTTCCAAAGGTGCACAGAATCTAGAAGGCATGTTGCTATCTCTTTCCATAACCTCATTTTAAAAACAGGTTCTTGTAGTGTGGGTGGAGCTACAGAGGGGAGATTTGCAATAGGATTGAATGGGACATGGGGTGAGGGCAAGATTAAAGGAATGTGAAGAAGAGTGGATCGGAATTTAAAGCAAAGTAATGTGGTGGAAAAGTGGTTTTTTTTTTTTTTTTTTTTCTCTTTGTACTCAGCTGGCCCTTCTTCTGGGAAATGTGCCATCTTCTTTTTAAGAAATTCTCTTCTTCCAGACCAGTCATGTGGTTCTGGTATAAAGACTACCTTTTTTTTTTTTTTTTTTTTTTTTTCCACTTTCTTTAGCTGCGCCCATGGCATATGGAAGTTCCTGGACCAGGGATCGAATCAGAGCTACAGCTGTGACCTATGCCACAGTTGTGGCAATGCTGGATCCTTAACCGACTATGTGGGCTGGGGATTGAACCCACACGGCTGCAGAGACAACACCTGATCCTTAACCCACTGTGCCACAGCAGGAACTCCAAGACTACATTTTTAATGACCTCACATTTTAGGCCACAAGATGGTAAAACCCCACACAGTTTGGAATCATGCTTCTCTAGATTTTTGAATCTATTTAGAGAATGCAAAAATCTCTTTCTCCCTGGAAAAATTGGAATGTAAACTTTGGAGGTACCAGTAGGCATGGTTTCAGCTGCATGAAAGAAGCCCAGTAGAGAGAAAGAAGCTGATATACAGAGAGAAGGGGTTGTTGAAAGAAATCCTGGGTGGTATTTGAGACCACACAGTCATCTGATTATCACTGAGGCCCAGTTACAACCACCTACCTTTCTTGAAACTTATCAATTTCATTGGCTTTCAGTCGCAAAGTCGCAAATAGCACAAAAGGAAAATTTCTCAGGAAATTTAATTGTTAAATCAGCTATCAATTTTTTGTCATATTGCAAGGTTTTGAGAATTTTCTTTGAGGCATAAAAATCTGTTTCGATCGCTAGAATTTGTAAAATTGGGTGGCCTAATTGAAGTGTTCTTTCCTCATGTATATTCCGATTATTGCATTTCTCACACATGTAATTATTTGTTAATATCTATCTCTCCTACATATCTGTGAGCTTCTTAAAGGGAGGGTCCAGGTCTTACTTTTGACTCTGTGTCTTTAGATCCTGGAATAGTTTTAGGCGCAACTTAAGCTTTAGAAATACCTGTTCAATTGAACTTAATTGAGCACCAGTGCCTCTTTAGCATTTTGCATTTCGCCTTGAATGAATTGCCAGGCATCTGTCTCTACCCTTCCTAGGATCTCTCACTTCTAATGTCACTAAAGTTCCTCCTTATTGTTCTAATTCCCAACCTAGGAGCTCTGGCTCTCAAGAATTTCCAGGAAGCCCAGATAGCTTTGTAGCTTTGAGAGGAATAGCTCCTTGACATTCTGTTCTGCTTCATTTCAGAAATGAGACTCCAAATTTGGAAAGTACCAGTGAAACTCCACAGGTAAGAAATAATGTCAATCATGACTCATTCCATTTACCTGATTGGACACTTTGGATGGCTTATCTCAGCAGGTTTCTGTTCAAAGAACATCTGTTACTTTTACTGAATCCCTGTAATAAAGCCAGCACTTAGTTGCAACTCCCTGAAAAACCCGCAATTATTAAAACCACAAGCGTGTACCTCTTCCCTTACCACTTATTTTAGAAATGTAGTTAGCATGAAATATTTCCTAAGTGCCTACTATAGAGTTCACATATGTTTTTTCATTGAATCCCTGTTTCACAGAGAGGGGAACTGGTACTCAGAGAGGTCAAGTACTTTGCCCAAGGTTCATGTGGAGTATTTAGTAGAACGGGACTTGTAAGGGAGGCTGAATGTTGTCATGTTCAAATCTTTAGTCCTTGCCATTCAAGTTCTCCATGAATGGTGCTGAACTGAGCTTACCTAGCTTCAAAATGTAGTTACTTCTACTGCTCTGTATCATTTTAGAAAGAAATAGCATGTCACTTAAATATTTGAGGGCATCTATAAAAACTTTTATTTGCATGGATTCACATAATGTTGACTGGATTTGCACACGCTAATTTGTCATTTTTCAGTATTGGGTTTGAATTTCCATGTTCCTGATATTCTTTAAAAAATCTAGCTCTTTGCCTTTGTGCAAGAATCTAGTTTACCTCTTTCAGCATCCATCAAAATGGGCTAATGATGGGGTTTGAGGGCAGACTACTTCTTCTTATTCATTTTTTGTAGGTATACAAATTGATGGTATTTACTGAATTTATGGAGTTGTTCAACTGTCACTGTGATATAATTATATATATTCCATTTCTCTAAAAATTTCCCATGAGCTCATTTGCAATCATTCTCCACTGCAAAGAGTATCCCTGTCAGAGGCAACCATTGATCTGCTTTCTGTCTCTATAAAGTTACCTTTTTTAGACATTTCGCATAAATGGAATCCTACAATTGTAGTCTTTGGTGCATGGCCTCTTTCACTTAGTGTAATGCTTTTAAGGTTTATATATCAGTATTTCATTCCTTTATATGATTAAATAGTTTATTGTATGAATGTATACCACATTGCGTTATATTACCCATTTAGCATTTGATGGATACTTGGATTGTTCAGTAGGCCATTATAAACATGCTTCTATGAACAGTTATGTATAAAATAATTGTGTGTGCATGTTTCCATTTCTCTATGGTAGATTATTAAGAGTAGAATTGCTGGGTCATTTGAAAACTTTATCTTCATTTTTTAAGAACTTGCCAAACTGATTTCCAAGTTGGTGGTACCACTTTACATTTCTAGCAGCAGTGTGTGAGGGTTCCAGTTTCTCTACAACTTTAACAAAACTTAGTGTGGTCACACATTTCGACCATAAGTATTCTTGTAAATGTGCAGTGGTTTTTCATTGTAGGTTTAACTTACTTCCTAACGAATATGTGGCAATCCTTCACATGCTTATTAGTCCTTTACATGTGTTCTTTGGTATAGAAAGTACAAGTTTTGATCAATTTTAGATCACTTTTCTTATTTTGGGGTTGTATAATATTGTGCTATAGAGTAGTATGCTATTAATATTGTGTATTTTATACTATTTTATACTATAGTATATAATATGTATTATGGATGAAAGTCCTTTATTAGATACATATAGTTTTTAAATATTTTTCCCATTTTGTGCCTTGTAATTTCATTTTCTTATGGTGTCTTTTGAAGGATTAATGATTCTCATTTTAAAGTATTTTTTATTCTTTAATAAATTAAAGTATAATTTATTCTATATATTTATATATTATAATTATATATTTATTACATTTATATGAGAAAATAACAAATTTTATGTTAGGTAAAACATATTATTTAATAAAATAATATATAACATTGTATATTATGAATTATTATTTTACCTACATGTGTATTTATGTCTCTAGTCTTTGGTTTTGTACCTAATAATTCTTTGCCTAACCCCAAATCTTAAAATTTTACTCTTATGTTCTCTTTGAACGGTTTTAATGTTTTTAGCTCTTTCATTTAGGTCAGTGATTGGTTCTGAGTGCATTTTTGGTGAGCATCTAAATTCATTCTTTTGTTCATGGCTATCTAATTATACCAGTATCATTTGTTTAAAATATAATTGCATTGCCTTTGTCAAGGAAATTTAATCATAAACACAAGGATTTATTTTTGGACTTAGCTGTTTCATAGATCTATGTACTTATCCTTATGCCAGTGCCACACTATCTTCTTTACTGTTGCTTTATGGTAAATTTTGAATACAGTCATTTAAGCCCTTCAGACTTGTTGTTCTTTTGAAAAATTGTTTTGGCTATTTTAAGTCTTTGCATCTATTTTCTATAAAAAAAAATCTTGCATGGATTTTTGACAAGGATTTTGTTAAATTTATAGATCAATTTTTTGAGGAAAAACTATATCAATTTGGGAAAAATATCTCAGTCCGTGAACATGGCATGTGTCCTCATTTATTTAAATTCGCTTTGTTCCAGCAGTGTTTCATGGTATTCAACATAAAGTCTCATACATCTTGTGTTAAATTTTTTTCCAATGCAATGCATATTATTCTTTTTTTTGCTATTCTAAGTAGAATTGTTTTCTTGATTTTATTTTCTGTGGCTTATTGTGGTCTATAGACTTCAGTTGATTTGGGGTACTAATCTTATATCTTATGACCTTGGTAAACTTATTCATTCTAGTGTGCTTTGTGTGTAGAGGAGAAGGGCATTCCTTAGAATCTTTTATGTATGGATTATGTCATCTGCAAAAAAAGACAGTTTCATTTTCCCAGATTTGAATTCCTACAATTTCTTCTCCTTCTCCATCCCCCTTCTCCTCTCCTCCTCCTTCCTCTTGCCTTAATGTATTGGCTATAAAGTCGCTAATACAATGTTCACTAGACATGATGAGAACAGAGCAGGGTATATTGGCTTTGTTCCTTGTCTTTTGGGGGAAGTATTTACTCTCATCATTAAGTATGATATTAGACATAAGGTTTTTTTGTGTGTGTGTGTGTTTTAAGCAAGATACCATGTATTCCCAGTTTGTAGTGAAATATTAATATAAAAGTATGTTGAATTTTTTTCACTAACTCTTTGTATCTATTGGGATTATCATGCGGATTTTGTCAATTCTTTCATTTATATGGTACATTATTACTGATTTTCAGATATTTATCCAACCTTACATTCCTGATATAAATTCCACTTGGCCATGATATATAATTCTTACAAAATGCTTCTGGATTCAGAGTTTACAATATTTTGTTGAAGTTGTGCATGTATCTCTATTCATGATGGCTATTGGTCTGTAGTATTTTTTTCTTGATGTCTTTGTAAATTTAAGTTGTCATGGCAATACTGGCCTTATATAATGACTTTAGAACTATTCCTTACAATTATATTTTCTGGAAGAGCTCATGAAGGAATTATATCATTTCTTCTCTAAAAGTTTGGTATGATTCATCAGTGAAAACATTCGTGCCTAAAATTTTCTCTGTGAGAATATTTTAAATTACTATTTCAATTTTCCTACATTTTATTAATATATTCACATTTTCTCATTTTTCTGAATGAATTTTGATAATATGTGTCTTTTTATAATTTGTCCATATACTCTGATTTGTCTAATTTGTTGGCATTCAGTTAGGCTAATATTTCCTTATAAACCTCTTAGTTTTTATAAGGAAGATAATGAGCTCTTTTTTTCATTATTGGTTTTCGTAATTTGCTGCTTTTATTTTCTTATCAGTCTAACTAAGGGTTTACCACTTTCATTTATTTTTTAAGTCAACTTCTTGTTTTGTGATTTTTTTTTTCTATTTCTCTTTATTTCATTGATTTACCCTAACATTATTTTCTTACTTCTTGCTGTGGATTTGGTTTACTCTTCTTTTTATTATTTGCTAAAGTGGCAGCTTAGGTAATTGATTTGAGACTTTTTTTTTCCTTTCTGATATAGGCATTTAAAGGTTCAGACCCTCAAAGAATTCAGCTGCATTCTATAAATATAATGTGTTTTCATAGTTTCAGTAGTTTATTTTATTTTATGATATCTCCTTTGACACAGGTCATTTAAAGTGTGTTGTGTAATGTCCATATATTAGAGTTGTCTCAGATTGTTTCTATTATATATTTCCAACATAATTTCGAGTGATCAGAGATTATGTTTCATATGCTTTCAGTCATTTAAGCTTTTGGGGATGGTTTTATAGCAAATGGTCTATCCTGGAGATTTTTTGTTATAGTTCTTGGGGTTTTTTTATGGCTATAACTATGGCACTTGGAAAGTTCCTGGGCTAGGGGTTGAATCAGAGCTGGAGCTGTGGCCTATGCCATGGCCATGCCAACACTGGATCTGAGCTGCTTGTGTGAACTGTGCCTCAGATTGAGACAACACTAGATCTGTAACCCATTGAGTAAGGCCAGGGATCAAACCTGTCTCCTCACAGAGACAACATCAGGTCCTTAGCCCATTGAGCAACAATGGGAACTCCTATCCTGGAGAATGTTTTATGTGTCCTTGAAGAGCGTGCATTATGCAGACTTTGTTTAGAGGTATCCTACTGATGTTGGTTATAACAAGTTGTTTGATAGTGAAATTTCCATTGTCTATGTTCATAACGATTTCTTCTAAGTGTTTCTAACAATTTTTGCGAGTAGTCCATTGCAGTGGATATTATTGAATTGTCTTTTTTTTTTTTTTTCAGTTCTGCCAGTTTTTGCTTCATGTATTTTTGGGCTTCCTTAGTAGCTGTGTATGTATTTATAATTTTAATATAATCCATAATGATATTTTCATTGTTATGAAATGTCCACTTCTGTAATATTTCTTATCTGAATGTTAATTTTGTATGATGTGAATACAGTAACCAGATTTTTTATGGTCACCGTTTATATGTTATTTTAATTTTCATTATTTTCACATATTTATGTCTTTGAATCCAATATGTGTCTCTTATAGATAGCATCTAGTGGATTTGCCTTTCTACCATCTGACATGCCATGCTATTTAAGCGGCTGTGTGTAGACACTTCACATTTAATGTAATGATATGTTTGGTTTTACTTCTATGGTTTTGATATTTATCATTTTTCTTTTTGTTCCTCTTTTCCTTCTTTTTAAAAATTCTTTTCTATTGTAGTTTATTGCATAATATTGATTATACTTCCCTGTATTATGTAGTAGGATTTTATTGTTGATAGATTTTAGATAAAGTAGTTTGTATCTGCTAATCCAGAGCTCTTAATTTATCCCTTAGCTTTTCCCCTTTGGTAACCATAAGTTTGCTTTCTATGCCTGTGAGTCTGTTTTATATTAAGTTCGTTTGTATTTTTTTTTTTTTTTTTTAGAATTCACATGTAAGTAATATCATAGGATGTTTGTCTTTCTCTATTCTGACTTCATTTAGTATGATGATCTCTAGGTCCATCTGTTTTGCTGCAAATGACATTATTTCATTCTTTTTATGGCTGAGCAATATTTTATTGTACATACATAGCACATTTTTATCCATTTGGGCTCTGTATTCTGTGCCATTGATCCATATGTCTGTTTTGATTACATAGGTGCTGTTTTGATACCATGCTGTTTGATTACTATAGTTTTGTAGTATTGTCCAAAGTCTGTGAGGGTTATGCCTCCAGCTTTCCTGTTTTTTCTCTGGATTATTTATTATTTTTTAAAGTCAGTATTGTACAACTGTCATTGTAATTCCTCTGTTGAATTTTTACTATATATTTTGGTTATTTTCTTAGCAGTTGCTCTCAGAATTACAATATGTATTTTAAACATATCCCAGTCTACTTCAAAATAATACTAACTTAATTGCAGTAAAGTATAGACTCTCTGCTCCAATATATCTCCTTTCATCTTTCTTTTGTCCTAGTATTTTAATATATATTATATAATGCAAAATACATATTATAAAATGTATATTACAAAAACAATGCTAATTTAATTCAATTTTTTTAATTCAATTTTTTAATTTAATTCAACTTTTTAAATTAAATTAAATTAAATTTTTTAATTTAATTTAATTTAATTCAATTTTTAATTTAATTTAATTCAATTTTTAAAATTTTTAATTTAATTCAATTTTTCTTTAAAATTTAAGAAAAGAGATCATAAAATATGTATTTAGAGCAAAGCACTTGCCACTTACAGTACTCTTCATTTCTTCTTTTGGATTTGAGCTGAACTCTGGTGTCACTTCCTTTCAGCTTGAAAGATTTCCTTTTGTATTTTTGGTGATTTAAGTCTGCTAGGAATATATTTTCTCAGTCTTTGCATATCTGCAAATATATTTATTTCAGCTTCATATCTGAATGGTAATTTTGCTGCATATAGAACGTCTGTTTGAAATACAGGCATACCTTGTTTTATTGGGCTTCACTTTGTTGCACTTTAAGACATCGCAGTTTTTACAAATTGAAAGTTTTTGGCAACCTAGTTTTGAACAAGTCTATTGGTGCTATTTTTCCAGCAGTATTTCTTACTTCATGTCTCTGTGTCATGTTTTGATAATTTTTTCAATATTTCAGACTTTTTCATTCTCATTAAATTTGTTACAGTGATCTGTAATCAGTTATCTTTGATGTTTTATAATTGTTTTGGGAGCCGTGAACCACACCACTGTAAGATGGCAAACATAAGGAGTAAATATTTTGTGTGTTCTGATTCTTCCACTAACCAGACTTTCTCCCATCCTCCTCTCCTTAGGCCTCTATTCCCTGAGGCAAAGCATTATTGAAATTAGGATATAGCTCTGCAGTGACCTGTAGGTATTCGATGAAAGGAAGAGTTGTATGTCTCTCACTTTAAATTGAAAACTAGAAATAATTAAGCTTGGTGAGGAAAGCGTATCAAAAGCCAGGATAGGCCAAAAGCTAGGCCTCTTGTGCCAAAAACTTGGACAAGTTGTGAATGCTAAGGAAAAGTTCTTAAAGGAAATTAAAAGTCCTCCTCCATATTGAGGACACAATTAATAAGAAACAATCTTATTGGGGATATAGGAGAACATTTTAGTGGTCTGGATAGAAGACCAGACCAGCCAACACATTCTCTTATGACAAAGCCTAATCCAGAGCAAGGCTCTAACTCTTTTCAGTTGTTTGAAGGTTTAGAGATGTTATAAGCCTGTAGAAGAAAACTTTGAAGTTAGTAGAGGTTGGTTCATGAGTTTTTTTTTTTTTTTTTTTTTTAAAGAAGCTGTTTTGATAACATGATAGGTAAAATGACTCATCAAGTACTGATATAGAAGCAAGCTACAACAAGTTATCCAGAAAATCTAGCTAAAATCTAGCCCCTAAAATGAAGGGGCTCCACTAAACCACATATTTTCAATGTAGATGAAATAACCTTATATTGGGAGAAGATACCATCTAGGACTTTTATAGCTAGAGAGAAGTCAATGCCTGGCTTCAAAACTTCAGGCTAGCTGCAGCTCCCTTGTCAGGAGCTAATAGAGCTGGTGACTTTAATGAAGTCAGTGCTCATTTACCATTCTAAAATTCCTAATGCCCTTTAGAATTATACTAAATCTACTCTGCTTCTGCTCTATAAATTAAATAAAAAAGCTTAGATGACAGCATGTGTGTTCACAACATGGTTTACTGAATATTCTAAGCCCACTGTTAAGACTTACTGCTCAGAAAAAGCAGATTCCTTTTTTTATCACTGTCCCTTAAAAATGCACCTGAGGGAGTTACTATTGTGATTCAGTGGTAATGAACCCAACTAGTATTCACAAGGATGTGGGTTCAATCGCTGGTCTTTTTTCAGTGAGTTAAGGATCCAGCATTGCTGTGAGCTGTGGTATAGGTCACAGACTTGCCCTGGATCCCACACTTCTATAGCTGTGGCTGTGGTGTAGGCCGGCAGCTGCAGCTCCAATTCAATCCCTATCCTGGGAACTTCCATATGCCACACATGAAACCCTAAAAAAAGCCAAAAAAAAAAGAAAAAGAAAAGAAAATGTACATGGTTACCCAACAGTACTGATAGAGTTGTAAAAGAATTAAAGTTGTTTTTATGGTTGTTAACACAACATCCATTCTGCAGCCCATAGATCAAGGAGTAATTAATTCAACTTCCAGGTCTTAAGAAACACATTTTATAAAGCTGTAGCTGCCATAGATTGTGGTTCTACTTTGATGTATCTGGGCACACTAAATTGAAAATCTTCTGGAAAGGATTCACCATTCTAGATGGCATTAAGAACATTTGTGATTCATGGAAAGAGGTCAATATGCTAACATCAGGAATTTGAAAGACTTTGACTCCAGCCCTCATGAATGACTTAGATCAGTTCAGTGGAGGAAGTAAATGAAGAATAGCAAGAGAAATAGAAATGGAACCTGAAGACATGGCAGATTTGCTGCAGTCTCATAATAAAACTGAAATGGGTGAGAAATTGCTTCATATGGATAAGCAAAGGAAGTGTTTTGTTGACATTGAATATGTTCCAAGTGAAGTTGCCATGAAGACTGTTGAAATGACAACAAAAGATTTAGAATATTATATAAATTAGTTGATAAAAGAGTGGCAGGCTTTGAGATAACTGAATCCAATTTTGGAAGAAGCTCTACTATGGGTAAAATGCTGTCAAACAACATTGCATGCTATAGTTAAATTGTTTGTAAAAAGAAGTCACATGATGTGGTAAACCTCAGTGTTGTCTTATTTTGAGAAATTGCCA
Source organism: Sus scrofa (assembly GCF_054392235.1). Lineage (NCBI taxonomy): Eukaryota > Metazoa > Chordata > Mammalia > Artiodactyla > Suidae > Sus > Sus scrofa. The sequence continues at coordinate 129,061,588 of NC_139385.1, read as the reverse complement.
CAGCCATCCCAACCTTCAGCACCCACCACCCTGACCAATCAACTGCCATCAGCATGGAGGTGAGACCCTCCACTAGCTGAAAGATGACTTAACTGAAGTCTTGGTTATGGTTAGCATTTTTTAGCAATAAAGCATTTTTAAATTAAAATATGTACATTTTTTGGCACAATTCTATTGCACATTTAATAGGCTGTGATATAGTGTAACGTAACTTGTATGTGCACTGGGAAATGAAAAAATGTGTATGACTTTATTGTGATATATGCTTTATTGTCTTCTTCTCAAACAAACCCCCAAGTCTTGCCAAAGTTTTTCTATAATTTTGGAGTTCCCGTCGTGGCGCAGTGGTTAACGAATCCGACTAGGAACCATGAGGTTGCGGGTTCGGTCCCTGCCCTTGCTCAGTGGGTTAACGATCTGGCGTTGCCGTGAGCTGTGGTGTAGGTTGCAGACGCGGCTCGGATCCCGCGTTGCTGTGGCTCTGGCGTAGGCCAGTGGCTACAGCTCCAATTCAACCCCTAGCCTAGGAACCTCCATATGCCGCGGGAGCGGCCCAAGAAATAGCAACAACAACAATAACAAAAAAGACAAAAAGACAAAGTTTTTCTATAATTTTTCCCTTTCAGCACTTTGAATATGTTATTTTAATGTCTCCTGAACTCCATTGTTTTAGAGGAGAAATAAGCTATTTATCCTTACATTGTTCATCTGCATGTGATAAGTTGTTTTTTTCTTACTGCTTTTAAGTTTCCTCTTTGTCTTTAAATAATTCAGCATGTCTAGGTGTGACTCTCTTTGTATTTATCTTACTTTAGTTTTATTGAGCTTCTCAGGTTTGTAGGCAATAATTTTCATCAAATTTAGGAAATTTTTATTATTGTTTCACTTTTTTTTTTACCTTATCTCTCTCTCTGCTTCTTCTGTGACTCCAATTACACATCTGTTGGCTTGCTTCCTCTTAACCCATATCTCTAAGACTGCTCATTTTTTATCTTTTTGTGCTCAGTTCTTCAGATTGGATAATTTCTAGTGATGTATATTTAGGTTCAGTGACTCTTTCTTATGCCATATTGAATAGATCATTAAGTTCCTCTAGTAAATTTTAAATATAAGTTTTTGATTTTTTTAATTCTGGAATTTTTGTTTCTTTTATAATTTATATTTTTTGTTATTGAGATTCTCAATTTGTTGATTTGTTAACATATTTTCCTCTAATTCCTTAAACATTATTTCCTGTTGCTCTTTGAATAAATTACCATAGTTACTTGAACACCTTTGTCTGCCACATCAACATCTGGGAACACTGAGAAACATTATTGAAAGGTTTTTTTTCTTTTTTTTTTTTAGTTCTTATATAGATCATGCTTTCATTTTCTTTGCACGTGTCATAATATTTTGTTGAACACTAGACATTTTAGATGCTGTATTTAAGTAACTCCAAGTTCTAACCCACCCTTCTGTTTGAGGATTGTTGTTTTTGTTTACTTTTATGTTAATGATCATAACTTGTTTGGACTAAATCTGTGAAATCTCTCCCCCCCCCCCCGAAATGTATAAACATTGATGTCTGTCTCTGATCAGTTTTCTTTTTTTTTTTACTTATAAGTGCAAATTGCAAGAAGATTTTCTGTGTCTTTAGAGACAGACATTTTAAGAGGTTATATATCTCAACCAGTGCCTTCCATTTTTTTTGCTAATAGATCTGTGTGTGAACTGGGGACTGCATCAATAGTTTTGGCTGACTTTAACTCTCTTCTGCTTTAATTTTATGATAGTTCCTCTCAGGTCTCCTCTGGTCATACATTTCAGTTTCATCAGCTAGGGATATTTTAGTGGCTTGCACCCAGTCTAGACTGTAGTGCATGTCCACACAGCCTTGGCTATTTCCAGCATATGTGAGGAAATTATCAAGCCTTACATAACCACCTAATCTTCTTAAATCTCTGCCAACATTCTCAGGTAGTTTTTGAGCCCATAGTAACACACTCCAAATTGTGTGATCACTCACAACCATTGCAACCCTTGCAGTGACAATGAGGCTGCTGGTTTTCATGGCCTTCTCCACCCTGATTGAATTATCATAGTGGGGAACACAGAACTAGGATTAGTCCTACAGAAAAACATCACAGACCCCCATTGTTCCTAATTGTGGATTAGTAGTTTTCTTAACTAAATATTTCCATTTATCTTCTATGCTTTTGGTCAATTTCCAGAGTTCTAAAGTTGTTTTAACAGTTTTGTGAACCTTCATAGTTGCTTACTAGGAAGGAGACTTGTTGGCCTTCTCACTCCATCATGCTAGACTTTTATACACTTTTGTTTTCTTAGTGCCTAACACAGATTCTGACTTATAGTGGACTCTTAAATGTTATTGAATTAATAAACTAACTCAGGGAGTAGGAAAAGGAAGTGTTATCTCATGCAGCTCAGGGATTCCAATGTAAGTTAATGGCTTTGTTTTTGTTTTTTGTAAAAGTGTACAAGAGACATAATCTGGAGATAATTGGTCTTCAACTGAGAATGATTAACTAACAAGACTTATGGTCCCTAGAGATAAAGTGGAACAAGTTGTATATACATGCCAATTTCTGACAGTTTCTAGACACATCTAGAGACCTCATGTTGCTTAAGACAGACTCCAGCTGTTACTTCAAGTAAGGGAATTGTGGTTAATGATTTAGACAGCATTTCCATTTTGACTTCAGCTCCTACGGCCAGTTGTTGGTTGGAGACTGATTACTAATCCAGAATGTTTATTGAATACCCATGTCTCTTATTTCATACCAGGAACTCAAGAATTACATAGACCACTATAATATGCTTATGTTATGTCTCTAAAAAAGAAAGAATATTGGAATAAATAATTGACCTCATGAAAGTTCAAGTAGATGAAATAAAATGGTTATACTTGGATATAGCTTACCCATACTAACAGTTTAAGTTTTATGTTTTTTTTTTTTCCAAAACAAAAATCCTTAAGATTTTTAAGAAAGCATGGAACAGAAGCTGAGTTACCAGTTTTAGAAGCTGTCACTAAAATTGTCTGCATAGCCATTTAACCATGGTTATCCTTCCCACATTTCAAGCTTTAGAGAGAACATAAAATCCAAGCAGTTAGTGGTTCATTTATACCACCATATGGCATGATTCTGCTCTCTTTCCAAATTCTTCAAACCTCTGGTGTTAGTTAGACTCCAAATATCTCATTCCATACTTAAACTCATCCATACACACACATCCATATACATCACAAGTGCGCACACACATATTTCCATTGACTGCTGCATTTATTATTTTTTTTCCCCCAAGGATAAATGTATTTGGGTAAGATCCTTCCATATACGTATCTTATCTCTGCATGGCCAACTGGTAGAGCTGGCTTAAGACACCAGTAGAGTTGGTGGAGACAGTCATCAGCTGTAACTTTAGATGCCACTAGTATGGTAATAGTATATCTATTACTAGGCTTCCGTAGAGAAACATTGGGCAAATGGTCATTCATGTTGTGGCTGATCATCAAACATTTAAGCTCAACTGCTACATTAGCAGTCCAATCTGAAAATGAAATTAAAATCGAGCAGGGTATGTAGATTCATTATCAATCCAATGTGACAATCAATGCTAATAATCTAAGAGTATTTAGATTAACTAAAATAAAATGGGCTAAGAAAGAAACCTCATAGACTTAAATGAGGTGGAGAAAATGCCTTGATATCCAATAGAATAGAGGACTCTTGCTTTTTTTTTTTATCGCTTGGATAAGTTCATTAGCATTTTAGTGAAAATAGATCTTTTGGTTGTCAATTGGAAAGTGGATTTAAGAGAAAAAGGAAATAGTTGCTGTTGTTCACACAGATATCATTCTAGGAACTCTACAGGGGATTATAATTGGAAGATACCCCTGAAGTCCCATTGTTCCTTGCCCTTTGTTTTCTGTGTTTATCTCTTCATAACTCTTACCATAAATATCACAATGGGTTTTTGTGTCAATAAACTCCTTTTCTAGACAGTGAGCTAATTTAGAATAGGGGCTACTCTTAGCGTACACACCATAATAACTTTGTGATGAAACTCATTTTCTAAAACATGAGCTCCTTTAAGATAGGGACTCTGTTGTATTAATTTTTCAATTTCTAGTTTCATTGTTTTTGAAATAGAGTAGGCTCTCAGTTGCTTGCTGACAGTGTACAAAGGGAAGAAGAACAAAATAAGATCATGTATTCATTCCTACTTAGATCACAACAATTCTCAGACACTTGGTGGAGTGATAGGACTGATAAATGGTACTTTATGGATAAGTAATGAATGGCTTCTACTGTAAGGTTTGTAGTATTATTATTGGACTGAGTCTATGATTAGAGCTCACCTTATTGCTCTGCTAAGTTGATTGTACTATTAGGATTTTGAAAAACCTTGCGAACAAATACTACTATGAAATTGTAGACAATATAAAAAAATGTAGATAGAAAAGATACAGAAAAATGGTGGTTATTGGTGAGCAGCTTTTAGTTTAGGAGTTTCTTATACAACTAAATACTCATATTAGCAAAAATATAACTTATTTCTACAAAGAGTCCATGAAAATTATGTATAGAACACTTATATACAGGCATAGTACTTGTTGCCAGGAGTACAAACATAGACTGCAGCCAAATTCCTGTCTTCAGAGATCTTAAATACTAATTAGAAAGAGACAAGGTCATAAATAAGGCAAAATGTGTCACAGGTGTGGTGTTTGCAGTGTGTTCAGGGTGGTTCTCTAAGAGGCTGTGGTCAGCTGCACAGTGGGTCATAAGGTCAAGAGAGGGTTGACAGAGGAGGTGACCTTTGAGCTGAGCATTGAAGATAAATAAGGTTGGCCAGGGAGATGAGGGGAAGGGAACAGAAAACAGCATGAGTACAGACATTGAGTGTGATAGCCTGGAAGTCTTATACAAGCGGGAAGGCAGCTGTGGGTTTCCCTGAAATGAGATCTGTACCATCAGGTGCTGTCAGGTGGAAATGGCAGGGTAAGTAGCATATTTGATAGCAACCAAGATAAAGCTCCCTTGCAAATTGAACTTGAAACAAGCTAGATATAAATACAGATCTATTAAGGCAAAGCGCTTCATGTGTCAGTATCTATTAACTGCTTGATGCTGAGATGTATTTGTGCTGAGTGGCAGGAGCTGGTGGGCCTGCCAGTCCCAGTAGGGTATAATACCAAGAGAGGTTTTTCCCAAAGAGAAGTATTTGCTTACAAGTATACACTACCCCTGTTGTATTACAATGTGATTATACTTCAGGCTCTCCTGAGAGATAAAATTGTCTATGATGGAAATCAGAAGGAGAGCACAATGCAGAGCTGGGGGCTGGTTGGCAGCATGCTAGATCAAACTCTCTTTTAACTTGTGTCAGACGGGGATTAACATTGGATTTTGTGATATTTTTGACTGATACTCATATAGTTCCATTAAGAACAATCTTGTGAAATTATCTGAATGCATCTGCTTAAATGACAGGAATGGATGATAAATTATATCTCCATAGCTGTCCTTAAAGAGAGGGGAGGATTCTGTAGACACTGAGGATTTGGCTTTGCTCTGTATTTTTGCAATTATATTATTTTGCCATCTTAAATTAGTAAAGTAGTGCTGACAGGATAGTTTTCTCTAGTTCCATGGAGAGCAAGCATATTACATGATAGGGAGCTGGAGTCTCCTTTTACTTTATTTATCTCACCTGTGAGATACCATAATACAAATGTCCCTTACCATGACGAGAAATGCACACGTTTACCCAGAATGATACCTGATTCAGGATTGTGTTTGTATTTACCCAGTATGCCCCTCTGAAAGGACACATGCATTTCCTTTACCATCTGATCTTTATTTTATTCTAAGCATTTCTTTACCATCCTTATAGGCCTTTGTATCTTCCAGCTCAGATTTATGAGATGATAGGCTAGTGCTAACTCAAGGGTAAGATGCAACAGTGAAAGTTTTCAGTCCAATAAAATGTTTAAATGACATTTTTGCTCTTTTTTTCTCCAGTATTTTTTATGAACTTTCACATTTACTGAGTGTTGTGAACTCCCTTAGTTTTTACAGCAATAACCAATCACAACTCTTTGTCCCGTTTACCCAGCGTTAAATTTGATTGAAGTAGGACCAAGTTTGAATGTCCAATGACCATTTTCAGATTTCAGCGAAATTAATAATGTTGCTTGATCTGTTAAAGTGCTTTGGAAGGTTTAATTTTACTGATTGGGTAGAAATTGACAAAATTGCTATCATTGTAAATTACACACCTCAGGCTACACCAGTATGGAAATAAGAATAGCACTCCAATAACATTTTTGAAAACAATTGTGCACTTGCCAGTCTGTCCTCTCACTTCTCTCAGATAGTTCGGGCAAAGTCCAGAATCTCCAAGCCCATGGACCATTTAGTATTCTTAGCAACTTTGATAGAGTTAGCCACTTTTGTCCTCTTATGCTGTGGCTTGCTCTAATGATGTCTGCTACTTCAATATTCTGTCTTGCTGTCCCCATTAAACTACTTAAGTGTTCTAGTAATTTTAATATCTTTCTAGGTCACATCATCCCAGTTTATAATTATTCAAGCCATGAGCTATAATTTCAGATTGAAAATATTGTCACAGCTTACATCATCACATTTTCCAGTAAGAGGATCACGAGTTTGTTACTTATAAATCTTTCTCTTCTTCAGATTTTCTGTAAAATGGGATATGATCTGTAGTTGAATGAGGCAAATTTATTCCAGTCATCAGTTTTCACTGTCCATTGGGAGTATGGGGGGAAATAGGAAAAATGTGCCTGGTTTGACACCCCTGCCTAATTTACCCATCTAGTGAAATACCCACTGTGTCAAACTGAAGTGAGCCACCTTGCCAGTTAATACTAGCATCTTTTCCAGTAAATAGATCTGTCTCTTTGTACTGCTTCATTGTATGGAGAAAATTTTTCCCCAAAGCGAGAGTTGTTTATTTTGCTACACAAGTCTTTAGTTTTGTGTTGGCTGCACGGCTTAGATTTCTAGAACACAAGATCGTCCCTTTAAAAACTTCCCCCTGGGGTAACTGTAATTTCTCAAAAGTATATGGCAGATGAGGCAGCTTTTGGTAAACATTTATATAACATGCATTCTAGGTGAACTAGAACTTGGCTTTTGCTAGGTAGAGCAAGTATCAGTTGACGCCTTTCTCAGCATCAATTACATGGTTTTATTTGTATGAGGTTGAGACATCTCCTGGGAATCCAACTCAGATAACAATGGAGTTCAGGCATATCTAGAAGGCTGGGGGTTGGGGTTGGGTAGACTCATTGGTAACCAAAATGCAAAGTGATGGTAACACTGTTTCACAGTTTGAATTGATCATAATAAATGATGAAGTCTGGTTCAATGATCAAGATTCTGCAGCCAGGCATGAGGGCGAGAAGAGAGAAGCAGTTTTGTTTGTAATGTGTTAGCTAGTGAAAGTGACATTACCTGGAATATAACAGCAGACCCTTGCTGGCTTCTTCATTTATGTTCCTATCAATAGTTACACATATGGGTACTTTTTTTCTAACTAAAAATACAAATGCATATTTACACACTTATTTGTATAACAGATTAAAACCTCAGTCTGTATATTGGAGCAGCTTAATTACATTCACATATAAGCATTTGCATATGAAAGTCCTTGATTTGCATGGACAATTATAGGTACTCTTTTTTTTTTTTTTTTTTTTTTTTTTTTTTGCTAATGCAGATGAAGAAACACCTTTGGAAAATTGGCTTCATAATTTCTAATCATATATCATTGAGTGGTGCATACAGTTTTAGGAAAGAAATTGGCATCATTTTAAGAATAAGAAGTCATTTAGGCAGATTCTCTCTCTGTGGGAGAAGTGCTCCACAGAATAATCTCTTTTCTAATAATGCTTAAAAATTGAGCATTCAATTGTCCAAAGCTGAAAGAGATAAAGGACTGACTTGGTGGTTCCTGGATAAGCACAGAGTGGCATACTTGACTTCACTTAACTTTTGTGTGAAGAATTTATAAATGTTTTCATTAGAAGCAATCAGAGGATTGTTTGTTTATAATTTTTGTACCAAAGAGGATGGGAATCCCTGAAAGGAAGGAGCAGTAGGGAGCCATTGGTGAAGTTTAAAAGTGTCAAAGCTCAGTTTGGAAGGCAAGGGGCCATCCTAGGCATTTTCAGCCCTATTCCCAGATCTCTGTCTCTACAAATAAATTTCAAGGTGAGTTAAGTATTTCCTAAGGGGCAGTGAAACTCACATTAAGATTTTAGCAGCTGTCAAAAAGCCCAAGATCTCTTGAAAGACTGATGACTTAACATGCCTTTTATTGTCGATATTCTGTCCACAAGTGTTTGGTCTGTCTTTGGGGTGTTTCTCTCCTGTTATCAGTTATTTAGATATTTGAGATTTCTTCTTGTCATGAGCATGATCATGAGAAAATTTTCAGTTCTATCATTTATGTACTTTCAGTAATTACACTTCATTTATTGGGTCATGAGAAATGACATTTTGTTTCTAAGTGAATAGAGTTATAATGAATTCACTTCAGATAGTTAAATCTTAAGTCTGTAACTGAGGTGACTTTGCCCTTAAAAAATCACTCTGCAGTAAGCCTTTTTTCCTCCCTGTTTATCTAAGACTATAACCATCTTGAACACATGAAACAGATGCCTCTTAGGAGGCTGCTGACTTCTCTGTCGAAAGGGATGTTGAAAAATAGACCTTACAAAAGGGCATTAGGACACCATTTTGGGGACACATAGTCATAATCCAGTGATTCAGGGTTCAGGTAGGATGTAGTCCCAGCTTGGTGGGGTGGGGTAAGCCTTCTCCCTTCCCTTCCTTCAAGGTCTGGATGGATTTGTATCTCTGCCAGGAAGGATTCTGAGCATATTCTTCCCACACATTTCATTCTTATACTTTCATATCTGTTAGCAGTTCGAGGAACTGTCATTGCTTTGGCATATTAATTACATTTAAACTTAGAATTGATTCCCAGTCTTTCATTCATACACACACACACACACACACACACGTATGTATGTATGTATATTATATATTGAGTTGTGAATATATATGAATATCTATAAAGCTGAATATGTATGTATACATATGAATGTATATATATGTATGTATACATATTCAGTGTGCATATGTGTGTATTCCAACTGAAGAGTTCATCCGTGATGATAAAATTCTTTTTTACTCTCATGGAAGTAGGTTTTAAAATCTGAAAAAAATTTGGGAGCACTTCAGCTATTACAAGACCTTTTTATGTCTGTGATACACCTTAAATTTACAATAACCTTATTGTAAATTTGAGGCCAATATAATTGTCCCTAGAATTTTCACTTAGGCTGGGGGGGGTTTAGATCATCTGTTCAAAGTGATAGTACCAGTTATGGCAAGACCAGTGCCGAACATGGCCTCAAGAACCCTAGTTTGGTGCTTCTTTTGATACTACTAGGCCTATGCCTTTCACTCTTGGAGGTTTAGTAGCACCTATCACAGCCTAGAGTCTAAGTTAATATTTGTTAAATCAATGAAAGCTTCCTCCTTCAACATCACAAAATATTCCCACAGTTAATATAGTGGTTATTAAGCCCAACTATATACTTTTGAAATATGCCAAGAGAATGGCCGCAACTTAGAAGATAAAACTATAATTTTAAATGTCCTGTATGTTGATATCATGTTGTATATAACATGTTTTGAGGTCAATGTGAGAAACCATGGGAGAATACCATCAATACATATCTCATTAAACTACAATAGTAAATACCACCACACCAAGGTCTGATGTTATCTGAGGGAGGCGAGTGTGCAGCCCTCCTCTGTTCAGATTTCTTCAAGGAACATATCCCAGTCTGCTACGCAGCCTCGTCAGCCTCCCTGATACATACACCTGTTCTGCCTTGTCTGGCCTCATAGGAGACTCACCTCTGTTATTACACGGTGTTCACCTTTACCCCACATTTCATGCATATCTCTTTTTTCCCCACAGGTATGAACACCTGAAGCAAAAGCCTAGTGTCTGAGCTCATTTTTATTTCCCTCAAAGCCTACTAGGGACTTAATATTGTTTCTTGGATAAACAGTAGACTCTAAACAAACATACCTTAAGTTACATTGTCAGCCATTTGAAGGCAAACTAGAACAAATCTGAAGCACCACAGTTTAGGAGATACAAGAGAATATATAAAGGAATAGTAATTATGATGAGATGGATGAAAAGTGAGATCGTAAAGACAGGTTAAACACCTGGAATAACAAGGATGAGCTTGTATGGCATGTTCACATACATATTTGCATAACATATCGAAAGCGTTTTGAAGATACCCATGGAGCTTATTAGCACAATGCATGGCAAGAGTAGATTCTCAGTTAAAATTTGTCAACCTAATTAAGAGAGAAGATATTTACAGGCAGGCAAAGAACATACCTCTACCCTCCTCCTTCCTCCTTTGAGTCATCAAAACGCACCATTTATTTGATCATCATCCTCTCTATTCCACAAGATGACAGTGCAGTGAGAGAGAGAACTGGAAATTGTAGAGGACAGAATGTGCCCCAGCAGAATACATGACCTGCAAGATTAGCAACTGTCCTACACTCCTCAAAAGTCAAGGGATACTTGGCTGCTGCCTAAGGAATGAGGAAGACACAGTCTCAGTGATGTGGATAGGAACTCTTGAGATGGAGATAGCGGGTTGCATAATATGTAAACAGGCCTCATGCCCACACTTGGGTGATGCAGGGACACTGGGGGCATAGGACCAGAATATGAGCTCCAAACTTATGGTGGACTTTGTTAAAACTTTGAAATGTCTCTAGTGGAGAAAAATCAGGAAACTGACTTTTTAAAAAGGTATATGAAGATGTAAATAAAAGGGTGCCAGCCTACCCACTTAATAAACACTGAGTGATTTTCAGGTACTAAAACATTAAATGGATTACCCTTTCCCATAAAAGGAGGTCCTGAGCCCATATTGGCTCCTCCTGTGAGCTCCAGTGTCTGTTCATGTACCCCTATGAGCAAGAGGAATCGGGATTCCCCCCCCCATTCTAAAGGAAATTTGTTATCATCTGTGCCAGGATCTGACTACCATCTAGGACCGATCACTAGGGCTTGCACAAAATGATCATTAGATCAGGTCCCCTGAAGATCCCACACCATATCTGCTGCTTTGGGGACAAGCTAATAATGGCTATGCACACAGAATCCTGGGTTTTAGCAGATAAAAATTCAGACTTAATATTGCCCACGATGTTCAAGATCACATCAGAGAGAATAATTTGTCATGAGGATAAATAAATAATACATTTGCTAGTTAGCTTGCAAATAAATGATGACTCCTGGAAACTGTACCGATTCGAAACCTATCTTTTACAGCAAAATTGGGCCCACCATCCAGGCAGAGCTGCTCCTCCATTTCTGACTTTAATGTTCCTGCTTCAGCACAGGTATTCCTTTTCATTAGAGCTTTTCAACCAGGAAAGCTAATACCTGAATATATTATTCTGTATATTTACCTCAAACTTAATAGTACTGAAGCTTGGAGCAGTTTGCATGCATGGAATACTAACAGGGAAGAGCAGAGCAGTGGAAGGAAAGAAACAGAAATGAGATGGACAGGGACAGTGTTCCTTACTCAAGAGTAACGTAAAAGTCAGAGCAAGCCTCTCAGATAGGCAAGCTGGTCACAGGCAAAGTATTTTGAGAAAGGTTTTTTTTTTTTTTAATAGCAAATATATATATATATATATATATATATATATATATATATGAGTCTGACAGCAGAAATTTTCTGTAACTTCTACCAAATAGCGAGCATGTGGGATGAAAAAAGAAAAGACACAAATATAGGTGAAATGCTAAGACTATGAGTAGAAAGGATGGTTAGCTAAATGGATCCCTACTCTTAAGGACCTGTAGTAGAGTCTGGATTTGTAAAGAGGGGTACTTCCAAAAAATAGGAATCTTTTTGTTTTAAATGACTGCACCCTGGGAATGTGGGAGTTCCTGGGCCAGGAATTGAATCCAAGCCTCAGCTGTTAGCTGTGCCGCAGCTGAAGCTATGCCAGATCCTTAACCCACTGCACAGGGCTGGAGATTGAACCTGCGCCCCCTCAGTGACTTCAGCTGCTACAGCGAGATTCCCAGTCCACTGTGCCATAACAAAAACTCCAGAAGTCATTTTTTAACAACAAAAGAATACTGATAGGATATCTGAATCCATGTGATAGTAATGTCACTGATCCTTTGGTATTTATAGACAGAGTACGATGTTAGGAAATGGCTGGTGAACCAGTATCAGGAATTTTTGTTTCATAATACTCTTATCGTAATTTTGAGCTATAGTTTTCACAGTGCATTGCTATATAAATTTCCAGGTATATATTTATAATTTGTCACACCAACTAAGCAGCCAACTCCTCAGGAGAAATCATGCATTTTACTTTGTATTCTGCTATATAGCACCTAGCATGTTGCTTGCCACATTAAAATACACACACACACGTATACAAGACACCCGCTCCCCCCCAATACTCATATGTGGTGGGACTGGATTGGAGCTGGGTGGTGGTGCCTTCAGACATGTGGTGATTGTTTATGGCAAAGAATAATCTCTTACAAACACTTTGAAGACAGGGACCTCTCGGTATCCCCAGCGTCGGGAATGAAACCTAGCACAGAGTGGGTACCAGTGATTGGCAAATATAGAGGCCTCCTTGATTGGTGATTCTATTTAAGGTACTGTCCCACTTTGTACCCTGCATCTCTACAGTCCTTTCACTTCATCGTTCTCTCAGAGGATGATTAGGCACAAGGTGGAACTAAAATTCAAGAGAAGAAATTGGGTCAAATAAGCCTCAGGTGTTGAATTTGACAGGCAAGAAAATGTGTGATGCCCCTGAGCTGAGGAACTGTGAGGTGTCCTGACATGAACCGGGCATAGGAGAGGGAGAGGCTGACGATTATGCTGAGAGGCCGGAATAGAAGTGGAGGCAGCGACTGGGAAATGGCACAGCTCCAAGACTCGGGAGCCACGGCGGAAGCAGGTAATGATTTGTGGCTCTCTTAATCTCCGACAGAAACAAGGAAAGAGTTTCGATGAAGACGTTGAAAGGGATGGAGTATGATAAAATAAATCTGAGGGAAAATAAGCACCCAGCTTACACACACGTGAGCATAGTATGTGTGCTCTCACCTTGAGGTCACTGTCCAGAGTGCTCACTCTCCAGAGAGCCCTGTGACTCCCGTCTTTCCTTCCTGTAGGGGCTCACTCATTCATCACATCATCAGTGAGGTTTTCCCTGACCGTCAGGTTCAAAACGAAGCCATCCATTTCCCCACCCCTCTGTATAATTTGCTTGCCCTGTTTTTCTATATAGCATTCATCACTTGCCAAAATATCATCTCCATATTTATTTATGGTCTGTTTCTTTTGAACATAACAAAAGGGCCATGAGGGTAGGAGTATTGTCTGTGTTCTCTGCTGCCTCCCTAGCACCTAGACTAGTACGTAGAACCTAGTAGACACTGATGAATGGATGAATGAATGAATGATGGCAGAGTCCCCGTGGAAAGCACTGAGAACTGGAGAGGGCAGAATTCTTGATCCATCACAGATTTTTATTTGCTTGGATAATCAGGTTCTCTTCACTGGCTCCAGTGTGTCATCTGTAATATTGTGTGAGTTAGGAGAGGTTGAGAATAGGAATAGCATCATATTACCCCAGAGAAGCTACATGAGTCCATCTCTTTGAATTTCTTCTGTTTCATAGTCCTATGACTTTGTGAATCTAAGATTCTCTGATCTGAATATTCCATTTTCCCCCCACAGAGAAGGCTTTACCTTTAAATCAAATGAATATCTCAATTTTACATGAAATCCAAAGATGATGAACTTTATTGGTGATTTATGTATGTTTATACATACACACATAATAACACATATGTATGTATACAAACACAAGATAAAAAAGAAATCAAAATAAACAGTTTTTGTGCTGTTAGTCTACCAGTTACTCTATATTGGCAAACTGGCTAATATATCTAGTTGAACCAAGAGGAAGGACATTCAGAGCAGTTTTACTGATGTATTTGCTTTTTTACTACCTGTTATTTAAAAGAATAGACCAAATGCAGTAAACAATTCCCTAGCTGTTATTTAGAGAAAGGTTTGAGCTTCAATCGATATGATATTTTGCTCTGTAGGTATTGGAAATCATTCCATTCCTGTCACTAATTGCTTTGATATTCTGCAGAAGTACAAAGTGTCAGCTATTTATTAATAAATCTGTTTTTGTAATAGGGGGTGCATCTTTACTGTTAATCATGTACCAGCAGAAAAAGTACCGAAGCCCTGAATAGAGCATGTAATGAAAGACTCTGTCAGTGTATGGCATATCTCTTGATTAAAAAGCCAGTGAAGGGATACAGAGGAGAAGGACAGTATACATAGAATTCTTCCAAAGCCTTCATCACCAGTGATCAGTCTTACATGGATTAAAAGCTGTCAGATATAATCATTTATCAAGCAATTGTGGAATGGGGAAATATAAAATTAAGAAGAGATTTCTGATCGCTTGTCACAGCCAGCCACTGGGCAAGGCTTGCATGGAACTCATGAGATTAAGTAGATAAAACACATGTTTATTTGATTCTCTGATGTAACTAAATTGAGAAATGTTTGCAGGACAGATTTGTCATCTTTTTCACTCAGCAGTGAGTGATAGAAAAAGCAGACCTCTGTCTTCATCTTTTCAACAGAGCTCTTCTCCAGGCACAAACTGTAGCTCCGAACTGTCCTGGGAAACAAAATCATTTCCTCAGAAAAAAAGGAATATTGGAAGAATGTACTCCTCCATCACATCCAAGCCGTCATGTACTTAAACTTACTGCTGTATGCAGATGTCTATGAGTTATAATTTGGGGAGCATTGAGAAAACTTTCTTATTAGTTCCCAGGGATCATTTGTACCAGCCTTTTCCACTTTCTGAAATCATTATCACGGTGCTTGACAGTTTTAGGGACTCTAATCTTACAGACTGTCTTTCTTCTAGGTCCAGGGTAAGGGTGTTTAAAGACTAGCTTCAGGATGGCACCAACAAATGAACTGTATCATGATAAGAAATATGGTAAAGCTTCTGCAGACCCTTGCTCAGAAACTCAGAAGATCTGAATGTGCTTATGGGGCCCTCACTTAGTCCCAAAAGACAACTAGACTCTATGCTCTGACAAAAACTCTAAAGCTTTACAGAACATGGGAATTAAATGCCTATTACTATGTGCTAAGCAAAGAGGGAGGAATACAAAGTGACTTCTGTTCCTAGTGGGAGGTGAGTGTATAAATAAATAACTGCACACATGCAATATGCCAGTCGAAGAATATGTTTCTTGGGGTTTATATAGGAATTAGTTACACACTGGGCTTGAGGGAAAGGTTCAGTAAAGATTGATAGAGATGGACATTTAGGTGGTTTCCATGTCTCGGCTCTTGTAAACAGTGCTGTCTGTAATGAACATTAGGGAAACTGTGAGGAGGGGGAGTAGGGATAAATTGGAAGGATGGGATTAATATACACGCACTAGTGGGGGAAAAAATGTAATTGTAATGTATACATGTAAGGATAACCTGACCCCCTTGCTGTACAGTGGGAAAATAAAAAAATTAAAAAAAAAAACCACACACACACTACTATGTATAAAGTAGATAACTAACAAGGACCTACTGTGTAGTGCAGGGAGGTTTACTGAATCTTCTATAATAACCTATGGGGGGTGGAGAATGGATGCATGTATGTGTATAACTGATCCACTTTGCTGTAAGTAAGACAATACAACATAGTAAATCAATTGTACCCAGTACAATTTTTAAAAAGATTTATAGAGAAAGTGATTCTAAGGAGAGACTTCTAGAAGGATTTAGCTGGTCATCAGGTAGACCAGGAGTTTAAAATATTACAAAAAAAAAAAAAAACCCAAAAAGCAAACAAAACACAGAAAAAGGAAACCACCTCACACAATTCCTGGTACCTCTCCTACCCCTGCTCCTTCTAATTCTCCCCACCCCAGGCTGAATCATTAATCTTTCTCTTCTGTAGCAGCTTTCATTCTTATAGTGCTATGTAGCTTAAGAATATTTACATATAGTTTCTCATTTAATCTTCTAGCCACCTTCAGTGGTTTGTAGGCATAGCCATGATTGGCCAAGCACTGCAGAAAATTTTCTGAGTGGTGCTTTTCCCAAATTTTCCAAGGAGATACATAGAAGGCTCCATTCGACATGCATAGAAGAAAAGTTAATTCATTACATGTTGTGGATGTCATAGGGCGTTAAGACTTAATTCTGTGGTTGAGCAAGTATAGGATAGACTTTCACCAAACTTAGCGCCTCTGTCCTGACGGCAAAGATAAGAACTATACTTTTCAGCTTCCTCAGAAGTGAAGTGGGACCAATTGACTAAGTACTATTCAATAGAACTCATAGAATTGACATGCAGACTTCTCAACTAGGCTAATAAAATCATCCAGCATACCTCTCCATATGCTTTCCCTACTCACTGGCTGAAATGAGAGAACTCTGAAGATAATAGAGAAGAACAGAGCCACAGGGTTGAAGGATCTTGAACTGCTAAGTTGCAGTGTCAAAAGCCACCTGCCACAAACCATTGTTGAACCCTTATACAAACAAGATAGAATGTTTTACTTTGTTAGCCATTAAACCTTAGGTGTTATGTCTTAAAGGGATTAGCCTTCCTTGATTAATTTAGCAGAAGAGGTATTATTTTCCAAGATTTACAGCTAAGGAAAGAATGATTCATGGAAAACGAAACTTTGACCAAGGCAAAATGGGAATTGGTGATAGAAGCTCCACTTGAATGCACACCACATAATTCTAGAACCTGTGCTCTTATCCTTCTCCACATCTCCTCTACTTTGAGGTCAAAGAGTTGTGCCACTGCTGCACAAGAACTAGGCCCAGCATAAATGCTCTTCAATAACTAGTGACTGGATGATTCTAGCCAGCTGAATATGCTCTTTAGCCTTGAAGATAGAACCCTATTTTGTGTTCCCTTCATAGTTAGCTGAGCACTTGCCCATTTAATTACTGCTATGGAATTGGGGTGTGGCCAGTTTTCTACTACCCGGTGCCACAGAGACCCATCTCTGTTTGTTCAGCAGCTTTGTTACTCAAAGCAGGATCTGTAGACCAGGAACATGGTCATTCCTGGGAAGTTATCAGAAATGCAAAATCCCAGGTTCCACTCCAAACCTATTGGATCAAATCTGCAGCTTAACAAAATATCCAGGTGATTCTTACGCATGTTAAATTTTGAGAAGTGTTGGTCTACAGCATTGCTATACTTTGAGGTTTGCTTTCCTGAACTAGAGTGCCCCCAGCACCTGTGTCTCTTCTAACCAATGTTGTCTTCATGTCAGCAAGTCTCTATGCATCCTTTTACTTTGACCACACTGTTATCTGGCTGCAACTGCATTGACACGGACACCTGCTTTGACTCAGATCTAACCTGGCTTTGACTTCCCTTCATGTGCTCTAGCCATCCCAGACTGAGAATCTGGTGCCCAGTGCAGGCATCAGCTCTTGTAAAATTAGGTGTATACTCAAAGGAGTAACATTTTAAATGCTCTATAGTGACTTAAGGTTTTATACTAGCCCCGGATACTGAATGGGAATCTATGAGAAATGAGCCCTTGACTAATCAATGATTATGCAAGTCTCCGTTAGAGGGAAAAGACCAGGACATAAGGAGTTATCCTCGCAGGGCCTATTGTGTTAAGCACCCGATTTTATTCATTTTTTGGATTAATTAGCATTTTCTCATTCTCCTCCACCACATAACATGTTGGTTTACTTTCCTCTTATGACATTGTAAAAATAAAACTAATAATTTCAACTCTCTTCTTGTTAATGAGAATATATTACTGCTCTTAACTGAACTACTTTGAATGTCAGCAGGGAAGGATGATAGCATCTTCTGTGTTTATTGCCACCCAGGCATCAGGCTTTGAGAATCAGCCAGGAATAGAAGTGCAGAGGCTTGTACTCTGAGGTAACACAGCTAGTCTCTGAACTGGGTGGCTCAGATATTTTAGTAGGTCATATTTAGAGTTTCTGGCCTTGAAATTCAATTACTCAGAAATAACTCTAGACAAAAAGCTCAACATCACTGATTATTAGAGAAATACAAATCAAAACTACCACGAGATACCACTTCACACCAGTCAGGATGGCCATCATCAGTAAGTCCACAAATAACAAGTGCTGGAGGGGGTGTGGAAAAAAGGGAACCCTCCTGCACTGTTGGTGGGAATGTAAGCTGCTACAGCCACTATGGAGATCAGTATGGAGATACCTTAGAAATCTATCCATAGAACTACCATGTGACCCAGCAATCCCACTCTTGGACATATATCTGGACAAAACTTTGCTTAAAAAAGACACATGTTGTGAGCCACACGGGAAGTCCAATGAGAACTATGTCTAGATACTCATGTTGCAACAGAACAAAGGGTGGGGAAAAAATGTAATTGTAATGTATACATGTAGGGATAACTTGATCCCCTTGCTGTACAGTGGGAAAATAAAAAAAAAAAAAGTTAAAAAAAAGACACATGATCCCACTCTTGGGTGTACATGCGGACAAAACTTTCCTTAAAAAAGACACATGCACCTGCATGTTCATTGCAGCACTATTCACAATAGCCAAGACATGGAAACAACCCAAATGTCCATCGACAGATGATTGGATTAGGAAGTTGAGGTATATATACACAATGGAAAACTACTCAGCCATAAAAAAGAATGACATAATGCCATTTGCAGTAACATGGATGGAACTAGAAACTCTCCTACTGAGTGAAATAAGTCCGAAAGAGACAAATACCATACGATATCACTTATATCTGGAATTTAATATAAGGCACAAATGAACCTTTCCGTAGAAAAAAAAATCATGGACTGGCAGAATAGTCTTGTGGTTGACAGGGGGAAGGGGAGGGAGGGGGATGGTTGGGGATCTTGGGGCTAATAGATACAAACTATTGCCTTTTGAATGGATTAGCAATGAGATCCTGCTGTGTAGCACTGGGAACTCTGTCTAGTCACTTATGATGGAGCATGATAATGTGCGAAAATAGAATGTATACATGTATGTGTAACTGGGTCACCATGCTGTACAGTATAAAAATGTATTGGGGAAATAACTATTAAAATAATAACAAAAGATTTTAAAAAAGAAATAACTCAGATATTTATTGGGAATCTTAGCATGTGGCCCATTGTTCTCCAACTACTAACAAGTAAGGAAGATTTTAGTGGCATCTTTGTCAACTATCCTTGGAATGCAGGGGAGGGGAGTTTGGATTCTTGGGCCACAAGGCTATGTCTCAATTCTGGCTCTATCCTTGCTTGACCTTGTGGAAGTTACTTAACCTGTCAGGATCTCAGTTTCCTCCCTGAAAAATGGATTTACATGGTTCTTGTGAGGTTAAATAGTAAGACATGGAAAGTATTTGGAGTAGAAGAGAGCAGTCCACAATCATCCAGAAAAATCAATCCTTCTCTTTTGTGACCGTTTTCACCATTGTTATCTTTGGCACGTGTAAAAAGAAAGGATTTAAAATAAACTAGTCATATCTTTGGCTGAAATGTTTCCCTCTGTTTCTTGACTGAAAAACACACCATGTAAGTGTTGAAAGTAACCATATCAAATGCCACTAGCGTCATTGATAGGAGCCCTAGGCTACCAAGAAGCCATGTGAGGGCATTGGACATAGAGGTTAAAATAATAATTGTTTTATCATTTTGTTGAACACTCTCCTTGGCTTCTCCCTTACTGATAGTGTAGCTTTCCAGACTTCTGGTCTGATTTCCCACATGGTCTTAATTATACATGGCCACAGTAGTCTTGAGTTGATCTGACATCAAAACAAAACATTGTTTCTGAGTTCCTCTATCAGTCCCTGGTTTGGGGAGTTCTGTTTGAAAGCAAGCTTTCTTACAGTGATCAGTATCAGTATGATAAGGAACAACAGCTTAGTTGTCAACTCTCATGGTTCACATGCCTCTTAAGACTCTAAGTGTCTTGTGTGATTCTGATATTTCATCTCACATTTCCCTCTTCTCTGTTGTCCAATCATTTGTTAATGATACCAAAGTGTAACACACTTTCAGGGTGTTATGTCCCCTTCAAATCTTTTCAGAACTGATTTAATACCATTTTACGGGCCTGGGCAATTCACCCAAACCCTTAAATCATTTTTCTTTCCCCAGCTTAAAGCCTTTCAATTCTGTTCCTTCACTGATAAGGCCTAACATTATAACAGCTTACAATGTTCTCACTCTTAGACATGTAAGGGAAAATAACTGTAGGATCACTGCCAGTGTTTATCATGGAGTATTTTTTTTTTAATGGAGCATATCACAGAGTACGAAAACAACTAACATTTACCAAACACTATTTTCATATTTAGAAAATGTCTTTGAACAGGAAATGACAATTGTGGCCAAGTTAACTGTGACTTGCTTCCAGTATATTTTCAGCAGCATTATTTTCAGAATAACCAAATCTTCACATTGACGATACCACTTTTCGTTAAAAACAAATATTGAAAACAGACAAAAACCTATTATGCATTGCTTATAAAACAAAGTTGAAATTTTTAACATTTTATTCAGAGTTACAATTTTTTTCCCAGCACCTATTCCATTTCTACAGACCCAGTGATTTTCTTCATTGAGTGTAACTACTTTTCTAGTTTTTGCCTTCCTAAATATGTCTGTCGTAACTCATTTTTCCTTTTTCAACATTCTTATCATGGAATAATTATTTTAGCACATCCTAGATTCCCTATTGTTTGAGGATAAGGTTACATGTCATATTCATTATTGTAGTCCTTATTTACAGGGAGTAATGTCTTATGTATTATAGATTCTAATTAAATATTTTCCTGGAAACTAAATGAATAAATGGAAGGGAAAAAAGTGGGAAGATAATAAATATCAACTGGAAGTACTGGGTTATAATTCTGGTTCTGCCTCTAAAAATATGCCTTTGGATAAATGTGTCAGGTAGACTTTATGACCTCCACCTCCTAAGGTTCATACCCTTGTGGGGTAACTTTCTCTAGTGTGTAGGCAGGTTCATGACTTGCTTTTACTCAGTAAAACTCAGTGAAGGGCCGAGATGTATGAGATTGCATAATTGCATCGCATGACGTGGTGGTGCTCATCTTCACAGGGTTTCCTTCTCTCCCTTTCTGCCTTCGAGGAAGCAAGTAGTCATATTGGGAGCTACACATGAAGAGGAACTGTGGATGGCTGCTAGGAGCTAAGGAGGGCTCTAACCAATAGCCAGCAAGAAACTGAAACTCTCAGCCCTACAACCCCAAAGAATCAAATTCCTCCAATACGTTGAATGAACCTGAAAGTGGTTCTATGCCAGTTGAACCTCAGATGAGGCTGCAACCTTGTATGACATCTGTATTGCAGCAAGGTAATACCCTAAGCAGAGGACACAGATAAACTGTGTTCAGACACATGACCCACAAAAACTGCCAGAAAACAAATGTGAGTTGTTTTAAAATTGCTGCGTTTGTGGCAATATCATTACATAGCAATAGGAAACTAATACATGAAGGGACTCACTGATTACCATTTCCATAGTTGTAAAATATAAATAAAATTATCCTTCCTGCCTTCACCATGATATTTTAAAAAACAGTTAAAATGAAAAGACAATACATTTAGAGAAATTTAAAATGCTAAAACACTATATGAACATTTTAAGAGAAACATTTTACTAATACGACTCCATTTATTCTTCCAACAACTCTTTGAAGGATATAATATTATCATCCCTCTTTTATAGCCAAGGGAACTATTATAGCTATCTTCCAGATGAAGAACTTGAATCTCAGAGAGGTCAATTAACCAGCTAAAGACAACATAGTTTGTAAATGGTGGAGCTCAGATTTAAATTCTGTATTGAATTCCAAACCTTGACACTTTCTACTGTGTAAAAGTAGATTGCTAGTAAAACAAAGTATGTTGAGAACCACATGAGGCCCATACCTATGCCTATATGTTTTCAGGAGAAGTGTTTTCAGAATAACAAAAATCTTGAGGGCAAATTTAGCATTTTACAATTATGATAAAAACTATAATTCTTAGGTTTAATGAAGTAAACTAAATTGTCCTAAAACATCCTATTACAAATGCTATATCCCATAACAGGTTTGATTCAACAACAACAAAAGACATTTATCAGAGGCTTTTTATGTGTAGACCATTTTTGAGGACATAGCATTTATTAATTAACAAGAAATGAAAAACTAAAATTTTAATTGATTTTCTTTTCTCAATACAATCATCTCTTTTCCATAGCTTTCCTTAATCTGAGAAAGTAAAATAAATTCGGAAAACTCACTTCTGTTCTCTACTCTGCTAATAGCTTGTTACATCATTTTATAGAAACTGAGTAAACATCATTGAAGGCTAGAGAGGCTTATGTAAATACTGCCAGTAGCACATAATGTTAATCTTTAAATCCTACCATGGCCTTTGGGTAGAGAAATGTGTTGGAAGGCACATTTCTGGTCTCTTGCTATAAATCAGTCTTTATTGGCAGAGAGCCTGACATCCATTGGGCCATTATGTCATTAAGTGGATTCATGGTGCCAAAAAAAAAAAAAAAAAAAAAACAAACTAGAAATAGGATCAACTCTCCATTTTTCTCTCTAGATGCCTAACTCTTTGATCAACTAGAAGGGCCAGTGCTTTAATCCAGACCTCTTCAGCAATAAAAAGATTATACCAGGCAACCTCTTGGAAGCTCAATGGGCAGGCACATTTATCATGTATCCTTTACCTGAGGTGCAACAACTTCAGTCCTATTAGGGAAGGAATCCCCACTTTGGCATCAGGCCCAAATGGTATTCTTTCACTCATTACCATCAAAACAATTGATGTATTAGACTCACTTGTGGTGTGTAGAGTTCTCCATCAGTTGGGATATGAGGTACAAGAGTGGTAGTGATTGACACCCCAAATTGTCAGTCATGCCCTTTAATTACCGGAGGTTCAATCTTTGTACTCCCCTGTCTCCTGCCTTTGAAGAGTACCTTTATTGAATTTATGTGAAAATCTATGAAAATGGCTCTCAAACCTGTAGTACTCTTTGTCATTGAATTTTAGTCCAACTGCCTCTAAACTTCCAGCTGCTTGCAAGTCATGAACCAATTGAGTATGATATGTGCCTTGAAATTAACCACATTGATTCTTAAATTGTGGTGATGAACACTTAGCTAATTAAACCCATAACTTTTCAGCTTCTTCCTCATCCTCACTGGATCTTGATTGGCTTCTAGAATTTGTATTTTTAATGAGTATTATGATACAAGAGCATTTAATAAAGTGTAATTGACCTGAAGGGCCGAAAGACCTCTCAGTTTTACTCTTTGGCAACATCCCACCTTTCTCTTTAATGACTCATAGTGCACCCTGAGATCCATGCCATCCTCTGTACCTATCTTCCCACCTCACCTCTGGCTATCTCTGATGTCAGGGATTCACACACCCTAGATCTGATTCCTAACTTGATGGTGATTTTATAATAAGCCTCCAAATGCCCCAGAACATTTGCTCAGACTGTTCCAGATATTTTTAAAAAATTGTCATTATGGAAAATTGTAAACATACACAAAATAGGGAGAACAGTTTAATAAAACTCTGCCTACCCATTGCTAGCTTCAACAATCAGCCATCCGTACCTCAGTCATGTCCCCTCACCTTTGAAATGACTCTCAGATGTCATGTTTTATTTGTAAAATATTTTCCTATGACTTTCTAAAAGTCGATAAATCTTTTTAAACCTCAATATCATTTTCATACATACAAAATAATCATTTCTTAATACTAGCACAATTCCAATTAGTACACATTAAATTTTTCTCAAATCTTGATCTCTCGTCATCACCGTTGTCATCGTCATCATCAACCTTCTGTAATTTTTAGTTTGTGCGGTCAGATTCCAAATAAAGAAATACATTGACTTTGGTCGATATAGCTTTTACATCTAAGTTTCCTTTTCATATCTTTTTCTTCCTTTGCTATTTATTTGTTGAAGAATCTAAATTATATTTTCCTGTAACATTTACTGCAGAAATTGTTGATTATATTTCCTGTAAGCTGAAGTTAGACTTAAAGAGCTGATCAGATTTAAATTCTGATCTTGGCAGTTCCTGTCTGGTGAGCAGAAACGTATCCTACTAGTATCCATGAAGATGTGGGTTTGATCCCTGGCTTCACTCAGTGGGTTGGGGATCTGGTGTTGCCGTGAGCTGTGGTGTAGGTCACAGACATGGCTCGGATCCAGCATTGCTGTAGCTGTGGTGTAGGCTGGCAGCTGTAGCTCCCATTTGACCCCTAGTCTGGAAACTTCCATATGCTGCAGTTGAGGCCCTAAAAAGCAAAAAAACAAAAACAAAAACAAACAAACAAACAAAAAGCATCATCTTTAGGTAAGAATACTTCAGAAGCAGGATTTTTTGTTTTCATTTGGGGTTTCATCATATCTGCTTGTTTTTATTTTTGTGGTGTTAGTAGCCATTGATAATCAGCACCTCAATCCATTGTTTCATTATGGTACATCAAGTGTGATATGGTGATATTCTCATTATTTCATTCTTTCTTTTTTATTCAATAATGAGAGAATATCCTAGAAAGAAAGAACATTTACTTCCTTAACTATTTGTTTACTTCGAGGTATAAATATTTTGGGAATAACAGGTGAAATGCTTGACTCCTTTATTTACCAGTATTCACTAGGTTCCTGAACATCTTTCAGAAGTGACCAAGCAGTTTCAAAAAAATAAATGTGGTGGATTTTCATGCATTTAAACATATTTGAAGTGCTTCTGTCCACTATAGTTATTATCCTCCTTGATGCTCAGATTTTCTTATCTCTTATCCCAGTTTTTTTTTTTTGAGTTTTATGATTCCTTTTCTGCCTTTCAGTCTACTGTATTTACCAAATGTGACATATGAACTCAGCATCACTCAGCTAGCTTTTGCTCCTAATTGCTTATTTACTCCATTGACACCTGAAAGAAGAGTGTTTGAGTGGACTAAGTATAAACTCTACTCTGCTTTATGTCAGTTATGATTGTGTCAACGTCCTGTAGGCAGTCAGGTACTTGAATCTGGAGTTAAAAGTGGCTAAGCTTGGAGATAAAGGTGTAGAAACACTGTCTCATAAGTAGTGGTAGAGCCATCAAAGGCAATGAAATTCCCCAGAAGACTGAAGAGATAAGGTTACAGCCCCACATTACACAGTGCACAGAGAAAAATGGAGCAAGGGAAAGAATCAAAGAGTGGCATGAGAGAAAACTGGGCAACCAGGACAGGGTGATTTAAGAGAAGCCAGATGGGGAAAGGAAGTATTTAGAGAACAACTCCAGGGAGAGGGCTTAGAGTCTCTCGAGTTTATCATTCAAGAGGCAATTAGTAACCTTCATCAGATGAGTAAAGAGTGGCTCAAATTGATTAGACAGCCTGCTCCAAAATCATAGCTGATAAGCAGCTGAATGAGAATCCAAACCCTGGTATTCAGACTCCAAAATCTCTGCTCTGGCCACTCTGCAATTGCTCATCAATCAACTGCATTGTAGTTTCCATGGCAAATAGCTATCCACATTATCCCTGGAGGTGTAATCGTTATGACATCCTATCTAGATGGGATTTAGAGTCTATTTGGATGTCCCTGATGGCTGTGATACAGATCTCACTCTTGGCCTCATAAAAAAAATGTTATAAAGGAGGCCCAATTCTCTAGTTCTTCTGGCACTAGTATTTTCTGCTCTTAAGTACAGTCCCTCAGTCCATAACTGCCTTAAGACAAGCTGGGATGTGTGTGGGGGCGGGCATTGGGTGGGGAGAAGGGAACCCACGTATGTGCATTTATTTGCGGGCAGACTATGCTGATGGCATTTCTGTGATCAAGGACTGTTCTACATGATCTCATTATTTAGCTATAGTGCTAAACACCCATAGATAATGGACCTGGCCTTGACAGAGGTGACCTTGGTCAGTTCCAGTCTTCCCAGCCCTGAAATTATAGTGGTTATAAAGGTTAAGAATAAGAAGGAAGAATCAGCACTGTTTCAGAAATAGGCTTCCAATCAGAGAGCCAGAATTTTACCCAATTTGCCTCAATCAAGTTCTCTACATTTTCTCCCATAGCTCTTATTTTTTTCCCCCCCTACATGTATTGTTAGTATTTTATTCTTTGACGAATGTTCCTAAAACATCCCACTAAGACTGAAAGGTAAAGTTAAGAATACTTTTATAAGGATATAACATGTGTACTGACTGTTCACTCTGCAAAATCTTGATCATAGGGTTTATGATACACCTAGTTAATGGATTTCTAATCTGGTTAAATTTGTGTCTGTAATAGTTGTTCTTATATCATGGGTTACCTTTCCCTTCAACGTTCTGTTCATTCATTCCCATATCATTCATTCGTTAGTTGTTTCGTAAGCATGGTGGCTTTGCAGATGCTCTTCTTTCCCCCTGAGATCTCTGTCCTTCCTACCATCATGTCCATCCACCTTCCCTCCTCTCTCTACAATGGACTGAGTGACCCTCTCTGTGCGCTCCTAACGCTGCCTTCATACTTCTACCACAGTGGAGTTATCTTTTTTCTCTCTGAGTAAGTTATCTGAAAAAGGGGAAATGTTTTATGTATTGTTGTGTCTCATATATGTAGGAACTCAGTAATAGGTATTTGCTGTGATGAACAATCTTTGTTTAGAGCTCAGTATATGAAAATCACATAATGCTGTCAGAATCATGTTGTCTAAATGGTCGGGGTTGATAAAGTCTGAAATAGCAGTGCAATACAAGACTTTTATAATTTGTTTGATTTAGCATTTATATATCTATATATTTGCATGTGTATGTATTATTTTCAACATAAACAGTTAATATAAGCCTGGGGAGTAGATATGTCAATATGCATACATGTTCAGAGAAGGTAGCTACAGATCAGGTTATGTAGACTATAAGCAAGTACATTGGTAAGTCCTATAAAGAATCCAGAGGAAAGAGACTTTAATGGTGCAACTTAAATCTCCTCTCCTTCTCGCCCCCACCACCTCCTTTTTTGTATCTGGGTCTCCTTATTTTGAAAGTGTATAACAATAACTACTTGTAGTACCCAGTAGGTACTAGAATGAGGACCTCTTTCATATCAATAGTTTTCTTACCTTGCATTTTGAGCTACACACTAAGCAGCAGGAGGGCCGAGGTCATGCCTGATATGTATACAGAGCCTGCAAAATGTCTAGACTGGAACTGTAACATAGTATAAGCTTGGTGAATGCTCAGGGATGAGTGCGTAACCTATGGAGAATTCATGCATGTCATATTAGGTTAAACAGCACACAGACTCAGGGACAAAAGACAGGTTATTTCCAATGGATTTACTGGAATGTTTGGCTCTGTCCTCAAACAAAAATAGAAGTAAAGAACTCTCTGGGTTTGAACTATGCTCAAGTTTGCAAACCATAAACAGCCAATGAAAAAGGATCATATTGTGAATTCTCTGAGGTCTCTTTCATGGAGTCTCCCTGAAGTAAGAAGATGGTGTAATGATGACTGGGTTTTCAGAGGACGTGGACCACGCTCCTCTGTGAAAGAGTTTAGATATGCACTTAGCATTTGAAAGACTTCCCAGATAGGAAGAAAGACGTTCAGCAAAGTTACTGTCTTGAATAATTTTAACACCACCAACAGAGATCCCAAAAAATGACCATCTCTTTATATTTTTAAGAATTACCTGTTTTCCTTGTGTTCATGAAATGTGATCTCTTGAATGTCTAGAAGAAACGTCATCCCTAAATATTTAATACCATTGGGTTTCCAACTCGAAAAAAAAAAATTAAAAGAAAAAGAATACTTTCGGTGACACTTCTTTGAATTTTTGATGCCTGCTTCCTTTTCCACAGAACAATGAATATTTCTTAACAAATTAATCTGGCTGTTATATTGTAATCTTTCTGGTTAACCTTTGCCATTTTCATTGGTGGGGTTGCTTTTATAAAACTTCTGGAATTTGCTTGGTACATGTTTGTAGTTGATATATCTCTGTTTCTCCCTCTAGCTCTACCTCGTAAATATCTCTCATCTCCCTTGAAGGACAAAGCCCAGTTTCAATAATACAAAATTATGCCTTTTTTGTTTTTATTGATATCTAGTTGACATATATCGTAGTTTTTAGTGTACAACATAATGATTCGATATGTGTATAAACTGTAAAATTATTACAAGTAAGTTTATTTACCCTATATCATCACATATAGTTACAAATTTACTTTTTCTTGTGATGAGAATTTTTAAGATTGCTTCTCTTAGCAACTTTCAAATACACAATATCATATTATTAATTATGATTAATGTAGTCACCATCCTGTACATTATATCCCAAGGACTTATTTTTCTTACTATTGGAAGCTTGTACCTTTACTGGCTACTACATATGCCTTATTTAGGATGTCAGACTAGGTACTCAGGATTTTAAGATCATAAATCTTGAAATCACACATCAGACAAGGTAGCTTTCTGATGTTTCATGATGAAAGTAAATACATTATATGGACACAGTTTTCTCTAAATGAAGTGTGCAGTTTTCATGCCTTTGTTTAAAATTTAATGCTTTTGAGGATTATCATTTTATTTATTGTGCCTCAAAATTCAGATGCAATTAAGAGATCAAGAAAGTTATTTTGGTGCCTGGTGAGTGACCAGGTTCATTTCTGTTCTTGCCGGAGGACAGATTCCTGAATCACTGGTAGGTGTTTCAGTCCTAACAAAAGCTACACTCGTAATTGTCTGGTCAGTTGTTAGGAGATTCAATACATTGATCAAAACACTTGCTCAAAATTGTCTTCTTGATAATTGCTTTGTAGCCCGTTTGTTGCTTTTGGTTATTGCTGCTGCTGCCACTGCCAGACCATAGCTGACCAGCAGACCAACCTCAAGCCATGTTTCATTATCTTCCCTTCCGTGAAGTGAAATCACTCCATGACATTGCCACCTGCACTGCCTTCTCAATATAAAAATAAGTAATGTACACACATTACTCACTGCATTTCACCTAATTCCAGTTCTGGCCCTAACATTAATTGCTTTGATATTGACCAGTATTGCTTAATGGCTTGGAGCCTTAGTTTTCTTATTTATAAAATATATGGACTTGACAGATGTTTTCCAGGATGCTTTCCGTCTCTGATAGTCTATGATCTTATATGATCAAATGAAATGAAATTCATTAAATGCCAAATGAAGGCAATGGATTATAATGTCAGTGAAGATGATTAAAGAAGGTGAGTGGGTTGAAATTGCACCTCAGTTTATCCACAGAGTTATTTATTGCACCAGGATTCCGATCTGCTGAGAGGAGGAGGCATGAAAAAAGTAATCTTTCATAACCTGGTTATATGATGCTATCCATTTTCTACAGTGTACTCAAGATTTTTGCGATTATTTTTGGCACCCTTCACACACACACACACACACACACACACATACACACACGCGTGCGCAGATATCCAATACTTACTGATGACTCCAGAATTAAAATGTACGCTGTCATTGAGTTTATTTTTCTCTGTGGCTATATAATCACTACATTTTATAAGGCTTTTATGACTTTGCATTTGGCCTATGTGTGTGGGTCTTCATGTAATGTGAAAATTCTAGCTGTGTCCTTAATGTTGTCAAATTAATTTATTACAAGGGTACTTTTCTTTTTTGCTTTTTAAGGGCTGCGACCCATGGCATATGGAAGTTCCCAGGCTAGGGGTCAGATCCATGCTGCAGTTGCCAGCCTACGCCACAGCCACAGCAACGTGGGATCTGAGCCACATCTTCGACCTACACCACAGCTCAGGGCAATGCCGGATCCTTAACCCACTGAATGAGGCCAGGGATCGAACCTACATCCTCATGGTTGCTAGTCAGGTTCGTAAACCGCTGAGTCACAAGGCTGCAGCCACAAGCCACAAGCAAATACCCCAAGGGTTATTTTCTTATTCAAGTTATGTATGGTCTGGAAAAATTTACAAAGTGTTTCCTTCCTTCCTTCTTCCTTTCCTCTCTTCTTTCCTTTCTCTCTCTTCCTCCTCTTTCCTGTCCCTTCTCCAAAAGTAAATTCTGCTGCTTTGGAGTCAGTTTTTATTTGATAGACAATTACTATAAAAATAGATGGAGGCTGTAAACTGGAGGGTGGTGCCTGGCTCAGGTTAGTGCGAATGGTGGATGACTAGAGAAGGAAGAGTGTATACCTGTGGGGAGAGGAGGTGTTAACACAAGCAGAATTTATTTAATAAATCTCCCGCCCAATGCTACCTGTCCCTGGTTTTGGTGACTTACCTCAGCCTCAGCTTAGGGCACTCAAGAACCCAAACATTTAAACACTTAACTCAAATGTCCTGATGATTCCTTCAGAAATTTTAACCCATGGAGGTGTAAATTATTTTCTTCTAGAGGATGTGATTAAACTCTGTTCTATGACATGAGGCATATCAATCAAAATGTAAGTCCTAAAATATTAAATAAATATCAGTTGAATACCCATGGTTATGTTCTTTCCTGATATAGAACATTGTCATGTATTTTTGCTTGCTTAGCCTCCATCTCTTCTTTGATAATCATATTTAAGTTTTCCCCTAGGTAACTGAATTTCAATTTGATTACAACCTACCATAAGAATGTCTTCAACACTAGTAAACACTATTTAATATGAAATAAAGTCTTTATAAATTAATATGTAATTACCTATGATATCATCTGATGTTTTTCTTTTTTCCCTTCTTCACTTTTTCTCTTCCATACTATCCCCTTCTATTCTGTCTGCTAAAAGTAAAAACAAAAACAAAAAGAACACTTGGTTATAGCTTAGCAAATTGATTTCATTTTTATGCACTTACTATTGTGTCCAGTTGTTTGAAAAATTGTCCTACAGTTCACTCTTTCCTGTGTTTAATACATGTGCTTCTGGTGAAATTTATAGAACATCCAGTTCTAACTGTGGAGAACGTGAAGTGACACAATCAAAACATCATATTCCTCTGACCTATGTGCTATGTTCGGCTATAGAAATGTGACATAAGCATTGTAAGTTACCCTGACTCTTTGTTGTTCAGTAGGACTTTCTGTCCTTTTTGATAGAATTGAGGGGGTGGGCTAGATATAGAGTCTAGAGCTGCTGCAGCCATCTCTCACAAAAGACAAGCTATCTGTCTGAAAATGAAACTTAGAGGAAGAGCCTTTCTGAGAGGTGGAAGGAGGAAGGAAATTTTACGTAATTGAGTGCTAAGGTTGGAGGAGGTGAATTGATGGTCCATGATAGCATATGTAGAAAGTTACAGAGCTAAAATTAGGATGTGCTTGTTTGTTTCCTTATATGATGCTGTTCCCTCTCATGTGGTGCTTTCTTCTACCCAGATCCAACAGTTAACCTTCCTTCTGTGCTTCTGCATTACTTGTGCCCCTGCTTCCGCAACATGATTGTAAGGTCTTTATGGGAAGTTGATAGGATAGAAAAAGCATCAGCTTTTGAGCCATACAAACCTATTCCAGTTCAGTTTCTTTGGGTGGAAGCCGACTTCCGTAAGTGATTCTCCCCATTATGCACCTTTCCACCTCTTAATATTCTGCACTAGAACTCCTGAAACACTGCTTCATATACCTCCCACGCCCTCCCAGTGGTCAAAGCTTTGGAGCTACTATCTCTTATCACCAGATTATTTAAAGAGAGAAAAACAGAAGACAAAAACCTTCTAGTACTTTGTAGACATGGTACATAACCTCTTTGAGTATTTTTGGCTTTACCTAAAATGGGATTTTTCATTAAAAAACGTTTAAGTGCCATTGGAAAATGCACAGGACCTATCTTCGTTAGAGTAGATTTTTCCATGTTTTAGAGAATTACATGTTCCAAAAAAAAGTTTTTATATCAAAGGTTTTTATTGAAAAATTTTGAATGATATATTTAAAAAGAAAGAAAGAAAAGAAAAGGAGGCAGGGACACAGAGAGAGGACGTGTGTAGGTTCCTTGAGTTGGGAAGACGAGTTTGCCTATGTGGTAGAGTAGAAGGTTGGAGGGGAAAGGTTGGCCCAGAAATCTAAACATGCATATTCTTATGGTAATTTTACTTTGTTCTTAATTAAAGGAAGAGAATTTT
This sequence comes from Sus scrofa, assembly GCF_054392235.1. Classification (NCBI taxonomy): domain Eukaryota; kingdom Metazoa; phylum Chordata; class Mammalia; order Artiodactyla; family Suidae; genus Sus; species Sus scrofa. Next base: position 129,029,281 of record NC_139385.1, on the reverse strand, counting down.
ATGAATCTGGGAAACACTATCCTCCCCTAAGGCTAAAAAGATAATCACTTACACATTCAATTATGTATCTCTCCAAAGAATTAACAGTATATAATGAATTCTAGGTATACAAGAAGTATCTTTCATTTTAGTAAAATGTACCCTCTGAAAGTGAAAATTTTCTGCAGTGTAGGTGGGTCGCCACTTTTGCAGGGTTGCATGTTTTGGGGGAAGGTGAAGAGAAGAGTATTGTTTCTCATTTAATTTTCAGCCTTATAAAAGCTTATGTCTCCATTTCCTCCAAAAACATCTGTTAAACTACAAAGCTGATTCAAGCAAACAAAAGAATTTGAAAGAAAGACCAAATGCTCTGTCTCCAAGAAGACATATTTAGCCTGGTTCCAATTGACATTCATATGCATTCAAAAGCAATTAAACTCTCACAAAAGCAGCACAGCAACAGAGTCTGGAGCACTCCTTGTTTTCAAGCATTTTAGAGCTCCTTTTCAGGAGGAGGAAGGCCTGGGGAGCTGATTCTCATTAGTTGTATTTCTAGCTCAGTAAGGCAGTAAACAGACAGCCTTCTCAGATGCTATTTGGCTCCAAAGTCCAGACCTGATTAAAAACTAAAGAGAAAAAAAAACCTTATCATCCTAACCACAGTCTCAAATATCCCCCACCTCCAGAGTTTTTATCCCAATATCCTAATTCCTCATGGCACTTAAAACCTTTAGGAATTGTTTGTTTACTTGTCTACTGTATATCTTTCCTAGTATAAATGTTCATTTAATAAGAGCCAGAAGCTTGCCTGCTGTTTATATCCAGGCACCTTGCCACTTACAGGTGTTTGGTGAATATTATTAAATGAACGAGTGAATGAATGGAATTTCTGTTGCAGAGTAAGAGAAATCATACACAAAGCTTGCTTGAGTCTTATCATTACATTTCAGTTTATTGTTTTACTTTTTGACATGAAAAGTCCTGCATGTGGTAGACTGATTGGTGAGTTGTAATTTTGGTGTGTGTTATATCCTTTCTCTCCCTTCCACTTTAGTAGCTGATAACCCTTTCAATTTTGAACTCTCGAGAGCAGGAATAATAGATATGCCATATTCCTTGTGTTTAACTTCATAAAGTATTCCAATGAAGCAGTAAAAATTAAAAGTGGGAATAGGTAGAGTAGGTCCAATTTCCTTCTTCCACCCAGCTTCCAGAACAAAGTCCATTAAAATCCTCTAGGGAAAGGAGTAGAGAAGGGGAGAGGGCATTTATTGGGTTTGTGACGTTGTTTGTGGCACCCTCTGGGGATATTGGGCATGAGGATGGGGTGAACAGGTATGAGCAGGATTAGTGTGTAGCAGAGCTTTGCCCGTCCAAGCTGGAGTTCCAGTGATAGGCAAATGATAGGGGATATGTCTCTTGGATATAATGCAGAAATTCCAGAGAGATGCTCAGTGGTTCAATTAGGAGCAAAGTGAGTATTTGCTGGCAACTCAAAGCCTTCTGGGTCTTCCTGATGGGCCAGCGGAATAGGCTGACCTTCCCCATGCCCCAGTGCTGATGGCGGGACTGAAAAAACATGGAAAGCCTAAGGATGTGAACAAGGAGGGCCCCAAGTAACCATACTGGATCTACAAATGAAGGTTGAGGCAGGACTTAGGACATTTCTATAAAGCAATAGGAACAGAGGCCATCAACCCAAATCTTTGGTCACCTCAGTGGGTGTCGCTGTGAAGGGGATGTGTCTGAAGATCACAAAAGACAATGCACATCTCACAGAAGGTCAGCTTATGATGAAACCATAAAAAGACTCTCTTTTTCCTCCATTATTGCTTCTGTAATGGCAGTTGTTAAAGTCTTCTAGAGATTTGAATCAAAACAGGGAAAGGGAGAGAAAGGGTAAAATCTGAGAGTGATTTTAAAAATCTGAATACGGCTGCATTATAAGCCTGAATTGACTGAGAAGTGCCTGAATGGGAAGAAATTTACCTGAAAGCGACTTGATATCAGTTTTTTGCTCCTGAGCAGAAATGGGAGCTTAATGATAGAAATTATGTTTGACTATAGAAAAATAAGTTACGATTTTGCATATATCAGTTTGTGATTGAGAATTTGAATCCATTATAGAGTCCCATCAATTTAATTTTTCTTCTATGGCTACAACTCCTGATGATTTTCTCTCTCTCTCTTTTTTTTTTTTTAGGTTACTATCACTCACTTATATGCTCCACCTTTTTTTTTTTTTCTGGAGCTATTCATCATTTAACTAGTTCAGGGATGGTTGTTAAAACAATGCAGAAAAGTCAAGTGGCAAGGAAGTGCTTATTCAGTTCAGTGTCGTTAAAAAAAATTTTCTTCACCCTTTTCTTCTCTTCTTGCTGCTAGTGTTATTTCCCTTACCTGAAATATTCTCCCCGCTTCTACTTAATCAAATCCTATTGATCAATGCTTCATTCAGATCTTAACCACTGCAATTCAGGTTTCTCTGGTTGCTCTATCCCAACATTGCTATCACCTTCCCTAAACTCTCAAAGGATGTGCAGTCTCTACTGCATAGTTAAGAACTGAATTATAAGGGCCGGCCTTTGTTGCTTTTCTTCAAACTGATTAGTTTCTTACTTTGTCAATTAGATTATAATCCCCAAGATCTTCCTTATATTTCCTTGCATATGAGGTCTTGGGCAAATGGATGATAGTTACTGTTGACTCATTTAAGTATCACATTTTGATCCAAAGTAACATTTTGATTTAGAAAACAAGTGGGCTTCATAGCCTGGATTCCTCTGTGTAAACCCAGCCAACCAACTAATTATTTTCAAAGGAGGTGACCAGTACGATCCCAATTCGAGATGTCATGACTCATTCTAAATTCAACTTAGTATATGATGCACTTGCCAAATGGCATAATATCACATGTATTTCCTTGACCTAAGACAGGTGGGTAGAGTTTACATCCTAAGTTTATCTGATTTTATTCCTCATTCCAACATACTAGCATTAATTCAGGAAAAAATCCTGCCTTTCCCCTCTGTCTCTCCTCTTCCCATCTCCCGCCACTTAGAGTGTTAGTTTTAAGTACCTGAGGGCACATTCAGAGCCAAATCCATTCAGAGCCAAATCCATTCAGAGAATCCATTTATTATGTCTAATAAAAGTGGTAATGCGACTGCTTGGATCACTGCCCTCAGGGGAGTATAAAAGTTTTGCTGAGATCCAAACTGAAGAATAGAAAAAGGAGTATTTCCTGCCTGGTCTCTACATTGGGAATGCATCTTCCATTGGGAATGTGCATGCTGTACCCAGTGAGTCATCTTTTATTAGACATTCCTTCCAGCCACTTTTCATAGACGTCCAGATGGGTGATGGGGACGGATTTGTACCCATCATCTGACCATCATTTTAGCTCTTATTTGACTTGGCAGGTTTGATGAAAAGTTGTATTTGCACACTGACAGATTCCTTGATGGGCCCATTTTTAATATTGACAGCATGAGGTGACTTTCCCAGTTTAAGCTTTTTGTTTGCTGAAGTTTATCCCCCATCCTTATGTTTTCATTCATTATCACAGTCCTCTACCATCTTTTTCTTCTTAGGAGTTGGGCAAATTTCCAACAGTTATTAAACTTACTATTATGATTTAATTTGTATTATAATTCTAGTGACAAACACGTCTTCTCTTTGTTGAGAAGATGAGTGAGCTGGTGAAGTAAATTCTTTTATTTAACGTGATGACCCCTTAACCTAAATACTCAAAGATTCCTACTCTTTGTTTTCTGTTACCTTTAAGGGAATTCGTGTTATTTTGTTTTCTAAATAACCGCATGGTGATTTGTCGCAACTATTAGTAATGACTAATAACATCACTTTTTAGTGGCAATTGGAGGACATACAGGATCGAAGTAGGAGTTGAGGAGACATTGATAATTTCATGTTTAGACAAGTAAACATGTCTTGAAAGATGACCATTGGAGACCTGTTGCATGTCTGTTACCTTGAGCAGAAATATCCAAGAACACCAAAGGTAGATAGAGGCTTCACTTAGTAGTTACAAGAAGCTAAGATAACATCAACTTTTCTTGGTGTTGTGAAAACAGTATTCTATACTGTTCACTGACGTACAAGTATGACTTTTCTGATGGACATTGCACTGCCTCTTTTGTTTTACTTTTTAGGGCTGCATTAATAGCATATGGAGTTTCCTAGGGGTCACATTGGAGCTATAGCTCCTGGCCTACACCACAGCCACAGGAACGTGGGATCTGAGCCATATCTGCATCATACACCACAGCTTATGACAACGCAGGATCCTTAATCCACTGAGTGAGGCCAGGGATTGAACCAGCATGTTCATGGATACTAGTTGGATTGGTTTCCCCTGTGCCACAACATTGCACTGCTTTTGTTCTGAATCTCATCAGCATACTTTAGTTGTGCATTTTCATTTTTATGCCCTTCACTTCATGGCTACTCATGAAGCCCTGCAAAACTGCACATCCTGGATCTACAGACACTTTATCCCCACATGTGAGCCTAAGATAATCATGGATATTTCCTCCCCCAAACTGTTAAAATCTTTACTTTCTTTGATAAAAGTTTTAAATTCACAAGGAGTGCCTTGTCATCATCAGTTAGAATGTGTTTAGCAATACATTGTATATTAAGTTTTCACAACTATTTCTAGTTGCAAATGGTGTAACCTATGATATTGTAGTTCCTCAGAAGCACAGTTTTTCCTAGGATGTGGAGAGATAAGTCCTTACATAAAGTTAACTCTGAAAGAACAATTCAAACCATTTATTTGTAGAAATGTAAACAAATTAGAGAGTAAAGAGATTGACAAGGTCATAGATATTGATAGTTGGTTTCTGGTAAATGTGGCACTTTGTTCATAAACCTTTAACAACACTCATTTCTGAATTTCTATTAATTTTTTTAAAAGCGTTAAAATAAAGGGACAATAGTTAAGTCAGGCCGAAAAGACTGGAATGACTGCCACCTGCCAGTCAGAAGTTTCATGAAATATACTGGAAGATAGAGCCAGTTTGAGGAGTGATTTGCCAGCTGGGATGGGATGCTGGGGCTGGCACACTGTGTGCCACATTTCCCAGAGTCTTTGCAGCTGGCTTCTGCTAGGTTAGGTGTAGGTAGTAGAGGAGAGTGGAGGGGAGATGGAGGGGAGGAGGTACTTTCTTTTTCCTGTGTGCTCAGCACTGTCAACATCACCCTAGCGTCAGCAGCAGCTCTTCAGGCAGTGCAGGTTGCCCCAGCTGCAGCATTATGCCCAGCATCCTGCAGGACTCCTGCAATAAGCCTTGCCACAGCCCCTTAGAGGTACCAGAACAAACTGGCAATGCCATCCCCTCAAAGGTCTGCACCCAAGTCCTATCAGGCTTCTCTGTGATCCTAAATGCCTCCTTTTGAAAGGTGTCTCCTTTTAAAAATCTGATCATCAACTCTTTCAGGCTCCTCCTCAGGGCTCCTAAGTTCTGTTACACTTAGCTCCTCTCTTTTGTCCCTTTAGGTCTAGGAGTAGTAACTTTTCCTTGCTGTTGTTATCCCTGGGTTACCTCAGTATTACTTCTTCTTTCCCCATAGGGCATCCCCTATGGGGATTAAATTCCCTCTGTTGAAGGACATAAGGTAGTTTTTGCTTTCCTGACTGGATTCTGACTAATACAAGTGGTATTTGTGAATATGAGAATTGGATAAGGTCTTTAGGACATTAATTCCTGAATGTTAAGAATCCATTGCATTTTTCAAAAAGAGAGATGCATGACGTCCTGATCCATTTTTACATGTACTGTTCTGTCAGTGCCCAGATATATAGTTTGAACCAATAGAGTAAAGGAGATCTTAGAAAAAAGGCAGAAAGTAATCATGAGTCATTCATGTTCTCCATCAGAAAGGATTAGATTCTGCTATATGACACAGATGACTTCATGAATAGTAACTTAAACACACAGGAGTTTATGTTATACACTAAAAGGTCTGGGCATAGGAAATCCAGGATTTGTGAGGCTAATCCAGATGGCATCAATAAATTAGGCTCCTTCTGTCTTCCTAACTTGCTATTCTCAGGGTGCACCTTTTGTCTTCCTGGTCACAAGTATGGCTGTTTCCCCTCATCCCAGGCAGGAAGAGGATGGAAGAGGGCATTATATCAGCAGACTTCTTATGTGCCACTGATCAGAATCCTATCAGAGGGCTTTACCTGAAGCTGCAAGAGAAGATAGGAAATTAAATTTTTAGGTTTTTTTTTTTTTTAATTTTTTAGCTCTATAAGTAGTCTGGCAAGAAAGAAAAGCAGTTACACTCCACATTATGCAGATACGCAGACCCATTCTATGACATGGGTGCCCCATGGTAAGCTGCTGTATTTAAGCCTCAATATGTAGCATTTATATTACTGGTGCAAGAGGCTGATTATATATTGTCCATTTAAGTAGATTATTAAGTTCTTCATTATTTGCTTTCTATATTTGTTCAGAAAGGAAATTTTGAGAGTTCAAAGGGGCAGAGAAGAAAGCAAGCTCATTCTAACACACTTAGCCACCCATTCGGCAGCATTTGAACTTTGCTGATGATCATTTACCATGCAACAGTGACTCTCTTTGGTACTTTCACCATTTGCTACAAGGTCACCCTTGAAGAGCTGCAAGGCAGGCTCACTGAAGTCTTTAGCACAATGCTTCACCCTCCTTCTTAATTAGCTGCCGAGAAGGAGTGGAATTGTTTTGCCATTCCACTGTCCCCATTTAACTCATTGGAACTTGGCTCTGCCGGTGGAGAAGGGGCCGGGAACAGCTCTTGATGGCGCAGCCTAATGAGGCTATCAGTAACACACTGATGCGATTAGACCTCCTAGCATCTCAAATATGCAAGGAGGCAACCTGCACAATACTGTGAAAACCTGGAGCAAGAAAAGGATTTAGTGATTGTGTTTTATTTAACTAAGATGAAAGCAGCAATCTTCCCATCAGGCACTATTTATGATTAATTAAGATAGATTTTGCAAAGCAATCTATGCTTTTTGTGCTCAAATGGAGGCATGCTAACAAGAGAGGACAATCATGAAGCTTCACAATCTGAACAGTAATAAGCCTGGCTTCAACCCCACCAGCTAAATTTCATCTCAGTGACATTCAAGGTTTGGCAGCCACCTCTCAGCCTCATCACAGATGCTAATAGCAAATCAACTGAAATGGATGATGTAAATGATGCCAAACCTACAATGATTTGTATCTTTTTAAAAGTTCTGCGCCAATTTTCTGGAGATTTGCTAAGGGAAGAAATGCATATGACATGCATGTGGGTCCTGAGGAGAGGGAAGCAGAGGCAAGGTTAATGCATTTCAAGGTGGGCTTCAAAATGCAGAGAGTAAAAAGATACAGGAAGAGGAAGGTGATCATCTGCATGGAACAAGAACTCATAGAGGACCATGGATTTGAAGCATACTTACTTAAACCTCAGGTAGCATGTATGAACATCTCATATTACCATTCAAGACCTCACCCTCATTCAACCAAAGAAACAAGACTAATCTAGAAAAAAACAGAAACAGTGACAACAACCAAACAACAGTGACTTCTGGGTAAAATCTTCTTTCATACCCTGTTGGCTTTTTTAGCTTTTTCAAGTTATTTTCATGGATCTGGGCATATAAAGTGATCACTTATTTAATAATTGGTGCCAAAAAGAATAATTAAAAAAAAAAAAAGGAGTTCTCTTCCTGGCACAGTGGAAAAGACTCTGACTAGGGACCATGAGGTTGTGGATTCAATCCCTGGCCTTGCTCAGTGGTTAAGGATCTGGAGTTGCAGTGAGCTGTGGGTTAGGTCACAGAGGCAGCTCAGATCCTGTGTTGCTGTGGCTGTGGTGTAGGCCAGCAGCTGTAGCTCCAATTTGACCCCTAGCCGGGGGACCTCCGTATGTCACAGGTGCAGCCCTAAAAATTAAAAAAAAAAAAAAAAATTGGTGCCAATTATTTTGAATAAAACAAAGAAGGGATTTCTTTGACCAGTGTCCTCTGAAGCGCAGAAAAGTAGATGTCATTTTTTCCATTTATTTTACACTTATTTTTAAAAGTGTGAAATAAGTGGGCCAGGAAGTGTAGTAAGTTTGGGGATACATAACAAACCATTATAAACATGTGTTCTGATTTTACCAAACATGCCAATTATATGTGATTTAGATGAGAATATAGGCAATTAAAGCACAGCGATTATGTGCTGTGCTGTGGGAGAAGTACAGGTTCTAAGAGAGAGAGAGGAAGGCCCCCTAACAGGCCTAATGGTGGTGGGACAGGAGCCATCCAGCTAATTTCTTAGATGAATGGATGTCTAAGTTGTGATGTGAATGAGGAATAGATATTTACAGGGAACAAAGGTAGGGTTGGGTGGGGAAGGATTGCCGCATAAAGGCAAGGCAGGCTAGGAAAAGGACTGGAGGCTAGAGAAAGACATAGTCAGAAAACAACATTCTTTTGTGTGGTTGGAGGCCAAGTGCGGTGACAGGGTGTAAGGCAGAGGAGTGCAGCCTGAGGGGGAAAGCTAGACCTGAGTCTGGAGGTCCCAGATCACAGAGATTTTTTTTTTCCTTTTTTTAATTATATTGAGGAGTCTGGACTTACCCTAAAGTACTTTTAAGCAAAAGTGCACCTTGATCAAATGTGCATTGGAAGTGAAGGAAGGATGTTCTATAGTGGGTGATACTGAGGGCTGGGAAATTTGTTAAGAGATTGTTACAGGGATAAAAACAGCATTATAGAGTCAGGTGGAATTGTGAGCTGTGAAGAGATTTGGGAAATATTTAGGAAGTAAAATCAATAGATGAGATGACTAATTCTATGAGGGATGTTCTGGATAATCCGTAGTCGGTAATGATGGTATTCCCTGAGACAGGAAGTCTCAAGATGTGGAACTTGGGAGCTGATGCAAAGGGCTTTGGTTCTGCTATAGAGGTGTCAAGTTTTAAATGTCTTTGGGCCATTCAAGTAAAGGCTTCTATCTCATAGACAATGTGGAATTATAGTCCCTGAACTCATAGATGCTGTTAAGATCTGGAAGTGCTTTTTTTTGTCTGAGGTGAGTGGTTAGCCAGTCCTTTAAGGCAAGGAGGGGAGCTCCTTTAAGAAGTCTGCAGAGCATTAGAAGAGAACCTACCTGGAAGTTGGAGAAATATCAGCATTTAAGAGTCAACAAAGAGCGAGCCCTGGAAGTAGATGTGGTCAGGAAAGTCTTTGAAGTTAGAAGTAAGTTTTCAGAGAGACAATGTAAATGACTTGTTAGAGATGTTTAACTGTGAAAGCAAAGAGAAAAGTTAGTTGATATTTGAGGTGAAAGTGGGGCTGAAGAGCAATTTCTTTATAAGATGGGAGATGCGCTTAGCACATGCGTACAGATATAGAGGTTATGATAATCCAACCTGGGGATAAAGTTTACCTTTGAACGGATCATGAAAAGAGGATTTGCTAAGCAAAGGAAAGATGTTAACACGTTTGTGGAGAGGCATATTTAACCTACTAAAGAGAACAAAGTGTTTCTGAGCACTGGAACAGTAGCTATTTGCATATGCACAGTGTGATTAAAGATTGCGCTTACCTTCTCCCTGGAGTCAGACTTGTCTTTGGCAATGCATTGTTAGTAATGACTTTGAATATCAAAGTTTGTTTGTTCCCCTTGTTGTTTTCTTCATTCTCCCGATTTCCAGGCTCTGTTCTAGGTGTTAAGAATTCAAAGAAGGAAATGTCTAGTCTTTCAAGGAATTAACTACCTGGAGAGGAAACAGGCATTTATAATACAGTGAATGCCAGGAAGGGGGCTTGGGAGGGTGTCCTGGGCACCTAGAGGAGGCTGCTTCCTGTAGCAGGAGTCAGGAGGCCAAATCTTCCTAGAGACTTCACTGGAGTCTGGGAGGTTGAGTAAGCGTTTGCTAAGCTACATTCATTTTAGTATATTACGTCATTTTGAATTACTACCAGTTCAAACCCCCCACCTCCCACTCCCTGCAGTTCCTTTATATAGTCGTCAGTAAACTTGTTCTGTAATAGAGCAGTGTAGTCTCGTTCACCACCTCAACTGTGCCTTGCAGTGTAAAAATAACCAAAGACAATACAGAAATGGATGGGCATGGCTACTAGCAATGGTGAATTTTACCTGAGCCTTGTGATCCTGGAAAACAGAAAGGTTAAGAAACTCCCCACCTCACTGTCTACTAGGAAATGGCTTAATTCAAAGAACCACCCTCCCCCTGTGACCTAGATAAGGCTCAGGGAAGCCCCCGTGTTTACCTATGAGAAAGCCAGGCACAAACCCTCCAGATTCTTAATTTTTGCCTCATAAATAATTAGCCAAACTATTTTGTTCCCACAAATGAACAGGATCAAAATGCTTTTTAACAAAACTTTGGTTAATATACTGACCATCCCTCAGATCTCTGAACTTCAGCCTGTCCTCAGCCTGAGCCAGGCATTGGCACCTCCTTAAGGGCAGCTCCAAGAAAAGAGGCTGGCCTTGGCATGAAATATTCTGCTATTCCACCTACAGTCTGATCACACCACCCTCTTAAGCTACTTCCCCACGCTCAGTTTCTTCAGTTTCCTTCAGTTTCAGTTTCTTCTAACCTTGTTCATTCCTTTCTAGAAAAGAAAATCCCCTTTTGCCTATCCCTGATGATACTTGCTGATCTTATGTTCAGACCCTTCCTTCTACTGAGAAAGTTCCTCTCTCCTTGTGGCGGTGGTTTCTCATCCCCTTGCCTGACAATAATCCGTCTAAATAAAAATCCCTCTTTTACTAAATCTAGATTTGTTAATAAAAATCATTATGTTGACACTATGTTCCAATAAAACACACTAAAATTTGAATTTTATGTCATTTTCAAGTGGTACAGACTTGTATTCTTAGGATTTTTCCCCTAGCCTTTTAAAAATGTAAAAATTATTCTTAGCTCACAGTCCATACAAAAATAGGTGGCAGGCCAGATGTGACCTGAGGGATATAGTTCTGCAGTCCTTGCTTTATCTTAAAGAAGCTTCATGTGTAACAGAACCCAATTAGTTGGCCTTTGAGAGAATTACCTATCAATTCAATTCAATAAGCATATATTAAGTGCCTACCCTTTGCTCAGCATTAATTCTAGGCCCTGGAGATAAAGTCATGAACAAGACAAATACTGTCCTCCTTTCAAGGGATTTGAAAGTAATGGCAGTAGTATTTAACGTCAGTATGCTCTGCTGCCTATTATGTGATACAGTTCTATTTAGTTATCAGTTTACTGTAGAGATGTTAGGAATAGAAGACATAACCATACACACAGGCCATTGGTTGTTTTGCTAAACACACCACACATTTTCAGGCTGAATAAACGCTTCTCCCTAGTACCTAATAGTCAGCCTGGACTTCTGTACCCTAATTCCAGCCATAGAACAGCCATCCCAAATAAATATGGAATTCCTCCTTGAACATTGTCTTCAGACTCTGTAAGATATTCTTGGAGTTTCTTCCTTGGTGACCATTTTTTTACACATTGAGGAATTTCTTTTCTCTTTTTTTTTTTTTTTTTTTTGCCTTTTCTAGGGCTGCTCCTGCGGCATATGGAGGTTCCTGGGCTAGGGGTCTAATCAGAGCCGTAGCCGCTGGCCTACACCCCAGCCACAGCAATGCCAGATCCGAGCCACGTCTGCCACCTACACCACAGCTCACGGCCACGCCAGGTCCTTAACCCACTGAGCAAGGGCAGGGACCGAACCCGCAACCTCATGGTTCCTAGTCGGATTCGTTAACCACTGCGCCATGACGGGAACTCCTGATGAATTTCAGTATTAGTAACTGCCACATATTAATTGAAGTCATAAGATGAATGAGTGAGATAAGTAAGGGTAACTAAAGAGACCAGGCAGTGTTTCTTCTCTTGAAGCACAAAGTTTCTGATTTAAAGCAATCCATTTGAAATTTTGTACTATTTTAAAAATATTTTTATTAAAGTATTGTTGATTTACAATGTTGGGGCCATGTCTGTTATAGTGGCTCACTATATAGTGATACACACACACACACATACACTCTTTTTGTAAATATTATTTTCCATCATAGTCTATCCCAGGTGATTGTATATAAGTTCCTTGTGCTATACGGTAGGACCTCATTGCTTATCCATCCTAAATGTAATAGTGTGCAGCTACTAACCTCAGACTTCTGGTCCATCCCATATCCTCCCCCTCACCCTTCCCTCCTGGCAACCACAAGTCTCTTCTCCATGTCTGTGAGTCTGTTTCTGTTTGGTAGATAGGTGCATTTGCGTCATATTTTAGATTCCACATATAAATAATATGATATATGGTACTTGTCCTTCTCTTTCTGACTTACTTCACTTAGTGTGTTAATCTCTAGTTGCATCCACATTTCTGCAAATGGCATTATTCTTTTTATGGCTGAGTAGTATTCCATTATATATATGTACATCTTCTTAATCCATTGATCTTCTTAATCTATGGACATTTAGGTGTGCTTTTTTTTTTTTTTTTTTTTTTTTTTTAAAGCCAACTTACTATGGGCCAAAGGTTTGGTCCCTCAGAAATTTCGGTATTGAAACCCTCAGTGTGATTATATTTAGAGATAGGACCTTCAAGGAGGTAATTAAGATTAAATGAAATCCTAAGTGTGGAGCCCTGGTCCAGTGAGATTAGTGCCTTTGTAAAAGAGACACTCAAGAACTCAGTGGCTTGCTGTCTCTCTTTGCACACACACAAAGGAGCCATGTGAGAGCATGTTGAGAAGGTGGCAGAAAACAAGCCCTCACGAGGAAGTAAATTGGATGGCACCTTGCTCTTGGAATTCCAACTTCTAGAACTGTGACAGAAGTTTCTGTCATTTAAGCCACCTGGTCTGTGGTGTATTGTCATGGCAGCCTGAGCTAATTAATGCACGGCTTTATAGAAATTTCCTAAAGGAGGCTTTGGAGAGTTCTGAGCAAGGTCGGCAGTTTTGGAATGAATTTCCACTCACCAAAGAGCCTCTGCTGAAGAGAAAGAGACTCATTTGGATGTAAAAGTTTGTGTCAGTTTCAAAAATCACCAATAATTTTTTTTACGATGTCACTGTGTGTATGTGTTTGGTATGTATCTGATTTAACTCCCTACTAGATTATAAATTCTAAGCCCACAATCACCTGAAAATCCAAAGAAAAGAAAGAACTACATCTATGGGGTGTGGTTATATGAGAGTCTTTATATTGTTTACTGTTGGCGGGAAGAAAACTCTGTAGGGTCTCCTTAGAGAGACTTACCCAGAAATATGGAATGAGAGAAGGAGAAAGAGACATATCCATGGATAAATTCCAATTCTGAAACATGTAAGGTGCCAAATTTACCTTGAATAGAAGGCTCAGTGTGACAGACTTCTCGTGGGCTGTGAGAGTAGGCAAAGGGCTTTTGCTGGTGTGTATGACATGCCGGAATACTTATTACTCCACTGAATGTTAGAATCTCGCAATACGGCATTTCCACAATGATTAAGAACATAAGCAATTAAAAAAAAAAAGTTGCTTAGTGAACTAATGCTGCACTGATTAGAAAATTGATTGAATCAGTGACTACTGTTTAAGACTGAAATTTGCTCTCTGCCTGTTGGACAAATAATCACTAATTATTGCAGTTTGCAGTTATAAGAATCAGCACTCAACTCTTCTTCTCACATAAAGCATTTTGTTTTTTTTTTTTTTTTGCTCCAAGGAGAATATGATTCAGTTCCTTCTTTTATTTACTTTCTTCTTAACCTTACAGCAAGGACCCAATATTTGCCACTATGTGCTTGGAGCTGGGAGTATGAAACTCCATATAGGTTAGGGCTCAGACTTAGAAGAGTTGATGGCCTTGAGAAGGAGAAAACAGATAAAAGATATTGCAATGCAAACTAAGTGCTATAATACAACACTGTGCAAAGTGCAGTAGGGAAATTTAGGGATGTGAACCAAATACTTTGAGTGTGGGTGTCAGAGTAGCCAATACACAAGCCTGGGTGTTACTGAGAAAGGACAGGGAATCATTGCCTTTATTTCTTCCTCCCTCTATTCACTTAAAAATTTCAGGGTCAGATAAATTCAAGAGCAACCAAAATCAATTTACCGGGCAAAAAAGGAGAGGATACGAATAACACTCTTTATGAACTCTCTATTTGAGGAGAAAGACACGTTATTTTGGTGGCGGTGGGCAACTAGGTAGAAAGAGATTGCTATTAAGTGAAAAATGAGCTTCCACAGGAAGCCGCGACAATGAAAGTAATAATTAAATCTTCCTCTAACTTAGGTTGCATTGTAAGTGCTTAGCTGAAAAATGTGTCTGTACCTCCGGGCCTGCAGCAATGACATCTGTTATATTTTAGGAACAGAAAGCTAATGAGGTGGAATCTGGAGTAGTGAGCTTAATTGGGCTTGTTTTGATTAAGTGTATGTGCTGGGAATATTCTAATCACTTGTCTGAATTGCAAAACAGCCAGCGTAAGCCCCCAAATTCTTGCAACCATTTGTGAATCAGTTTAGAATAGATAGGGAAATTGTGTGGAGAAAAGAGTAAACTGTAAAGCAAAAATTATCTAAAGTTCAGATGAAGTAAGGCATATGAAGTGTTCCTTGCCTAATTAGTGAGTTCAGGCCTAAATAGCAGCCCAGTCATACCTGCCTGCTGTTCAGTCCAAGTTAAGGCATCTGCCTGGAGAAGCATGAAATGTCAAAGGCTGAAGGACCAGAGTGAGCATGATGCCATTTCACCTTCCTCACTTTTAGAGAATCTGAGGCCTAGAGAGGAAGGGACTTTGCTAAGACCACCATGGACTGTGTGGCAGGATCAGAGCAGGAACTGCCTCCAGAGTCCCAGACATGACTCTCCTTTCCGCCGCTTGCTCAACAACCTTTGGAATGAGAGAGCCTTTGAGCATGGGTGGGATTCGATTCAGCAGTTTCCAAGCAAACATCCAAGGTGGATTCTAGATGCCCTTTTGCCTCCAGTAATGACCATGGGACTTTGTTCTGTTAACACTCTTTTCCCATTGCAGACTGTTCCTCCTTAGATTGGAAATGAAATAATTCTTTGTACCGATATTTGGTTAATGTTTGTCTTCTTCCCTACATCATATGTTTCCTGAGTGCAGCTCATATCTCTGACTCCTGGAAATCACACAGCTCTGAGAGCAGAGTACATTCCCTTCTGTGTTTATCAAATGAAAAGAGAAATACATGAAGAAATAAAAGAACATCTTGATCCTGCAATAAATGGCAGAGGAGGAAGACCCAAATCTTTCAGGGACAAAGAAGACTCTTATGAGAAATGCTTCTCTGTTTTGGGAAAGAGAGAAATAAGAGTCTTGAAGGAGGAAAGGTGAGTTTGAAAATTAAAGAGCTCCTGAACATGGGACTTTGGGATACAGAAGTTTAGAGGCTCATACATTTCAGTTCTTCCGTCCAATTCAGATCAGTTCCAACAGCATTTTCTGGACATCCACTTATTTTAGAACTTGTTCTAACCTTTGAAAGACAAGGGTAAGCATCCAAGTCCCTGCTCTCTAGAACCTCAGAGCCAATAATCAATTAGCTATCACATTCCTTACTAAGTACCAGCACATGCCAACTTTCCACCAATGATGCTTAGTCTCCACACAAGCTTCTTTGTGCCCATGTGTGCCTAATGCAGAACATAGATGCTGTATGGATGGCAAAAAAAAAAAAAAAAAAAAAAAAAGTTGTCTGGAGATACTGAGCCTATTAAAGAAATGAGGTCAGAGACCAGAGAGAAAGAGTGTGTATGTGTGAGAATGGGAATGAGAGAAAGCCAACAGGAGAAATAATATTTGCAATAAACTCCCAAGGTCAGCAATGAAAGAAACTAGAATAAATACTCTTAATAAGGAGGCAGACAGGCAAAAGGGGAAAAAAAATACAAAAGGGATCAAGTCTCTGACTGGAGCAGCCACAACCATGATAGAACTTGCAGAGCTGTATTTAAAAATTACCTCCATGATGAAGGGGTCTGGGTCAGACCTCAGCCTCTTCACTACACCTTTGTATTATTGACCCATCACTCTTTCTTGCCACTCACAAGCCTGTTTTGGGGTGCTGTTTGGATGAAGCAGGAAGCGGAAAACCATGGGAGCTGAAAAATTCACAAAACTCACGAAAATAAGTGCAAATTATATGAAATCTGTCTCCCTTAACTGCCAACATAAAGGCCCAAACATGCAGGAGTATGAATAATCGAAGTAAATTTTAATTAGTTTTAATCTTTCCTTGTTCTCCTATAAATAGGGTGAGCTGTTTCCAAGGTTCTGACTATTACCTTGGCATGTATGTACTATTTACTGGTACACAGAAACACTATGCAACAATTTAGGATAGATATTAAAGAAAAATGCCTTACTCAATGTAAACTGCAGGGATAATTTAGGCTGGCAGAATGTAATTACCCAAACTGGAACACATTCCTCAGGGAGCAAGAACGCGTGAGAAGATGGTGTGCTATTGCACCCTGTGATGAGAGCAGCAGTTTTGGAAAATGAAAAGAAAATGAACCAGGGATGAAAGTTACATGAGAAGAACTGCCCTCTCTGACGACCTTGAGTGAGAAGTGGAGAATTGGGGGAATTGCGTGGGCATAATTGCTGCATTGGACGAGCCTTTTAGCTCAATCCATCTGACACTAATTCCTCCCTAGGTGGATGCTTGGTCTATGAGCACTGTTGTGAGAGGGAGCTGATGGCCTCCCCAGAAGGGTCAGAGTGGTCCCTTTTATGATGTAAAGAACTCACATCCTACAATGTCTGTCAGCTGTTTCGTGGCCTCTTAGAGCCATACAGTATTCCTATACCCTCCTCAACCAGATAACTTTCAAATATTTCAATATAATTTCCATTAACTCTCCAAATCTTGCCACAGCTAAATGCCCCCTCTGATTTTAATTGTGCATTAAATCATACTATTCTAGATTCTTGACTATTTTTATCCAGCACCTCAGAACAGGCTGTCATTTTTTTAAACCCTAGTTTTCAAGATTAGATGCATCGTTCTGATACATAAAAGAGCTGACCTACCAGCTTTATGGATCTTGCCAGGCAGTCACATCACATTGTTGACTCAAGTTGGATCAAAAGCTCTACAAATTCAACTCCTTTTCTGAGTGTTCTAAGGGGGATTGGCCCTGAGGTCTCCCAGACCTTTCTTTTTTTACCGATTCTTAGATATACCACTGGTATGTGTCACCTCTTTTTTGATACCTGTACTTAAAAGTTTCTGATATTTCCATATTATCATTACTATTATTAATTTTTAATGAAAAAATAAAGTCATGTTCATAAAAAAAATCTATCATCTCCATTCTGCTACTTAAGTCATGAATGATTTCAGAGCTACATACCGAAATGTTTGGGGATTTGACCTTGCAAATACAGAACTAATTGATTGGGGTAGACAAAGAGAAAATGTCTCACATCCTATTTCAGGTGGAAAGACATCATACATCTTATTTCAGCCTGGTGCAATAGGTCACATTGTCTTTCCTGTTCTCCTGACCACACACAGATGAAGCCTATAAATGGCAACACTACCCTAGCCAAAAATTAATTAAAAATTCATGGGTCTATAGATTTTCTGTTGAGATTTTTCTTGGTTTTGGTCCAAATTCTATTAGTCTCAGTATCCCTATTCAAATATCAGGGTATTTCATAATAATGTGATAAAATCTTGCTTATTAATCCCATTAACACTATTTCCCACCGGGTACCATGTCGTTCCACTGATGTGCAGTAAGACGTCAGAGTATGAGGATATCTGTGGATGCTCACAGATGTCCACACTGTCACATGTCAAGGAAGCAAATTTGAAATTTCTTTGAGTTCCTACTTTTATGGTCTTTTGCTATAAGTTCTTTCCTTTCTGTACTCTCAAGTTGTGTAAAAGACCCACTCTCTGGGAGTTCCTGTTGTGGTGCAGTGGTTAACGAATTCGACTA
Source organism: Sus scrofa (assembly GCF_054392235.1). Lineage (NCBI taxonomy): Eukaryota > Metazoa > Chordata > Mammalia > Artiodactyla > Suidae > Sus > Sus scrofa. The sequence goes on along the minus strand of NC_139385.1, from coordinate 129,011,310 downwards.
GGAACCATGAGGTTGAGGGTTCAATTCCTGGCCTTGCTCAGTGGGTTAAGGACCTGGCGTTGGCGTGAACTGTGGTGAAGGTTGCAGAGGCGGCTCGGCTCCTGCGTTGCTGTGGCTCTGGCGTAGGCCGGTGGCTACAGTTCTGATTGGACCCCTAGCCTGCGAACCTCCATATGCTGCGGAAGCGGCCCTAGAAAAGGCAAAAAGACAAAGGAAAAAAAAAAGACCCTCTCTCTGTCAGCTTTTTTTTGGTCAGAGGTAAAGCACAGATTTTGGAAAGAAAGCCATGTGGATTTTGGTCCATGCTGAAGGTTGCTTGAATGATGCGAGTGATAATTGTGCACATTCATAAAAGGCAAATGAGTGGCTCAAGGAATATAAAGATGTGTATTTATAAACAGTGCACATTTCAAGTATGTGTGTTTGGGGATGATGTAGAAATGTTCCCAGAAAGGATTCATTGGCATCACACCACGCCATGCTGCACTGACCTGCACATCCCCGCTCTCCACCACACAGCACCCTGTCCTCTTACTGCCTATCTCTCTACCTTTTCTGTCTTTCCCTTTGTAGCATCAGAATCCAAAATCAAGTCCTCTTGATTATTCTCCAGGTTAAAATGGGCATTTGACTTTCATAGCCTGGAATAGTTTCATGAGAATTAAGATTTTCATGAGTCTATTGAAACATCCCTAGTCTCTCTTCAATGGGGAGTAGAGGCTCCTCTTCTGACCCTCCCTCTACCTTGTAGACCAGTACGGTGTGGAGACCCCCCTTACCAGGACTGAAAACAAACAAACAAACAAAAGACAAGCCGGAGCATCCTCTTTGGGATGCTTACTCCTAGTTTGAGCTTATGAAGGTACTATCCAGTGTCTTTTCCCAACACATTTTTCATCCCAGAATTTCTCCACAGTTTACATCTTGATTATGTATTTTTTGTTTTACCTTTCACTTGCTTTGAGGGTGCGGAAATAATATTACATTAGTGTACTTGTTATCCAAACAATATGAGGAAAAAAGAAAATTACTGTCGCCAACTAGAAAATTAGGTAATGGAATTAGATTTCTTTGCCTTTTTCATTAACAATTGCTACTCCTGTGCCATTCTGAGGGAAATCAGAAACATTTCATTTCATTGTTTTTAGCTTTCTTTGCACATGTGAAAAAAGGAAGAGGCTATAGTGAGATTGCAATCCTGGACCCCTCTCCCCCTGGACAGCATGGCAGCTGAGAATGTGTACTAAATGTTCCCTAACACAGGAGCTCAGGAGCTGCCCCTGGCTCCTCAGGCAGACCTTATGGGCAAAGTACCATCTGTGCCCAGTGCCAGGCAGGCATTGGAGACACAGCCTTCAACTCAAGTCAGCTGAGAAAAAACTCTGTGACACTGGCATGGTTATTGGTTCCAGATGCCACACCTGGAATGTAAGTCCCCAGACCAACCCCTGTGCATTGCTCTTAACAGCATGGAACCTGTGCGAGGGAATAACTGACTTCTAAGCTTTGTTCCTTAGTTCCTTGGAGCTGAGCTTGGCCACCCTCTCTGAATTTTCCTTGGCCAAGCCCAGCTTGAAGAAGGATCTGAGCTGCAACGAGCAGACATTCTCATTTGGATTCCAACCCCTGAGCTTATTACCTCCCTATTGCAGTTCCAGCTCCCCTCCCCTCTCCATACTCCCATGCCTCAGAAGTGCTGTTTCTGCATGGAATCCCTTTCTTTTGCTCCCTTTGGCTTTGCTGGATTGTTTAACCATTGGTGACAGTCTTAGAAGGAAAATGACTCTATGATGTATCTTTTATTTCTTAAGCTATAGATAATTATAGATAATAATATGTGTAATTTTATTTATTTAGGTAATTGTAGATAATTATAACTGAAAAAGAGAGAAATGGCACTGATTTCATTTTTCAGTAATTTTAGGCCTTGTTTTCATCTACTTAAATAACTTGTGACCTATACAAATGCATTTAAAAACTAATCAAAATATTTGGTAATGCACTATATGTATATATGCATATATATATACACATACATATATTTGTAATAATACATACATATATACATATATATAAATTTTTATGTGTATATATTAAACCAGTTATTTCTTGGTTAAAAAAAAATTGGCGGGTCAAGATAGATGAGAAAAATTATCATTGCCATGTAGCATATCAAACACAGGAAATAACTGGAAGTGCTCCAGCCTAGAAGTATCAAAAATAATTCCAGTAAAGTAATGGTTTTAAGTCACAATAATTTCATCTTCCTCCTTCTGGTCACTGAGGTAAATTAGAATTCACCATGCGAATATTTCCTGTGTTTTCTGACTCAGCTTCTCTCATCATGAGCTTCTCTGCTTGTGTAGAACTGAGCCCTGAATACAATGCTCTCAAGATCTAAACTTAGCTTGTTCCTAACAATTTCTTCTTTACTTCAGCACCTTGTCTCTAAAAAAACTTCATGTTCATCCCAGTACCTGACATATCATAAGCTTTTGAGCAATGTTAGTTGACAGAATGATTGCTCATATTCTCACCCAAGTTTCTATCTCCTGGACATTTTTGATCAAAGCCACTGATGCAATGTTGCTTAATTCTTTGCGTTAAGATCATTTTCATCCTATAAAGTACTTAGAGGATACAGTTTTTTGGAAGACTTTGAGAAAATTCATTAGATGTTTAAAATCAACCAGTTCTATTAAGTCTCTAAATATTCCTTTCTTTCTGACTTCCTTTTATGGCCCAGGATCTCAAGATTCATCCTCTGAAGAGTGACTTTGTCCCTTTGCGTAAATAATTCTATCTTGTGTGTGTGTGTGTATGATGGAAATGGATTTCAAAATCATAATTAAAATTCAACTTAAGTTAAAAATGTAATTCTGTATCACAGAATGCTTTCTTGACAGGTAGAATCTTTCTTGCAGTTTAGAAAAGAATCTTGTTATAAGACCGGCACAAAATTATTGTTCACCCTGTTTTCCTGCTACCTTCCACCAGGCTGCACATCCCGGAAACTCCAGGGAAAGAGGAGACTCAGGCCTGGGGCCCATGATTAAGTATGGCTTTGAATTTAATTTTTTTTTCTGAATAAATAAAAGCAGGGTGTATGTAGGCTTCAGTGCAGTTAAATGATTGGGAAAAAAAAAAGAAAGAAAGAAACTATGTACAGTCCTGTTCATCTTTTTGCAACAAACAGCAAGGGCACCCTTTCCATGCAGTTTCCGCAGTCACACCTCTGACACTGCTTTTTGTCCTCAGAAGCCCTATGGTACTTAAGGTTTGTAAGACCCAATCCAGCCCTCAGTTCTTGGTCGCTGTGTGGATAGTAAACCACTCTTTAATGTGGTGTCCCTTCCCTCCTGATGACAGTGAGCTCACTGAAGGTAGGACTGATTTTTTAACTTTCTAAAGCTGGCCGAGAGCTTTATGCATGGGTAGACACAATATAAATACTCAGTACATATTTTCTAACTGGCTTTTCCAGAATGTGTATTAGGAGAGATGTGCACAGAAGACATAGGAATGTGGATGGCTTTGAAAAGAGAATTCTAGGGCTGTGAGCGTTTTTTGTTTTTTGTTTTTTTTGGCTTTCAGATAAGGATACCAGTAATAAGCAATTGTGTCATGTGATTGTGTGTGTTCATAGTAATATATCATCTGGCAGGAAGCTGAAGAATATGACCCAACAAACAGTATCTCATATTTTCATTTGTAAGATTCTGTCTTTTGGGTTTCTCATTCACACTCTGGGTCAGTGAATCTAAAATGAGGTGAAGGAGGAGATCCTGCAACTATCAGTAGATGCTTAGACCTCACAAGGACTCCAGGGATGGTACTTTATCACCAGCTAAAGGGGGAGATCCTGCAACTATCAGTAGATGCTTAGACCTCACAAGACTCTAGGGATGGTACCTTATCACCAGCTTTCTTCCCTTAAAGGGGCAGAGCGAGAGGGATGTTGATGGGATATGCCATGATTGCCCTCATGCTGCTCTCAGTGTTTGTAGAGAATCAAGACTTAGACTCAAAATGTGTAGAGATTGACACAAGATATTCTGGACTTAGGGCAGAAATGCAGGCACTGCTTCTAGCGTATAAGCCTGTTGCTGAAATGGGAAGTTTGCCACAGTGCACAGTGTCCTGCCCAGAGCCTTGTCCTGGGGGAATGGAGCAGTAATGGTGAGATGATGCTGCTTTTGATCTGAATTTATAGGAAGTCCCTATATTGATTGCAAGAGAGCTAGTTTTGCCTTCCTGCATCAAGACAAGATATAGGCTGTATGTCTGGTAGTGGAATACGACAGTGCCTCTAACAGAGTCAATTATGCCAGCATGTTAGTTGATATATTAAGATTAAATTTGTAGGGAAGAAGAAAATGAGGCTTTATGGTGTAAGCTGTAGGTTCATTTATACAAGCAATTAAATAAATGTATCCAAAAAAGTATGCATCAATATGGCTAAGATAACTTGGATCAGAGCTCCTGTCTCAACATCTTTTTAATCAGTGCCACATCTGAAAACACTGGAGGCAGACCAATTACATTTTCATTTGGCCCAAAGTTAGGAAGGTCAATTTAATAAGCGGTTTGATAGACAGGGTTCAAATAATCTTGCCAAACTAGAATAATAGGCCTAAACATATAAAATTATAAGCATTTATTTAATGTCTGCTCTCTGCTAGACATAGAAGTATTGTACATGCACTGTCCCCTCAAATGTTACGTACTATGTACAAAAAAAAAAAAGAAAAAAACTATGAAGGAACTCCCAGTTTCCTGTCCGGCATATAAGAGGCTTAGATGTTGCCACTTCATCCTAACAACTTAAAAGCAAAACAAATTGAAAATTCAACAACTCTTCTTAGATCTGTCAAAAAAGTGAGATCACAGGGCAAACTACTCTTTGCCAAACTGGAGAGACCAACAGGCAAATACAGAGAATCACATATCATATTATATCACTTACAAGTGGAATCCCCCCAAAAATCGATGCCAATAAACTAATTTACAAACAGAAGCAGACTCACAGCCACAGAAAACAAACATGTGGTTACCGAAAGGGAAAGGTTACTGGGCATTTGGGCTTAATAGATAGATGCTACTGTATATAAAACTGACAAACGATAAGGACCTACTGTCTAGCAGAGGAAACTATATTCAGTATCTTATAATAACCTACAGTGGAAAAGAATCTGAAAAAGAATATATATATATAACTGACTAACTTTGCAGTATACCTGAAACATTGTAAATCAAGTATACTTCATTAAACATAAAAAATTAGGAAAATAACCCAAAAAACAACCCAAATCCAAAGAATCACAACTTAACAGAGCAGAAACCTGTGAGAACCAGTGTTTGGACAGGGAAATCTGAACTGGAATTGACACACTGCAGAGGCTTTGTGTGGGGCAACTTGGAGAGTCAGACTCTCCAGAGAGGTTCGTTCTGAGTGGTAGCATCCACGTGTTTGCTGGGTTTACTTGCAGAAACTCTCCCAGGCCCTTACTGTGACTTTCAGAGGAAAATCTCCCGTTTTGAAAAGCACCGCAACATTCTGTTCTTCTTAACAAGGTTCCCTGGGGAAGCGATTTTACGGGGCCCTAACCATCAAGAGTTTTAGCAGAGCCTAACTGATCTAGAGGGATGGAAACTCTAGCCATCTTGTTCTGCCTAAGAGGGGAGGAAAAAAAAAAAAAAAAAACCACCTGAGAAATATTTGTGAGGTCCACAGTCCAGAGGCATTGGCTCACCAGATGACTGATCCCTGTAAACCTAGTCTTAGTGCTAGAGACTGCTTCCCCTCCCCCACACCTCACTGCCTCAGCAGTAAGCGCCTAGTTCTATCAGTTCTTTTAACCTTGCATATTATGTCCACCTGTCAAGAGTCGGTAAAAGTATTCTGCTCATTTCATTAGATTGACTTTTATTATTGGATTATAAGATTTAAAGAAAAAATTCTGTGCAAAAGCCCTTGTGAAATATACTAATTAAAAACAAAGCTATATTATAATTATGCTCAATTTATAGATAAGGAAGCTAATGTTCAGAAAACTGATGTAACTTAGCCAAGGTTACATAGTGAGTATTGGCAGGGGCAGGGTTAGAACCTGAGTAGTTAAACACTGTGCCATATTATATATTTAGGTCTTAATATAGCCTTTTATTTCCTTATATATACCTTTGAATGTACGACTTTTAGGTAAAATTAGTAACTGTTCAACATTGGGCAAATATCACTGTTAATATTTATGAGAAAGGACTTTCAGGTTTCAATAACTTTAAGGTCAACAAGAACCAAAGGCATAAGAAGGCTATTTGAAAAATCCAATGTAAATCTGAGCTACATAACGTCTAGGTCAAGGGAAGCAATAATCGCACTTGCATCGAGACCCTATTTGGGATGGCGCTAATTTTTTTTAAAGCCTCTAAAATGCATCGTATCCTGAAGAAGACAATAATGGGATTTATGAAGGATCTGGAATGCATTGTCAAATTAATTCAACAGTATTAATTGAGTACTCTGTGATAGGTTTTATGGCGTAACGATGAACGAAACAGTGCTTATCTCAAGAAGCCTTGAGGTTTAAGAAATTTAGAGTATTTATCCCAAAGAAGAGGTGACTTGAAAAATAAGATGAGATATGATTAAATTACCAAAAACATTAAAATACCTGTTCTGTGTACATTATGTTGGAGAATAGAGATGCAAGGTTGCATAAATGCATTGTGATGGCATCTTCAAGGAGACTGCAGTCTAGTGGGTAAGAGAGGTCCCATATGCTCAACTATCATACAACAAAGTGTATCCTAGTGACATCAACGACAGGCTAACACACTGTGGAACATGGCAGGGATCAGCAGAAGTGCTTCTGTTTGAGGAAGAGCACAGAATGGGGTCCCTTGATAACTTTCAGCAATTATTTTAGGAGCTGCTGTTTGGCACAAATTCGTTAAAAAAAAAAAAAAAAAAAGAGCCCTCCAGAAGGAGCATAACTGTTTGGAAACTTCAGAATTGTAGAGAATAAAACTTTTTATTAATAGGTAGCAATAATGGATGAGACAACAAAGAGGTCACCTTAAAAAAAGAACAATTTTCACATCACAGAACATGTCCTAGCAGGATCCTGCCTACCACCTGGCATGGGTGTTATGGATGAGATTCCTGACTGGGTGAAAGTTTGGACTAAATGAATTTTGAGGTCCCTCCAAGTTTTAAGAATATTTTAATGGTCTGAGTGGCTTCCTAAATTAGAAAAAACTACTTACAGGAAATGTGTATTTTTTTTTTTTTTTTTGGTTTGTCCTCTAGATATTTTACAGTGCTGGTTTTTCCTGACATAAGCCTTACATAATAAGCCTTTTGGGTAGGGCTTTGCACCTGTGTTTTCATATCATTTAGCTTGAGCTCATTCCAAGACTGTAGTCTGTTAATTATATTGTCCAGTAATAAAGGAAGTGATTATTGTCCAATAAACCTACACTGCAAGAGAACAACACTGGAAACACAACATTACAACTTCCAGCTGAAGCAGTGCTGATTTCCTCCACTTTTTGCCTTGAAAATGGCCAAGAGCTTCTTATCTGGTCCTGTCAATCTCTGACCTGGGAATCCTACATCATGTCAGCTGAGGACATCTGTGCTTTCCCAGGGGGATTTCTCTTAATCCAGATTATTCCAGGAATGTTTATAGTCCTTCATTCCTTTTTTTTTTCCCATTTTTTTCTTTTGTAGTAGAAAGTACAGTGCACCAGGATTCAGGAATGCTAGGCTCACATCTTTGCTTTGTCACTTAATATCTGTATAAATTCTCTGCTCTGAGACTTGGACTCTTCTCCCGTGAATCATGAAAGATGCACTGCATCAGTAGATAGCAGCCTGATTCTTTAATGGTTTTTCAGAGAGTTTTAAATAACCCATTTGGAGCCTCAGCCTCAGAGATTCTGATGCAGTAGCTCTTGAGTAGGAAAAGGAAATGATATTTTTAAGTTCTTTTGAGGATCCTGATGATACAGCCCAATTCAGGAACTGGGTAAGATAATTTCTAAGGTTGCTATCAGTTCTAAGAGTCTATGAGTTTGTGATTCTGTTTTTCCCTCTTCAAAACTTCAATGATTTTATACACATATAGTCTTAAAAAGAAAAGGCTTTTACGCACCACAGCCCATGTGGAAAAATTCAATTCACTTGTGATTATAGGCAACATCATTTTATTTTAACAATTTCCTTTTCTAATGCTGCTCAGGTAGTTTGAAGAAGTGTTCAAGGAAAAAAAAAAAAAGCTGAAAGGAATTAAATAAATATTTAGCCAAGTCTGTGCACACCCCTCCCCCATCTGCCCGCCCATCTAATTCCTTCCCTTCTTTCTAGTCTCAAACATTTAAGCAACACATAAGAGAAAAATGCTCTCCCTTAAGCCCATTTTTGAAATGATTCTATTTTTAAACACTGCAGTTCATCTCAATTGTGCTCAAATTCAATTCACTTGTGATTGTCTGCTATATTATTTTCTTTATCAATTTCTCCCCAGACTCAGTGGGGTAGTGATTGAAATTTGAAAGCTTATGGGGGGAATAAAATCCAAAACAGTATTGAGGAAAATGTGTCTTGAGTCTTTTGGCTTCAAGGAGCCCTTGCTTTTCCTCAGCACCCAATCCACTTTCATCCATAGTCTCTTGATAAACACCATCCAGCCAAAATGACTTAAAAATAAATTTAAATTGATTCTTCCATCAGCAAAAGTATTCTTTTCTCCCTAGCCTTAAAATGTTTCCTTTTCTATTGTTGCGTCATGTTCTAAATGCTCTAAGATTGCCTTGCTTTTTGTTGCTGCATCTTTGCCATGCTTCCGTTTCAGCTGGCGCACATCCATGTGAGGTCTTCTGAATGTGGGGCACTGGAAGCTTCTTGAAATGCAAACAGTTATTCTGTTCCCAAACTGGCTTGGCTCTTGGACACAATGAGGACTTATTTCTGATACAGTGACCTTTGTTAGCATCATATTTGTTAAAACCATGGTTTCATCTAACTTTTAATTCCGTTCTCATTTCTTCCACCCAGAATTCAATGTAAAACAATCATCACATATATTAGGGATGATGGAGGGAGCTGGCATTAACAACGAGAGGGTCCAAACACCAGCGTAAGGACGTACAGTTTTCAGGCTTATTTGTACACATTACAAGAGAGTGTACGCATTCTCATTCATGTCCAAGACCCTCATCTGAGGGCGGAAACAGCCACACTCAGATGGTTGTCTCCTCTGCTGCACAGCTCCAGGGACCGACTGACTGACTGTCTCATTGCGTGCTTTCCTGGTCTGCTCTTTTATGTCCCAGTACTGCTGAAATATTTGCTTCTTTGTGTCATTCACCACTTGGGTTTACTTATACCTAGTTTGGATATTGACGTTGGAAGAAAGTACAATGATCCACCGAGACACAGGAGACTTATTTTATAGGTGGGTAGACTCTAAGTGGCTGGTCAGTACATTTTCACTGAAATACATTGGATACATCCAGATCTTGTTTCAAAGTGTGATCTTTCATCTGTAGCCATGCTCACCAACTTGGCACTTGTTAATTCCTTTTCTTTACTTGTATCACTTACCAAAGCCGGCCCTTCCTTCACCGTCTGCCACCTGTAAGACGTCTTCTGTGACCACATACATTCTTACTCGGTGTGCACTTCTCTTATGTCCTTGTTTGCTTCTCATGCTACTTAATGTTTCCAGAATGTATGTCCTGTTCCCTAAGTAGACTGCCTGTCCGTACATGGATACACTGTGTCCTGACTGTGTCAGTGCCTGACGTGGTCAGCACATGCCAATTATGAGGCAGTATCTCTGGACTGTAAGATGGATAATAACAATTTGTTGAACAATTATGTGCTAAGCACATTATACTTGTTATGTCATAACAACTCTATGTGTTAATTACCATTTATATTTCAATTGATAAATGCCAAATTGAAAAATTAGATGGCTTGCACAGTGTACCAAAAGTGCCAGAGTTAGTACATGAAGTCTGGGCTTTAACTCAGAAAGAATGCACTGTGACATGATGAAGTTTTTTCTCCAGAGCTTTGCTCTGTGATTTATTCTTTCATTCTTTTCCCCTCTGTTTCTACTGAACATAGTCATCCCCTTGAGGTTGGAGGTGATACATGGTATTTTATCATTAAAAGAAGATGCGTGAGCAGCCAGAAATTATCCATGGGAGGGCCTATAGGAGAGTGAAGTTGGGGGCAAGGAGTGAGTTAAAATCCCACTATGTAGTTAACTGAGACACCTGGGTTCCAAGTGATTTATTTCCGTAATGATAGCAGTACAGTCATCTCTTGGTATCCAAGGGGGGATTAGTTCCAGCAGCCCCTACAGAGGCCAAAAATGGCTGATGCTCCACTCTTTTATGTAAAACAATGTAATACAGTCGGCCCTCTGTTCACGAGTTCCACCTCCACTGTGGATATGGAACCCGTGGATGCCGAGAGCTGACTATGTTTCTCAAACATGGACGAGGCATCAGAGTTTTTACTTCCAATATCTCAAAAGAAACAGGAGCTTGTGGAGTTTGCTCATGATGTCTAATCAGGCGGCTCACCTGGGCCTACCTGACACTCCGTGTGCTTTCACATCTGAAGAAAGGAAAGGCAGTACTTCCTCCCTTGTGGATTTACATAATTGTAAAGCATCAATGATGCCATTGCTTTTTCAAAATAATTGTTGGAAAGCGATTAGCTACTGCGAATCCCAGAAGAAAATACATCTGTCTATTTCCTGCCTGTAAAAATGCCTGGGAAAAAGACAGTGGACCAAGAAACATCTGAGAGGAGCAGGCACACATCTGCTAGATCAACAGCTCCTACACGGTCACCCTCCTTAGAAGGAAAACCTTACAAGACCCACAACAAGAATTTTACTCCTAGAGAAACAAAAACAAAGGAGGTAGGATTTTAAAAGTACTTTCAGAATTATAAGGAACTGCCCAAATGTGAGCTATATTGTCTACATAGCTCATTAAAAGACCCCCTAGCTAGGATCTTCAGAATTTTGGGGGTGGTGAAATCAAAAAGAAGATGGCTATAGTGTTAACATGTATAGGAAAGCACCAAGACCTATGAAAATAGAATTGAAATAACTACATGAATGATCTGTCTTATTGTCTGATTATTGCTGAAATGGTCTGTACATTGAACAAGCCTCTAAAAGGTTTTCTGGGAGTTCCCATTGTGGCTCCGTGGGTTAGAAAACCCGGCATAGTCTGTGTAAGGATGTGGGTTCCATCCCTAGCCTCGGTCCGTAGGTTAAGCATCCAGTGTCACCGCAAGCTGCCGTGTGGGTCACAGATGTAGCTCAAACCTTAGCCTGGGAACCTCCATGTGACATGGGTGTGGCCGTAAAAAGAAAAAGGAAAAAATGTTTTCTAGCCTTTTGACAATGTAGCCTCCTTATAAGAGTTTTTTCTATTTGAATTCTGGTGTTTAGTTCAAGGAGACAACCTAGTTTCAGGAACGTTAATGTTTTCCTGATAATGGGAAACCCATGGGGAACTCACCTGCATACATTGACACGGAGCCTGGAGAGGCTGGCAGGACACCAATGAGGGTCGTAAGCATCAGGAGCTTATAAAACTGTGTTCAGCAGGGTCACCCATCTACAGTTCTTCTAAACTGATGTTATGGTGACCAAGAAAGAATTGCAATGTCCCTGAGTGATATAAAAGCACTAAGGTCCTGTGAATACTAGTTACCTTTTTAAAGCAACTCTCTTGGGGTGTACAAAGAAGTGGACTATATACACACATACACATAAGTGTGTGTGTGCCTGTGCACACGCGCGCACGTGCGAACACACACTCTGCTAATATTCATTGATCCTTTACATGCCAGGTGCTTAGGAATTTATTTCCAAAATACTGAGAATAGTAAGGATCCCTATGAAGGCCAAAAGCTGCATAGATAGAGATGGAGAGTTCCCCAGTTATTTATTGCAGTATAACAAAACACTCCCAAAACTTAATGGGCCAAAACAATGATGATTTATATTCTCTCACAGTTCCGTATCTGACTGGTTTCAGCTGGGCAGTTCTTTTGCTCTGTGTGGTGTTGGGTGGGACTGCAGCCTTCTGAAAGCACAAAACTGTAGCGTTCAAGATGGCTCAATCCCATGGCTGGCAGAGGGTGCCGGCCATCAGGTAGAACTCAGCAGGGCTGTCCGCCAGACCTCCTCATGGGCTCTCCATGTGAATTGAGCTCCACATAGCTTGGTGGCTGGGGTCTAGGAGAAGAATTGCAGCTGTGAGAACATGGAATTTGAAGATCTCTTTAAGTCCCGGCCTTGGAAATTATAGTATCACTTCTGCTGCCTCTTATTGGTCAAAGAGAATCACAGGAGCAGTAAGATTCAAGAAGAGAAATAGGCCAGGTTTGTGTGGGTGTGTGTGCATGTGTGTGATTAAAGACAAAAAAAAAAAAACAAAAAAAATTAGTTAAACTGAAGTAACTTATGGATATCATTAATCCACGCTGTGCAGAAAGGAATGTTTTTGGGGTGAATTTTAGTAAAGAAAGTGGTCTTATCAGCAGATCCCTGACTAGAGTTTAACTCTGTTTTTGTATACATTTTTTTTTTTTTTTTGAGGCAGGGGTTAACTTCTACATATTCCATGGCGATTTTTAAAAGCAGTGAAAGGTGAATGATCCGTGTATACAAGGCCAAAGTCACATGGGCTCCATTTTCAGAGATCAGAGCATCCTGCCCCTCATTTGTGTGGGCTTGTGTTGGGGACTTTCAGGGCTATCCCTCCTCCTCAGCTTTGCTTCCATGCCAAGGCTCTGGGCAGTGCCTCCATCACTGAGGGCAAGGAGATCCTGACATTAGGGGATGGTAGTGATTCTTGCACAGGTGTTGCAGAAAACTTTAAATAATTTAGTATATCAATTTTCACTTTCCTAATTTAGTTCTATTTTTCACTCCTTATTATCTAGGAAGACCATGTTCCCAATTCCTCATCATACCAGTCCTTGTAGAAGACCTGGTATGCTGTAAGAACTTAATCACTCCTTTTTGATTGGTGAACTATATGCATTCTTTTAAATCTAAAGAATAGTTTTCTTTAGCTTTTGTGATCCTTCAGATATTTATGCCAATAAATACTAAAGGTACATATAGAATCCATGGTGAGAATAAAGTCAAAATCACAGTTCTGTTTATGTAAAAGTTCAGGTTGTTTTCCTTGGATATAGCATCTAATTTTCCATAGCTATTATCAGCTATAGCTATAGCCTTCACCACTAGCCCAGAGCTATACTATTGGTTATAAGGGGAATGTGGTAAGAATATGAATGTCTGGCTAAGCAAGACTCCTGGAATTTTCTGGCAGGACTCAAGATGCCTCAGTAGAATTCCTGTCATCTTTGTATTCAAGGGAATATAAACATATTCAAAGAAATAGACACTCATGTATGTATACATTGTGATAGGTAGATATTTACATAATGTCTTGAGAATAATGATAATCCAAGAAACATTTGCTAAATTATTTGAACTGAGCTACTTATTTTCCTTCAGCTAACCCACATCACAAGAAATGTGAATAACCTCTGATTTAAGAATCAGCACACTGAGCTTTAGCCCCATTTCTCATTCTAAGTCATAAAAAAATGCCTCACTTGTCCATACATCATATTTCTAGCCACTCCATCCACACAAAGCAGTTGAAATTAGTTAAACAGATTCCTAAGAAGCAAAAAGGGCTCTCACAAATCCTGTAATTTTGTGCTTTTTGGTGAGATACGACACTACCTTCAGAACAGAGAAGATAGCATGGCTAGTAAAGCTTCTTAAGAAAGATCATTAGAAATAGTGCACCAATGAGGGTTTTAGTACATGGACAAAGCCGTATAATGGTTAAAATCAATGGTAACACAATGCCTCAGTGTCAGTTCCGTGTTCAGATTTGTTCATCTCCCTGGTCTTAATTTCCTCATTTGCAAAATGCGGATACTTTATAGGGTTGCTGTAAAGTCTTTCCATCACATGGTATAGTGCCATGAAATAGAACGTTAGCAAATTGCACTTAAATTACATGGAGAAGTCATTTATATGAAATGGATAATTTCCTAATAATATTGGAAAAATAAATCATCAATCTCTATATCTATATTATTATATTTTATGTTAAACCTGGCAGAAAAAAAAAAAAAACACAAACCACTGCTTCTGCAACTCCAAAGATATGCATAGAAGATAAATACATTCAGCTCATCTCTGAGCTCGGTGGAGAAAAGTATAGCATAAAATTCACACCTATATTTAGACAGACACGCTCAAATATACATGCACACAAATGGAATTGTTAACGTTCAGGAGTGTGAAAAGAAAAACTTGGTTTACTCTGGAGTTTTGCTCATTTTCTGCAAACAGAATAATGATTGAAGGGAGGTACTTTCGCTGTTCTCCCTGTCTGAAATTCTGAAGCCTGGAGGCCATCTGAGTTCTCCTTTTAGGTTTTGGCAGTTATTTGAGAAGTGGCACAGGAGGGTAAGTAATCACAGCAGGTTCTGGGAAGGAAGCACCACCTAAATTGCTATTCTAAGGTAGTAAACAGGATTCAGGCAACTTCTAAGAGTCAGATAACTTCTAAGAGGCTAAGCCCAAGATTGAAATGGGATATTTAGCCCTGTTATATGTGCTTCAATCTTCTGTAGGGCTGGCTGGATTATCAGCTTCACTTTGGAGAGTGTGTACAATACCTGCGTCTAGGCCAAGGGTTCAAGGCTGCAGGTTGCAGGACTGGGTTAATGAAGAACTTTTTTTTTTTTTTTTAAGAACCTCACCTGCAGCATATGGAAGTTCCCGGGCTAGGAGTTGAATCAGAGCTACAGCTGCCAGCCCACGCACCACAGCTCATGGCAACGCCAGATTGTTAACCCACTAAGCTAGGCCAGGGATCAAACCCACATCCTCATGTATAGTGGGATTTGTTTTCGCTGAGCCACAAGGGGAACTCCCTGAAGAACTTTAATAAATCTAGAGTCAAGGTTGGTTTGGAACAAAGATGAACTTAGGCTTGGATGGTGAGATGGAGAGGTTAGGACTGGTGTAGTTACTCAAAATTTTGCATTATTGGTGTGTTTAGCAGTGGTCCCCCTGTGATTGGCAGATCCTTATTAGGAATATACGTAGTTGCGTTCTAGTCTAGACTACATAGCTTCACTTTCCAGTACAGTAGTCACTAACCATATGTGTCATTCAGCACGTGAAATTTCACTGGTCCACATATATATACATGTAAGTGTAAAATCCATACCAGATCAAAGATTTAGTATGAAAAATGACATATGTATATCATATGACCATTTTAATAATTTGCATGTTAAAATGGCAGTAATTTGGATGTCTAGAGCTATCAACTTATTAAAATTAATTTTACCTTTTTAATATATTTGCATGAATAGTAGAAAATATAAAATTAAAGATGTGGCTCATGCTATATTTGTATAGGATAATGCTGTTCTGCACAGTGACAGACTCAAAAACAGGTAATGCTTATCTAGCTAATGAGTCTACCAACTTGTCATATCCTTTCCAGACACCTGTTTGACCCACCGTAACACAAGGAATAGTAATAGTACATAGGAACAAAGTTGAAATTGGAGAAGGGAAGAAGGAAGAGGAGAAAGAAGTAGTATAGTGGGTAGGATAAGCAACTATATATATATATATATATATATATATATGGTTTTGGAAACAAGATGAAAGAGCAGAGACCAAGTGCATGTAAGCTGTCTGTTGGGAATGAAGAATTAAAATGTGGATGAGAGTCTGATGGATCTGTGTCAAAATGCTGTACTCTGTTTCAAAATTATCATTGGTATAACTGAGGTGGAGTATTAGAGAATGGTTTTGAGTGTCATCTGTAAATGAAAATAGAATGTCCTATCCCCACCCCAACCAGCAGAATTGAATAGAGTTGAGAAGAAAGCAGAATTTGCCACAAGGAGAAGTTACATTGTGATTTGGTTTCTGGTTTTTCTTTTTTTGAGTGTATCTTTCATCCATTTTTTAAAAATTGAATTGAGGTTGATTTACAATATTATATTAGTTTCACATGTACAGTGTAGTGATTCCATGTTTTTACAAATCACAAAATGATCACCATAAGTCATTACCTTCTGTCATCATACCAAGTTATTACAACATTATTGATTGTATTTGCTATGCTGTATATTACATTTTCATGACTTACTCATTCTGTAACTGGAAGTTCATAGATCTTAATCCCCTTCACCTGTCTCACCCATCACACCACCCCCTCTCATACGGCTGCCACCAGTTTTTTCTCAATATCTCTGAGTCTGTTTCTCTTTGGTTGTCTTCGTTCATTTATTTTGTTTACTAGATTCCATACATAAGTGCATTCATACTGTATGTTATTCTGTCTGACTTATTTCATTTAGCATAATATCCTCCATGTTGTCAATCTATGTTGTCACATGTGACAAGATTTCATTCTTTTTTATGGCCAAGTAATATTCTATTCTGTCTATTTATCTATCTAGATATATTGATATTACATCTTCTGTAGCCATTTCATCTATAAATGGCCACTAGATTGCTTCCATTTCTTGGCTTTTGTAAATAATGCTGCAAAGAACATTGGGTATATATATATCTTTTCAAATTAGTGTTTTTGTTTTTTTCAGATAGATACCTAGAAGTAGAATTGCTGGATCATATGGTAATTCTATTTTTAACTTTTTGAGGAACCTCCAAATTGTTTTGCATGGTGGCTGTACCAATTTACATTCTTACCAACAGACCACAGCTGTTCCCTTTTCTCCACATCCTAGCCAATACTGTTATTTGTTGTCTTGTGATAATAAACACCCTCATGGGTGTGAGGTAATATCTCATCGTGGTTTTGCCTTTGGTCAAGGCAGCTGTCGTTAGTGAGGCAATTTGTGAAGAAGCCTGTTTGTTAGCAGCCCTCCCTGGCACTGGGAACTAAACCTTCACTTCTGGAAGGAGCACTGTGCAGCACCTTACAGCTTCCATGTCATTTCTCATGCCCAGTGTTGTCGCTTGTCAAGGAGCCCAATACCCAGGAAGGCAATGGTGTCTGTTGGGTTTGAAGGGTAATCCAGTAAAAATTCACTCTTTATTTTTCTCCTGAGTTTGTAGCAAGTTGAGAAATAAGATATGAGAATGACACAGGTAGAGTTAAAATGCAAATTAGAGGATAAGTATTTATTTCATTCAATAATTATCCCATATAATGTATCTCCTCTCTGGAACTGAGCATACTCCCTGAACTGCTGGCCTCCCTCTGTAGAGCCAGGGACAGACACTGCCTGGAATGCATAGCCTCAGATAAACAGAGGATAACACCTATGTCCTGAGGGCAAGCCATGCAGAAGGAAGAAGCCTCCCTTCTGAGCCTCATACACTCTGTGCCTTCTGCTGATTTTATCAGAGGTCAGAGAAGAAAGCAGAAAGTGTTTCCATGCCCTTCTCTCAGGGGGAGTAGAAAATGAGAACATTTTTCATTCTGTAAAAGAAAGAAGTGGGATTTAGGTATTCCTTCTTAATTCTGCTACTTCCTCTGGCTACTTTTGGTCTTTCCCGCAGGCTTTGTGTCCTCAAAATAGCTCAAGAGAAGATATTATCTTCATTGGCTTCTTCTAACAAGGGCCTTCTGTCCCTGAGGCTAGCTTCAGGCTTCTAAAAAGAGAACATGTAACTATGAGTCTGAACTTTGAAGACATGAAATGCTTTTTTTCCCCCCACATAGCACATAGTTTAAAGATGCACATTCAAGACTAATTATAAAAAAAAGATTGTCTTATCACTCTCATTCAATTGCTGCTCTAGAAAATGACAAGTTGCAAATATTTTTGCTTCCCTTTAGTAACTACCTTCTTGTTTTCTTTATTTACTTTGACTGCACCCACAGCATGTGTAAGTTCCTGGACCAGGAATTGAACCGCTGTACAGCTGTAGCCAGAGCCAATGCAGTGACAATACCAGACCTTTAACCTGCTGAGCCACAAGGGAACTCTAGCTGTTGTGTTTCTTAATACTATACTTATACTGGCCCTTCTTGATTTTTCTATTTAATGCATTGTCTGTTGACTTTACACTACAGAAAAGAAAATGCTGGATTTTTTGCGGGGGGTGTGGGGGGCGTGGGGATTGCTGCTTATTTTTCACATGTTGATTTCTCATCCACCATTCTACCACCATAATGATGATTTCATTTTGGTTAGATCAGAATCAAAATGTTGCATCATTATGACTGTGTCAGTATTAGTCACAATTAAGCCGTGTGCTAATATAGTATGCGTACTGTTTCTTTCTTGCAAAACTTCATTTCCTAGGAATTAAAAATAATCTTATCTTTTGTATTTTGCCATTGTCTAACTGCTAATCCATCCCTCAGTTCTACCTATTTTGTGTAAATCTCAATATGTTAAAAACATGTATTCAATGACATTCATCTTCTTCAAGAAACTTTATTTGTTCCATCTGGCCTCCTTCAGTCTGAATTGATTTGTCTCTAGAACTGCTATGCAGCTTTTATTCTGGTATCTCCTTCCATTATCAAGTTGGGGATTTTCTTTATCTGCCTTGATTCCTGGATTCCATGTCTTTTCATTTCCTGGTTTGCTTCTTTATTTTGGTGTAATACATCTTCTAGCATTTTCCTGAGAAAGGGTACATGGACGGAAGGCAAAATCATCAATGATATTATATGTCTCAAAATGCTTTTATTTATTCTCTTCTACTTTCTGAAAGATAATTATAACCATGAACAACTGTATGGTTCAATACATGTGTTCAGCTTTAAAATTTTTGCCTTCTTGTATTTATTTCCAGTTATCCCTTGCCCTCTGGTTCTTTTTTTTTTGTATTAACACTCTATTTTTATTTAGGGGATGTAATATGTTCTTTTATTTCACTAAGGATTATTAGAGCAGTTTTTTTTTTTTTTCGAGTTTTCCTCTTCTAGATGATTACGTGTTTCCTCCAAGATATTTTTACTGTTTGTTATGTTCTTTGTCTTTTGCATGGGGTTTTCCTTTAATTTCTTAGGATATTTGTTTACTAACTGCTCATTTAATCAGATAGCAGAGAAAATCTGAATAGATGCTAATCAGGTGTGTATGTTGGTGGATTTTATTATAGGTAGAACTGGTTAGACTTTTCACTGGGAGCTTGAGGGAGAAAATATCATATCATATTTCTGCTCTTAACTGTATCTAATCATTTATCTCATCCCTGGCTGACACTTCTACCTCCAAAGTACCAGCAAGGTGTGGGGGGAAATTTGCCCAGCTGATCCAAGAAAAGGAATCTCTGCATTTCTGAACTGGCTTTTTTTTTTTTTTTTTTTTTTTTTTTTTTTTTTTTTTTTTTTGATGGAGCCTGTGGCATGTGGAAGTTCCCAGGCTAGGGGTCAAATCAAAGCTATAGCTGCCAGCCTGTGCCACAGCCACAGCAACTCCGGATCGGGGCCATATCTGCCACATACAACATCTCTCACGGCAATGCCGGGTACTTAACCCACTGAGCAAGGCCAGGGATCAAACCCGTGTCCTCATGGACACCAGTTGGGTTCGTTAACACTCTTCTACCGAATCTTTTTCTTCTTTGTCCCACCTTCCTTCCTGCTCCTCTAGAGAGCTGATACTGGCCATTCTTCAGCTCACAGCAGAATTTGTGTGGAGGGTAAATTGGGTCACTCCTCTGTTTTCCCTTCTGCTAGCCGAGTTTTCAAATACACACATCTGATCAGTTAGATCCACTCATTTTTCTGCTTTTTTGGCCTGCAGCATTTGGTTATTTTCATCTTTTCTCCTATTCCTATTGCATTGAGGGTGCAAATAGTCCTCTTGCTGTTGTTTTAGAGAGGTGTTTAGAGAGGTGTCAGAGGCAAAAGTGTTTGCTCAATGTGTCGTCTTTAACAAAAATGTCCTCATTAGTATGTCAATGCCGTATTCTCCCCAGTGCATACGTTTATTCCCTTTTCTTTCTCTTCTATATCTTCACATCTTTACATTTAGTAAATATGTATTTACAAATCTGAGCATCTTCTGGATCTTTTAAAATTAGTATACAAAAAGGAGACTTGGTTTCCAACTGCTGTCTCTCTCCGAACTATCCAGAACAGGTCTTACACATTTCATCTTAATGACTACTTTAGACCCAAAATAATTTTTATTGATAACAGTAATATGGTAATTCATTATGGTATGCTGTTACCCAAGTGCTAATTAAAAGGAAAGATAGTTGAAGGATAAAAGAGGGCTTGAAAGCACATCACACAAAAGTTCCTTCCTAATATATTTCCTGTCTATCACACTTATTACTGCAGGGTGGGTTGACAGGTTAATTATGTACTAGGCAGGAGAGCTGGTAGAGAGGATGTTACAATCTCAAAAGCAAACACTTATAATCATTTTATCTAAATATAAGACAAACTCACCTTGGTGAAGGACTGCATTTAGTGATTATATGTAAGGCGACCTCCTTACGTATAGATTACAGACGGAACCTAGGGAAATGTCATGCCATAGAGCTAGTACATAAATGCTGACCCTCCAGCAGTCTTCTCCGACTCATATCTAGGGATTCTGCCAGATGTTGCAAGTGTGCTTTATCCTTTCACTGCTGAGAATTCTGATGTCTCCATTTCCTTCTCAAGCCCTGGTCTTTAATAGCAAATCTCCCCCTCAGTATTCATAAAGATAGCATATTCATAGTATATTTTATTTACAAGTGGTGAGAATGTATTATTTTGCTTAGGGAGGACCTTTACCCTATGAAGGGATTTTCTGTCAAAATTTTCCTGGTGGCCTCCGTCCTCCGTTGTTTTGTCCTGAAGTCTCTCTGGAGCAGGAGGCTCATCTCCATCTTGGACAGCTCACTGCACCATTTGGGAGTCCCATTTGAGAGTTCTGGTTGCTGCTCTTCTACTTTGTTTTAGATTGGGAAGAAAAGTCCTTGTAATTCCTTCCAGTGACATTAATTCTTACCTTCTGGATTTACACATTAACTCTCAACATCTTTCACAGGAAAGTTTTCTAGTATCTGAGTATAACTGACATAGCTCTCGAAAGTTCTCTTTTCTCTTTGATATACTTGCACAATTCTTCTCTTTATTTCTACTTGTCATTTTTTCCCCCCAGAATCTACTTTATGTTAGTTGCCATTCTATGGAATGTTTGCCATGATCTTCCAAATGACTAGCTCGTAATTTAATGTAAAGCCATAGCCATACACACATACAGATTAGAGTGAGCCTGTTAAGCTTGTTGTTCTGAACATTATACTTTTACTGGTGCAATCCAAGATACCAAGGGCTGTGCTAGCCATAGCTTTTCAATGTATTGGCTTATGTGAAGTGTAGAATCTTTTCTGTCCCCTGAACTCATGTATTGTTCCCAAATAAACATGATTTTTTTGTTTCTCATCACAAATATTTCCAGACTTTAGACAAGTATAAACAATGTACTGCTTTGTGACATTAACAATTTAGTTTCTCTTTGAAAAATTATACTTCTTAAAAAAATTGGGTAAATGTTAATCTAATATGTAGGCTGCACTTAGAATTTGTTTTAACTCGCTCCTCTTTACTCCTTAGCACCTAGAATATGGTGAATGGTTCATACTACTTAATTCGCTTCACCTTAACAATAAAATACATCATTATGGAGCAAGTACAGCTCCAGACAGTTAAGCCCTGCTGAGGTACATGTTGTTAAGCCAGTGAGGTTCCAAGTCTTTGGAAAGAACCAGCATGTGAATAAGTAGAGTGATAGCTGGTCTGGAAGGTATATTGTAGATGGAATAAAATGATGGTGAAGCAGGGTGCTTTCCCCCACCTTCCAGGCTATTCTGAATATGTTATGTCTTTAGGTGGCTAAAATTACTATTCCAAAAGATTGCTACAACCATGTTGATGCTCATATTCAAACAGTGTTTCATATCACTTTTGGATAGCAAAATGAGGACTTTTTTTTTAATTGGCAGCACCAATTGCCATTCCTTTTGCTCTTACTTTGTTTTTGTTTTTATGTTTTTTTTACTGAGCTCTTATGTGATTCATCTTGTGTTGCCATCTAAATAAACATTTTCTTAAACATAAAAAATTGATATGACACTTGGAAAACTTTGCCTAACTTGACAGCTTATGAATGATAATGCCACCTCAGTAAGTTTACTGGCTTGTTCATTTTGCTTTATTGGTATCATCAGATACTCAACTTAGAAAAATAGTGATCACCTATGAACAAAGCCAATTCTAAATTATTTTTATTTTATTAATAAATCCCCTCTGAAGAACAAGAACAATATAATTCTCTCTCTCATCATCCTTGACTAAGTACAGTGCCTTGCTCCTTGCAAAACATTTTCACATCTGAAGTTCTGTTTGATCCTTATAATAACATGGTGAGGTCTGCAGAATAAGATTGCTGTCTCCACTTTGCAGATGAGAAAACTGAGAAGATGTGACTTTCTTGGCCAAAGTTGTCAGACTGGTATGTGGCAGACCCACTGTTCTCTGAACTCTGGCCTTTTCATTCTACCAGAAGCCAATGTGAGATGCAGGCCTTTTTCTTGACTTGACATATCTTGCCTGGTACATATGCTGGAAGAAAGAACATTTAGGTGATGCACACAACCCAAAGGGGTCACCCGTAGCTGTGACCTTTACTGAGCAAGGTGAACTCAACGCAGATACAGAAAAGCAGAGCTGTGAGGAGAGATGCTGGGGCAACCTAATTTAGACCTTCCTTCACGAGAGTAAGCCAGTGAAACCATGTGATGGATTCTTTTTAATATGGTATTATTGTCAGGGAATAGCTTCAATATGCACCGTAAGCATTAAATGCTAAAAATAATAATAGCAATTATAGATTGTTCTGACACCAGAAGAGTAGAATTATGCTTCTTAACTGCATTGCCTTTAGCCAATAAAAATGCAAAATTGCTTTCCTAGAAACTGTTTTCCTCTGTGTTAGATTACCAAGAGATGGCAGCATTCCATCCATCATTCAGCAAGTATATATCCCTTGCTTGAGAAATAAGGTTTCCTCTTTTCCCAATGAAGTGTTGAGTGCAAGGAATAAAATTTAAAATATGAATCTGTTTCATAATCACCCATTGTCACACAGTCATGCAGCTCTAGATTGCCCAGACCTAAGTTTAGACAGTGATGATACCTAACTGTAAAGATTCAAATGACCTATTTTAGAATAATACATGGTATATGGTTGATGGTAATGCACAAAATCCACTGAGTGGTGATTCAGGCAAGGGAATGGTGATACATGATTCTTCCTTGGATGCACTTCAAGTTTTCCACTTGTGGGCTTTCCTTTTCTGCAGACACTTGGTAATTCAAAGTCAAATGCAGTGTGTTAATAAAGCTGTGACCACTCTATTTATACAACTTGATATTCTGTTTGGAGTTTGATATTTGTCTGCCCATGGAAAATTTTAGTAAATATAACATAATCCACCAGTATGTGCTAGTCAGTAAAAGAACCTCAAGATATGTGATAATTTCCAGGGAAAGGTGAATGAAATTCTTTGTTAGGGAAGATCCAGAAAGGGCCATAAAGTTAAATTTTTCAAAAGTTTGTATTTCTAGTGTTTCAGCTTGTCATAATTGAGTTATTAACTTATGACAGAGGCCAATGGAAAAATAATTTTGATACATTTCTTATGATAAAAGTGGATACTTTTAAAGTAGATGGATATATTGCTGATCTCTCTTTTCTCTTGGTAACTGTATAGTTTATTTTACCAGTAATTGTCTTCAATTGTCAAATATCACAGATTTGTCATAGAGTTAATTTGTCAACCAATGATTCCGACCGTGAAATACCTTAGACACAGTTTTAGAAACTGCAGATTCTTTGCTATATGTCTCATTGCTTCCTTCTTTAGTGGAGGTCATTACAGCCCCCATTTGATGAGGGAACCATGGTGCTGGGAAGCAGCTGTGTTATTTATCTTCATCTCACTGAAGAGATGACTCATTTATCCCAGATTTGAAGGAAGGTGCCAGAAGTCACACAGCAAATTAGCGGTAGAGGCAGCCATGCCTAACTCTAGTCTTCTGACTTGAAACCAGTGTATTTTCTATGCCTGGGACTTATTAAAAACATTTTGAAAATGACACCTTTGGTTTTTAAGATGAGCCATACCACAGTCCACTTCAGGTATCCTAGTTAATTGGATTGGCGGTATTTGAGCCGTTTTTATTTATTTATTTATTTATTTTAATAATTTTTTTAATTTTCCCACTGTACAGCAAGGGGGTCAGGTTATCCTTACATGTATACATTACAATTACATTTTTCCCCCACCTTTTCTTCTGTTGCAACATGAGTATCTAGACAAAGTTCTCAATGCTATTCAGCAGGATCTCCTTGTAAATCTATTCTAAATTGTGTCTGATAAGCCCAAGCTCCCGATCCCTCCCACTCCCCCCCCTCCCATCAGGCAGCCACAAATCTCTTCTCCAAGTCCATGATTTTCTTTTCTGAGGAGATGTTCATTTGTGTTGGATATTAGATTCCAGTTATAAGTGATATCATATGGTATTTGTCTTTGTCTTTCTGGCTCATTTCACTCAGGATGAGATTCTCTAGTTCCATCCATGTTGCTGCAAATGGCATTATGTCATTCTTTTTGATGGCTGAGTAGTATTCCACTGTGTATATATACACAATGTGTATATATACACAATGAGCCGTTTTAAAATGTAAGGTCTGGGGAAAGGAAGCAGTTGCAGCAGAAGGAAGTGATGGATCTCTGCATAGTAAGGGAAGGTGTTGCTGACTCCTGGGTGCTTGCTGGGACTCTTTTCTCTTAACCACACCTTACTGTCCCTGTGCCTCTTTCTGCCCCATCATGGGTAGCATTTTCTTTTCCTCTTTAATAGACCACAGGTCTGAGCAGCCTCACTTTTTCTCCATGTCAGGAGGCAGGGGTCTTCATCTCCTGCAGGAAACCATGTGCTCTTGTTTCTATACATTCCATTCCTGAGAGAGGGTCGACAGAGCAGGACCTCGGGGGTCTGGCCAATTGTTTTCTATGGATGAGACATTCTTCCTTGGAAAACTGGTAGCTTTGAGGGGAAGTAGCCATCCTTTCCTCTTAGGAGACCCCAGGCTAAATGTCACACAGATCAGGTCATAGGCACAGACTTGTAAAAATGCGTTGCAGGTACTGCTGTAGTCATGGGAGGCCAGCAAGGATGGTTCCTCCATGGCTGAGAAACAAATGAACTAACTCTCCTTTAGTTTCTGTCAGCCATGCTGCAGGTGGGGGCTCCGAGGCACATGGGGTTTTTATTGGTGACACACACAGCTTATCTTCTTGGTTTCCATGCCTATCCCTGTGATATGGCTCCAGGGCCCTGGAATGAGTGTGCAAACATTGAGAAAGGAGTGACCTCCTACAAAGCTGTTTTTCCTTTCCACAAGGAAGTCATGATGGGGACATTACTATCCAAAGGCCTGCATAAGGGGACCTAGTTCTCATTCTCTTAAGGTCCAAATTAGGAAAAAATACAAGTGATTCTTGACAATAATGAAAGCCTTTGTTAAGTGTCAGATATTATTCTGAATGCTTTTCGTGTATTCATATTTATTCCTCCACAGTAACCCTATGGAATTGCTATTTTTACTTCTGTTTTGCAGATGACACTGGGTCTTAGGGAAAGTAAATAACTTCCTGAGGTCGCACAGGTAGTAAATGCTTAGACTGGGATTTGACCCTGGAAAGACCAACCCAAGACTCTTTTCTCTTAACCACACCATACTGTCCCTGTGCCTCTTTCTGCCCCATCATGGGTAGCATTTTCTTTTCCTCTTTAAAAGTCAAAATACAGCTCGTAGTGATGTGACCTGCCTGTTCCTTATCTATATTGCCAGAGGACACAAAAAATGGTCAGGGTGTGAGCCTGGACCACTGGAGACTGTATTTCTGGATTGGACATGGACAGGCTCTCTAGCGTGGGCATAGATGGTGCTCAGCAGTCTCTTTGCTGAAATTGTCCTGCTTCCAATGTCATAACTAATCCATCAAGAGTGAAGCTGCTACCAGTCAGGTCTGGGTGCTGATGTGGAAAGGTGATCTACCATTCCTTCCTTGTAACGAAACAGATCTTGAGGGCATTATTTTTCCAAAAAGCCCCATAGTCATTTTGTGGGCAGAGTTTACCAGTTTGAGTCCATCAAGTTTATCTTATTTCCATTTATTGCTGGAAACAGAAATGTGACTCCGATTTCCACTTCTCTCAGAAAGTAAACTTTCTAGCCATTGGTTTCCAAAGAGCTTCCTCTAGGAAAAGGGACAAGGGAAACATTCCCCAAGGACTTTTCTCTGCCTCCTCACCTCGTGCAGCCTGGACTAAATGTGATAAACTTCACACTCCTTCTTTAACCTCTGGAGATGCTCCCCACTTTCTCCACTTTAGTAGTTCTAATCTGGCCTCTGCTTCAGTCTCTGCCTCCACGAGTTGAGTTGAGTTTACCTGGGTCTACCTGCTCATGAATCTTTTAGCTGAAGAACTTTGCCAAGGTCAATTCTGCCATCTCTATATTTGAGATTACTCTGTTTTGAGATTGTCAGAAAGAACCAGTGACCCCTGCCACTTAATACTAACAACATTACGTATCTCCAAATATATAAAACAGTATGCAGGAGGCATATTATATACTGGGTAAAGCTTCCAGAGACCTTGGAAATACACCATGGCAAAGTTTGACAAAAGCATAAGAATTCCTCAGTTAGTACAATGCAGTAGAAAAAGATGCATTTGTGGGAATCAGGAATAAAAGCCTCGGCTTTGGCAATGAGTCAGAGTGAAAGCACCAGGGCAAATGGATAGGTCATCAGCACTATCCATCTTCCTTATTTTTGTCTTTGGGCTTAGGACCGTTTTAATTCATGCTGTGTGCTGAACATTGGCATGGGAGAGAAAATTAAACATTTAAGTCAATCAAATCTGTTTCTAAGATACATTTAATTCCTTGGTCATTATAGGAATTCATTTACAAGGCTCAATATCTCTTAATAGGTAATATTCACCAGCCAGGAGAACTTATCTATTCTGCTAGTTTCCATCATCTTGCAGGTGACTAAAGTTACCCTGTCCTGGAAGAAGATGATGAGAAGGCTCCTATTAAATTAAATTTATTGTAATAAAAGACCAGTAATTAATGATACTATCATTTAATAAAAGAATAGTAACATTTATTGACACTCAGTGTAAATCAATAACTATGTTAAGTGTTTTAACCATGTTATCTCACTTAAATAAAAAATAATGCTGTGAGTATCCCCATTTTATAGATGTAACACTGTTAAGCATCTCCATTTGATAAGTGAGAAACTTCCCCGATATTGCTAATGAGGAGAAAGCAAAGATTAGGATCTGTAAAGTTTGGTGATGGGGGCTGCACTGTAAGAGTTACTTCTTTGTGGGAGTTCCCGTTGTGGCGCAGTGGTTAACGAATCCAACTAGGAACAATGAGGTTGCGGGTTCGGTCCCTGCCCTTGCTCAGTGGGTTAACGATTTGGCGTTGCCGTGAGCTGTGGTGTAGGTTGCAGACGCGGCTCAGCTCCTGCGTTGCTGTGGCTCTGGCGTAGGCCGGTGGCTACAGCTCTGATTGGACCCCTAGCCTGGGAACCTCCATATGCTGTGGGAGCGGCCCAAGAAATGGCAAAAAGACAAAAAAAAAAAAAAAAAAAAAAAAAAAAGAGTTATTTCTTTGTGGTGTGTCTCCTTAAGGACTTTAATTTTGCCCTCCAGTGCAGGCCCCCATGTCTTGTCCTTTATATCCCTGATCCTGAATCGTGGAAGATGCGCAGGAGATTCTTCGTGATGAAGGTGGATTGGGCTTACGGTCCTTTTCAGTGAAGCCTTTCCTGACTTATCTGATGTGTAGTTATGGAGAAACTAGGTTTTAGATTTCATTCTACTACTTAGACCCCATACTGTATTTGTGTTTTCTGTATATTTTTTTCATATACATATTATAAGTTTCCTTAGGAGTTGAGATTTTGTCTTATGCTTGATTTGCCAGCTAAATCCTTTGAACAGAGACAATTTTGCAGTGTGCATGCAGTGTGTCTGTGCATAGGTATATGATATCAATAATGACATTGACTTGATAGAAATACCAAAAAAAGAAGAGGTCAACATGAGGTTAAGGCATGGCTTGGTATATGTCACAGAAAGTCATCCTGGGGCTGACTTGCCCAATTGGAATGAGAGACCTGCTATATGTTTTTATTTCACTCTGTACCAAGCTTTTTGCAGTACCTGGTATATTTTACAATAATTGCGTCTGTTCAGTTTTCTGTCTTTCTTGCTGGACTGTGATATCTAGGAAGGCAAATACCATTTATCCACAGAATTCAGCACATGAGTACTCATTAAATATTTGAGGAGTGATTGAAAGTGCTTATCTGTGGTTATCCACATCTTCAGATACTAAATACTCTGTATGAGTCGTTTAGACTGGACGAACTAAAGCACCACCTTGAGAGTCAGGACCAGCAAGGACACAGAACCTTTTCAGAAGCAGGTAGAGAATATGCTGCCTGACATTCTCAACAACAATGATAACAACAAAACAGAATGAATTTAATTCTTTGTCGAACAATTTTCAAGTCTCATCCTTCTGACCAATTTTTAGAAGCAGAAATTAGAGAATAGGAACCTGAAATTGTGCATATGACACCGACATTGGAGTCTTCCAAAGGTCATGGACTGGGCCTTCCTGAAGTACAGGTTCTGACTTATTCAGGACATAGATATGATTAAGACAGAGTCTGAGTTTTGAGGGCACAGGTGAAGGTCACCACTAACAGAGGTATGAGATGCAAACTAAGTTTTATGGATACTGATGGCAGAATGAATGTACTTGAATGAATGTGCTTAATTCTTGAGATCCCATGATTCAGGGAAAAGCTGGAAAATCCTTTTTTTTTTTTTTTTCAAGGTAACGGCAGATAAAGGGTTTAGTAGACTTCTCTCCATCTATGCATACCCCAGTCAGGCTGTGAGTGGTTTTTCTCCTGTAACACAGATCCCTGCAGGAACTGGCTGTTCCTTTAGAAATGGCAGCACCAGAAAAAAGCCGCTCTAGGCTGAATAATTATTTCATGTCTGATCCCTAAGTCTAATACCAAGTGAGCAAAGCAAACCCTTTAGTAAAACAAATACCCGCATTATGCAGATAGGAGCGTGGAGACAAATAGGAAGAGGCAGCCAATTCCGCTCCAGAGGCAGGCGCCAGGGAGGATTGCCAGAGGGCATCTGCCCAGCCAACAGCAAGGTCCATCTCAGTGTGCGATTTGGGGTGCTCCTAGCTGCTAGCCTGTGGAACCTCACAAGGAGGACAACACCAAAGGGGATATTAGGGCAGCTCTGCTTCCAGCATAGCCGTGGCGTTTGGTAAATTGATTTCCATTTTTACTAAATGAAAGCCAGTTGCTAATGGGAGAATGATTTCTAGGTGCCATATGGGCACATGGATATTTTCTAATTTAGTGGCTTGAATATGATCTGTTCCTCTTTATATTAAGACATTTTATCGTAATTATTTCTACTGCCCCCGGCTGAAACAAACAGAGCTATTTGTTGAAAGGTTAAATGAGGAGAGTTGATGATTCCAGTTCATGTTTGGGGAATCAAAAGAGATATGACACCCACATTATTTCAATTATGTTCCAGGAAGCAGAGCACGTCAGGAAGGAGTGTGGTCTGCAGTGTTGATCAAAGGATGGTGATAAAGCTCAGATCTTGTTCATAGCCCTAGAGCCATGAGCTGACAGAGCTGGAAGGACTTTAGGGATCGTTTATACAAAACCTTTCATTTTAGAAACTCAGGGCCTGGAAAGGGAGGTGACTCTCCCAAGTTAACACAGCTATGGGCAGATGTAAGAAGGTGCCGGGTCTGGGAGTTCCCTTGTGGTACAGTGGGTTGAGTTCCCTTGTGGTACGGTGGGTCTTTGTCACTGCAGCAGCTTGGGTAGCTGCTGTGGCACAGGTTCAGTCCCTGGCCCAGGGAATTTCCACATGCAGTTGGCATGGCCGAGAAGAAAAAAAGAAGGAATGTTCCAGGTATTCTGAAGCCGTTTTGTGAGCTTTCCACTTAACACCATTGTTCTGTCTCCTCCTTTCAGATAAGCTTGGCTCATTTTCTAGATGTGATGTCATGATCACACTGGTGGAATAATTTTGGGATTTTTGTAAAACATTTATCTTTTTAAAGCTTTCAAAAATAGAATATATATATATATGATATGTATATATACACACATATACATATATAGTTTTTGTGATGAGAACTTTTAAGATTTACTCTTTTGGCAACTTTCAAATATGCAGTACACTATTATTAACTGGTGTTACCATGCTGTACATTATATCCTAGTGAGTTATTTTATAACTGGAATTTTGTGTATTTTACCTGTGGTTGTTGTTGCTGTTGTTTTTTCTTTTTATTGCTGTACCTGCGGCATATGAAAGTTCCTAGGCCAGGGATCCAGTCACAGCCACAACAACACTGGATCCAAGCTGCATCTGTGACATACACTGAGGCTTATGGCAAGGCTGGATCCTTAACCCACTGATGGAGGCCAGAGATTGAACCCGCATCCTCACAGAGACAGTGTCAGATCCATAACCTGCTGGGCCATAATGGGAACTCCTACATATTGTTTCTGAAAAAAAAAAAAAAAAAAAGAAATTATCAGAGTCAGTAACCTACTAGCAAGGTAACGTGGTTGTCATAGCACCTATGTGATGCAGACTATTGAAAATGTCCCATCCTCACTTACAGCTGAATGTTGCAAGACCACTCAGGCCTTGATCTTGCTTTCTGACCTACTGTGGGCAGAGGAGCAGAAGAGATGCTAGAGACAAGTTCTTGTCTGATGGATAGCTGTCATCTGCCGACGGGTCAGATTCTCACAGACAAGAATCTCTCTCACAGGCATTCACCTAAGCATGCACACACACGTGTTCATACCAAACTATGTCAATCAGATGTTATTTCACAATTGCTAAATAATTGATTCACTAAATACTACAGAATTAAGCAAGCAGGTAGATGTCTCTCCCTTAGAGAAGGAGTCTTTTTTTTTTCTTTTTGCCTTTCTAGGGCCGCTTCCCGAGGCATATGGAGTTTCCCAGGCTAAGGATCTAATCCGAGCTATAGCCGCCAGCCTACACCAGAGCCACAGCAACGCGGGATCCAAGCCATGTCTGCGATCTATACCACAGCTCACGGCAACACTGGATCCTTAACCCACTGAGCAAGGCCAGAGATCAAACCCGCAGCCTCATGGTTCCTAGTCGGATTCGCTAACCACTGCGCCACGACGGGAACTCCAAGAGAAGGAGTCTTAATTGGAGTTGTTGGGACTTGCACTGAATGTTGGAAGATGAGAAGAATTGGGATAATACAGTATCACAGAGGAGAGAACACATGATGTAGGACAGAAAGTGATATGTTGGTGATGGGGTGGGGCTGGGATCAGGAGCAACAGCTGGGCTTGGTTTCTCTGGCGTCTGGGGCGCTGCAGTGGGAGAAGGGGAATATGTATTAAGGGAGGCCCAGGAGATTATGAAGATACACTGAGACGTTGCACTAAAAAGCTGACACTCCATATTAAGTGTAGGGACATTGGGGTTACATGTACAAGTGTTCATGTTTTTTTTTTTGTCAAGAATTAAGATAAACTGGATTCTATGTGAAAGAGCTGTCTTTCTCTTCAGTGACTTACGGAAGAAGCTATCTCTTCCCGACTCCCACATCCATCTGGCCCCAACCTTTTTCTCTGTCAATCCAAGTCAAATTTAAAGTAAGAAAAAAAATTCTGTAATTGAAGTTGTCTATTTTTTGCTAGTTATATCTGTCTCCTCAATGCTGTCTCTGATTAAATCAAATGTGGAAATAGCTGCTAATGGTGATAGTTTAGGTTAAAACTTTTTAAATCTCATTCAACACACATTGAACACATATGTGTTAAGTCTTCCTGTGTGTCTATAATCGGGCTGGGACTTGAGACAAGAATGAAATAGGGACTCAGTCTTTAAGCAGCTTGAGTCTAATAGGGGAAATAAATGTTGGGAACTATTCCAGGTGTGATATCAGAAATCTGTGCAATGAAATATGGCACATTGGGAGCATTTAATAAATGTCTGTTGATTAAAAACCCTTCTTCTTGTATCTCAGTTCCTATTCTTTCTTGCTGTTTCAAGAACTTGGCTTCTCCCCTCATTCATTGAGATTTCCCTTTATATAGGATCAGTCTGTTAATATATATACAAACATTTTCTAATATTCCAACCTAAGAAAGAAAGGGAATGGGAGTAAAACCTCTTGACGTCACATTCTCCTCCAGTTATTGTCATTCCCTCCCACCCCTTATAGTAATTTCTGCTTCTTCACTGATCATCCTTGAATTTTTTCCAAGGAGACTTCATACAGCCCTCCCTACTTCGCTAACACGGTTTCTGTAAGAGGCCTTAATGATCCCTTTGTCACCAGTCCAAGTGACTTCTCTCTTCTTATCTTACTTGATCTCCAATAGCATGCAACAAAATGAGCTCCCTTTCTTGGAGCTGGTTTTCTCTTGGGATCCTGTCACCAGACTCTCTCTGGGTTTTCTTCCAGGCTAATGCCTCAGCCCCTAGTCTTCTGGGTTGGCTCCTCTCCTTCCCTTTAGCTCTGATTTTACCTCCTGCTTTTCTCTCTTTTCACCCTGCCTCCCTTGGGGATCTAACCCATATACTGGTTTTAATTTCTCCCTATATACCAGTGACTCTCAAACTGTATTTCTAGTTCTTATCTCTTCTCAACAATCCAAGTATGAGTATCCTACTCTCTATTTGACATTAGCAAGTGGATGTCTTGTAGAAATCTCAAGCCTAACAGGGTGAGTATAATTTTCTTAATTTCCCATAACACGTCTTATCTCTACCTTTCAGTTTATGACACCACCATATACCTATTTTGCTAATCAAAAACTCAAAAGTTATCTTTGATTCCTCTCTCTTCCTCAATTCTTAGACCAAATCCATGAGTTAAAAATTATGTATTTTACCTCATCTCAGGTCTCAAATTTTTAATTTTTCCTCATTTTTACTACTGCTACACTAGTCAAAACAACTCTCGCCTCTCACCCAGACTAATAATGCAGTGGCTGCCTAAGCAATTTTCCTATTTCCCCCTTTTTACCCACTTAGAATTTTCTGCAATAGAGCCATGACTTTCTTTAAAAAAAAAAAAAAAGTAAATCAGGGAGTTCCTTTTGTGCTCATTGGGTTAAGAACTCAACCAGTATCCATGAGGATGTGGCCGTGATCTCTGGCCTCACTCAGCGAGTTAGGTGAGGATCTGGCATTGCCGCAAACTGTGCTGTAGGTCACAGATGTGGCTCAAATCTGGCATTGCTTCGGCTGTGGTGTAAGCTGGCAGCTGTAGCCCTGATTCTGCCCATAGCCTGGGAACTTCCATATACTGCAGGTATGGCTCTAAAATGAAAGAGAGAGAGAGAGGGAGAGAGAGAGAGAGGGAAAGAAAGAAAGAAAGAAAGAAAAAGAAAGAAAGAGCAAACAGATTATGTCCATATCCTACTTTAAGACCCTCTAATGGCTTCCCATCACACTTAGAATTAAATAAAAACTCTTGGCTTGTAAAGCCTTTGATGATAGGTCCCTGGTTACTTCTCCAACATCTTCTGATATCCATGCTGTGGTGTGCTGGCAAATATTAAGAACAGGCTCTCTAATTAGGGGTGGAGGCTGGGAATTGGAGGGAGCCTTGATTTACAGTGTTTAACAATTTCTCTGGTGTAAATATTCCCACCACAGCCAATTACAGACTACCCAATTGATGTAAGCTGGTGCACAAAACACCTGAAACTGTAACAGTTATCTCTCACTAGCTGATACAAGCCAGCCTCACCACTTGCTGTAACCTCCATCACAATGCTGTAGCCACTCTGGGCTTCATTTATTGCCTCAAACATATTATTCAAGTGTCTGCATTAGGCTTTAGATATAATTTTTTATCTCTGCTTGAAGTGCCCTTTTACTTGATCATGATATAGAACAAGAATAATTTTAGTTACTTAGCTCCGAGCTGAACTCAACTCCTCACTGAGCTTTTTCCCGAACATCCCCTACAGTGACCATTTAGTCATTCTCTAGTGCATAAGCTGATATTAATTCTTGCCATAAGACTTGAGGCGATCTGATGTTTACCTAATGTGTGTATTTATTTATATTCCATTTGCCTCATTAGAATATAATCTCTAATTTTGCAGGGTCCTTGTCCATCATGTTCACTCCTGCATCCTCAATGTCAAGAGCAGTGCCTAACACACACACACACACACACACACACACACACACACACACACACACACACACGATGCTCAATTTGAAAAAAAAAAACAGTCAATGAATAAAATAGCATTTTTGTCAAGGTTGATCTCTGCTTGTTTTAATGGTCTTTGAAATGACCAGGTAGTTAAATTTCTCAAACATAACTTTTCTTCTATTCTGCCATTTTGCAGTCACTCATCTCTTAACCTGTAATGCTGCACCAGTCCCTTTGCTTTTTATCCAACAGAATCTTTTTTACCCTGCAAAGTTTAAGTCATGGCCCTTCTTTTAGGAAGTCTTGCATAGTCATTTCAGGCTTCAGAGTCCCTGACTTCTGATGGCCAGGAGTGCATTTTAACTGTATACATCCCTGGTAATTGCTCAGGTACTACCAAGTGGCACCCTATGTTGCTCTCTTGTCCTGTGACTTATATTTGTATTTTCATTTAATGTTTTCAGTGCCCACATAACCTTCCACCTATTTGATTCTGAGCTCCTATGCTTCTAGTTCAGGCTAGTGTTTCTTCTCGTGTTCACTAAGATTCTTGGTGCCAGTCCATAAGCAGAGTATATTTAGTTAATGCTTGATTTATTAGATTCATTTTATGGTTTTTGAGTGTCTTAAGCTGGGTCTTTTGTTTTCCTCTGTAGATAGATGCTCCATCCTCCTCTGCCTTGTACTCTGAGAGATTGAGCATATGCACTTTCTCAAGGAGCTCTCATTCCTTCTAGCTTTGGTTGAGTTGAGCCAGTGAGGAGCATAGATCAGAGATTTGGGAAAGAAAGATGCCCAGCATTTCTCTGGCCCCCTCCTCACCCTGCACCGTCACCACAGGCTTTCTCCAGCATCTGCTGTAACACCTAAGCTCTCCTCGGAGACTTTGCTCTGCACTCAGAAAGTGTTCTCTTTCTGAGTGGCTGCTTCCTCCCTTCCATCCCTCAATCCTAAGGGTGATAGCTAAATCCATGGTACTTCACCCTTCCTTGTGATTTTTATCCATAATGTCCTACGAAGTGCTCCTTTCTACTTAAGGCACTTTCTTCAATGTCCTCCCGACAAGTTGCCTTTGATGTTAAGTCCCCCATTCTTTCTTCTCTCTTAACTAATTCCTGCTTGATTGTCAGGTCTCAGTATGAGTGTCATTTTTCTCCAGGAAGTATTCATGACTTTTCTAACTTGGGTGTATTTCCTTATTTCCAAGTAGCTTCTCTTCATAGGGCTCATCGGAGTTGCAACGTTACCTTGATGGCGTGATTACTGATGCATCTCTATCCTTCACCAGCTCACAAGCTCTGAAGTCCCAGAGTCCAGATGGCCTTCACTATCTGATAGTCCTGGGCATTCATTTGCAGAACATTTGCAACATTCGCAGAACAAGCTTGTGATTCTGACCCCGTTGCAGGAGTCACCTCTATCTAGCAATTTCCTCCACAATTACATTTGTAATTCTCTCGACAAGTATTTCTCTTTTAATCAGATAAATCATCTGACCAAATCATCATGATCAAAATATTGTATAAATATTTCCGGTTCATTATAAAGCAAGTATAAATGCAGATAAGCAAAAAAAAAAAAAAAAAAAAAAAATCCCAGAGATGAGTTCTGTGAATATGTTGGAGTGTAACACTCAAGTATATATTTCTAGGTTATTTAGGAGTTCTTTGGATACAAGCAACAGTAATGGGCTAAATTGAACTGAGATAAGATCTGGGTTTACTGGAAGGGCATCTGGTAAAATCACATCATCAAAGGAGAGACTAACATTCCATTTAGAAAGGCCAGGAGAATAATCGTAACCCAAGTCTCAAATTCTGTCTGCACTTCTATTCTCCATCTCCCTGACTTGCCATCCCTCTTCCTGGCTGCTAGGATCATTATTTCTTTTTTTGCCACATACCTTCTTACAGGTGGGGGCAATTCTGACTGTGGTGTGAAACGGAATTTCCTGTTTCTGGTTTGAAGAAATTTCTTATTCTGGAAAAGTTCTTATTGGTTGTATTGGCTGGAGTCTGATCTGGAACAAAGGAGTTGGCATGTATAAGAATGAGGTTGGACTTTGGGAAGGAACAAAAATGAAGTTCAGAGGAAGTTTGGTGGGAGTGTCCTCTCGTGTGTGTGTGTGTGTGTGTGTGTGTGTGTGTGGTGTGTTGTTTCACAGCCTCTTACCTCACATAATGATACATCATGACCATCTTTAAAGAGATGCCTCTGTAACTGAAGCGTATCTGTCATCCTGACAGCACAGACAAAGCAGAGCTCGACCTGGGCTGGGTGGCAGGAGAGAACAGTATTGCACTTCATTTTCATTCTTTCAGCGAGGGTACCGCTGCCAAGCAAAAAGTGAAGGCGAGGAAGCCACAGGGCAAAGGAGGAGGCCTTGAGGGAGTTTGAGGAAAAGGAACCTGGATTTGGGCCACAAGGAGGAAAAGTCATTCAAAGCAAAGGCAAGCAGTCCAAGTGAGCTCATTGCTGAGAGAGGAAATGGGAATTAATGAATAAAGATAGAACTAAGAATCTGAGGAGATAATTGGCCTTACTAGATATAGGGTCTCTTGCCAGAACAGTACATCCTAAAAATGCTAATTCAGAGCCCCAGAAGATTGGAGCAGCCTTAGATAAGAACCAGCTCATCAGACCTATTTGCAGAAAAGTCCAGAAGGGCTTAGAGAACAGGGATATAAATCAGCATCTCTAGTGGAGGAAGGAAGATGCATGTCACTCATTTTGCCCCGACTGGGCTCAGTGCCTCTCCTCCACTGCTCTGCCCTGCTGGCAGAGGTGACAGGATCAGGTCTCTGATCCCTCCCCCTGCTGGCTGCCGTGGATGTCTCTGTCCATCCTGATGCAGAGGTTCATCCAAGTCTCCCAGGAGTTCAGAGAATAGGTTTTCAGCTATCTGTTCCAGCTCCTCAGGGATGCCCTCGGTCCCAGGGGCCTGCAGCTGTGACTTTGAGGGAAGGCAGTGCCAGCCACCCTCTGAGCAATATTAGCATTATTTAAATACCATTTCCCATTTTATATTCTCATGGCAGGTAACGTGATCTCAAATTCATGAAGCATCTGCTCTCTCTTCATCCATCCACTCTGGAGATAATTTTTAAAAGATATTTTTTTTTTTTTGTAATGACTTTACATTTAAAGCTTTTTTTTTTTAAGTGGAAGTTTGGGAGACTTTGAAAAGTCATGCTCAGCAGAAAAAAAAGTAATTTATACTCTCTCTAGTTAATAACCTCTTATGTGCTTTAATAATTTAAACCAATTATCAATGGGAAGGTCTATAGTGTATACTTCAATGATTGCTTTTCGTATATTTCCTCCTTTCTTTCATGCCGTATGTCACTTGTCCTCGATGTGTCTCCAGTGCCTATTATCTCTGCTACACACATAAAATAACTGCTTTAGCTAGGAGAACATGACCTTGACACGGAGAAAAGCAGTCCTTTAAAGGATAGCTCAATTAAAATCTAAGGCCTCTGTTCCTGATTGGATTTCATTATTATTCATAAGACTGTGCAGCACCAAGCCACGTGTTTTCAGGGGCTTGAAGCTTGTTTCAGAAAAGGTGCATTAAAGTCATCAGTGGAATGCCTGCCTGGAGCCTATGGAGCTTAGTCACCAACAAGCTCCTTCGCCTGACCTGGCTGCTGGAGGCTTCCCTCCTCCAAATAATATATTCGGCATCCATGAGATGGTGAATACCTTGAGGAGGCTGAGTGCTGAACGAGGCAGGAGCATAGGTTATTTGGTTCATGCGGATCTAAATTCAGATTGAACATCTGGAATTTTAAAGCTGGTGATCCCGAGACTGATTCAGATTCTCTGAGCACAGTTTATCAATCCGGAATATGGGAATAATTATGTTTCTTTCAACGTTCGTGGTGCCTGTAAAATGCTTAGCACAGTTCCTGGCCCCTAATAAACACTGGAGCTAGTTATAGTAACACGATAATAGTAATGCAGGGCAATGTTTACTCTTTTGTTTTTGTATACACCCAGGATCCGTAATTACCATTCCTTGCTGAGATAAGATTTTTACTATCAATGACCACTGAACACAAGGTGGAGGTGTGAAAGCATTTCACACTCAGTGCTCCATTGCCCAGAAAAAAAGAGAGAAATGCTAACTAAGTCAGGTAGGGAAGTCTCCCTTGCAAAGATGGGATATGAAATATATCACAAAGGTGAACCATGGACATGGAACTTTTTAGACTAGTGATTTGTGCCAAGTCGACAGAAAGTGTTTCATGGATGAAACACATTTAATTCTAAGGATAAGACATCTGAACTAGTCAGAAGGAGGCCAGAGAGGGTATTACCAGCAGAATCTGTCCATAAATTACATAAAGGCTTCAGGGAGGAGGACCAAAGTGGAATTATGTGCCAAGTTCAAAGCAGCAGCTTCACTGTTTTAAAGGCAAACCCGGATCTCTGTTCTCCCAAACAACAGGACCTTCTGCCCCATCGAGAATATTATGTGATGTGGAGCATGCATAAAATGAGTATGTAGGCCAAGCACACATCACGGGGTGGAGCAGGAACTAGTGTCCTGAGGGTGGTATGTGAGTGAGGGAGAGGCCTGAGAAGAATATAGAAACCTCCACTTTGAGTAGGTCATGCCAAGGGAGTGTCATGCACCCCAGGTACAACTAGAAAATCATTTCAACTGTGTGATACTCTGCTGATTCTAGGGCAAGGTTTCTCAGCCTTGACACTATTGACATTTTCAGCTGGATGATTCTTGATAGTAGAGGCCTGTCCTATGCATTGTACAACGTTGAACAGCATCCTGGGCCTCTACCCAGGAGATACCAGTAGCAACCATCAATTGTCACAACCAAAAATGTCTTCAAACATTGCCAAATATCCCTTGGGGCGTTGTTGAAGCACCTTGGCTGAGGTTATCCCTCCATACAATGATAAAAATCTGGGGAGATAGGAATTCCTAGACCCTTGTACCTGCTGCCCAGAATCTCTGCTGCCCAGAATCTCTGATCGGGACCTTTTTCATGCTGAGCCTCAGTTTTGGCATTTCTGAGTCTAGCTGACTCTAGTCTGTTGGCAGGTGAGCAGCTTCAAGATGAGAAGTCATATGCATTGGCCTGAGTCAAGGAAAATCTGGTTACATATTAAAGAAATTCTCAAGGGGAGAATTCTTGTGGCACAGTGGGTTAAGGGTCTGGCATTTTCACTGCAACAACTCAGGTTATTGCTGTGGCATGGGTTTGATCCCTGGCCTGGAAACTTCCATATGCCTCAGGCATGGCTCAAACAAACACACACACAAAGTCTCAGATGAACAAAATCTTTCTCCCAAGTGTAATTTTCCCCACCCCCAGAGATTATTACTTATTACAGCCTGTGGGCGAACAGCAAGCAAAATTGCCCTATCTGTAGTCCCAGAACAGTAGACCATATGCCAGGGTCAAACCTATTTGCAACAGGGTTGTATTGTTTTGTGACATCACAATTCCGGGCTACATTTCCTAATCTTGTGACCTTCTGCTCCATCCTGACTATGGAGAGTTCACCTAAGCACAAAGTGATCACGTGCAAGTAGGACAAACACATTTCGAACAGTGCTGGCTTAGGTAGTGTTGGGGGAGCTCAAATATAAGCTTCTTATCATTGTTTTAATGATAGCCACTTAGTGGAGCCATTTGAAGCCAAGCTTAATGGAAGCACTTGCTTACATAACCTAGGTCCACAATATACATGTCTTCTAAATGTTCTTTCTAAAAATGGTGTGGAACTAAGTTCTAAAAGCTTAACCATGTGTTAAGCACAAATCATATCACCCGTTTCTCTTCATATCTTCGGCAATTGTTATTCTTTGCCACATGCACTTGGAAGTCGTTCCATGTGCTTCTCCTTAAGCTGCCAGGGCCAACTCAATGACTCTGATGAAGTGTAACTGTGTCTCAGAGCCCACGGGCAGCAGTATCAGCTACCAGCTCTCAGGATGCCCATTAGTCTGAACAATAACTAGACCACCAGGCACAAAGATAGAGAGACTAACCAGCCTTTATTTTATAGTGCTGAGATCATACTTTGGGTCTTGCTCTCTTTCTCCTAATTCATAGTTTTAGTTCCCTCCTTCAGTAAAGTTTGTTTTTCCCATTGTTTTCAACAGTTCAGGCTGTATTTGGCTTTCCTCTTAAATTCAGCATCTTCACCAATGACCAAACTTTCTGCTCAATACTAAATGTCAAACCCAACAGAGACTACAGACGAAATAAAAGTGCTGTAGCTGGCTCTGAACTCTGCCCCAGCTTTGTCATTTCCTAAGAGTCTAAGTTCTTTGAATTCATTTTCTGTTCTTTGAGTTCCCTATCCAGATGTGATTTTTGAGACCAGAGCTGAAATCCTGAGACAGATTTTCATGTGATACTTCTACCTGCAGAGGGCAGAATTTAGAACAAGTGAAATATTACAGTGGGTTCCATTGTTCAAACCAAGTGTAAGCTTTGAAGAACTGGATATGTTGCTCTAGAACTTTGAACTCCCAAAGATTGAAGGTTTATTGACACTATATGACTACATTTTTAGCTTTAAGTAATGATTTAAAAAAAAATCTCTTACTGTGGACAGAAATAGTGACAGACTATGGGTCCATATAAAAACTAATTGTTTTAATACCATAAGTTTTAGTGTAAAATTTTCCTTTACCATTGCTGTTGTTTTAGTGTAAATAGAATGAAAAATTCTGTCTTTTCTGACTGATTACTTGACAGGACCTGCATCTGCCTTTTACTGTTTAATTTGAATAGCTGCAAGGCCTGCATTATAGTTTTCAACACTGAAAACAATGGGTAGTCATAAAAATTATGAAGCTGACCAAGAACAAAAGCCCATTATAAGTGATGAAACATCGTCTAGATGAGGGTGTGAGTACTCCTCTACTACCTGTGTAATTAGATCTTTTCTCCCTCCTCAGCAAAGTTGCTGCTGTTGCTTACTAGTCAGTGTTTGCTTACACCTTGACAGTGATTTATGGACAGAACGAGGCCATCTACGCATCATGATGGTGTGAAGTGGGTGCAAGAATAAACCTGTTACCAGCCTTGCAGGAGATGCTGGCTACTTACCACCACGTGGCCTGTCATCTGAGCCAGAGGAGAGAATAACCAGGGGGTCGTGTTAAGCCATTTGGCTCAAGAGTTCACAGAATGAAAAATCACAGCTGCTTCCCTTGTACACCATAAGGACCAGATCGCTGCGAAAGGCAACTTACGAGAGTTAAGGGAGAACTAAAATGAACACGGAAAATTGGAGCCGCCTTAATGTGCTGAGCCAGCATATGCTGCAGCATAAATAAACTGGGCAGGCAGAGCCCCAGACACACAGAGAGGCTCCCATCCCTTGCCAGGTCAGGGTCTTGAAGAAAGACCTGTTCATCTGTTGGCCTGTCAGCTGCACGTCTGAGGCCATGGAGGATCCTGGTCTGGATTATTAGAGCATGGGTCTCTCTGAGTACAGGCATCTCCCTGGATGGGGGACCAAGACAGCAGGATGTTGTCTCAGGGAAGGACAGGGCCCTGAGAAATGTAGAGGGCTTCTCTGATGCTCAAGGTGCCTGTGAGCTTTCTGCTGCTGCCAGTGTTTCTTCCTTTTGTTATCATTAATACACAGATTATCGCTTGCCAGCTCCCATGAGCTTCCAGACTGTAAGGGAACCGTTTCTCTCATCATCAGCTAATGAGGACATTTTGTCCCTGTAATCCCTGAAGAAGTGTACTCCTCCCCTAATTAATCAACAAATATTTATTGAGCAGCTTTGGCACACAGTCCCACTGCCTCTCCCTCCCAGTCTGTTTTCTCCTCTGTGCACTCAGGGAGCTCACTTTGCCTGCACTTCTGTAGCACATTTCCTGAGCTGTGTGATAACCCCATGTCCACATAGCTGATTTTCTCCCTACACTGAGCATTCCCAAAAGCAGGAACCATATTTTATTCATCCTAAATAAGTCCTAGCCTGGAGTGGGCACTTGATGGATGTTTGTGGAAGAATGGAGTCGATGGCTACAGAGCTCATTGTCATCTCCTTGGCTCTGTGAAGGATACAAGAAAAACGGAAGCCACATCCTCTCCCCCACCAGGGTTCACAGTCTAGATGCCGGTCAGGAGAGTATAAATGCAGCAGACAGTGACTTATCACCTAGGTTAATGTCATATGTATTATAGGTGTTGAGAGAGGTGAGCAGTGCAGGCTTAGGGAAACCAGGAGAGGAGCTCTGAGTGGTCGGGCTTGGGTTGTGTTTGGGAATTGGAAACAGTGCTGTTCCAGGGAGACGACAGGGATATCCAGCCCTCCCAACCCACCAGCCATTTCTCCAGAGCACCCAGTTTTACCTGGTGTATAAAATGCAGAGCCACGTGCTAGGCTTCGACACTGAAATGAAAAGTCTGTGGAGTTCCCGTTGTGGCTCAGTGGAAACAAATCTGACTAGCATCCATGAGGTTCGATCCCAGGCCTTGCTCAGTGGGTTAAAGATCCAGTGTTGCTGTGAGCTGTGGTGTAGGTCGCAGACTTGGCTTGGATCTGGCATTGCTGTGGCTGTGGTGTAGCTAGCGGCTATGGCTCCCATTAGACTCCTAGCCTGGGAGCCTCCATAATGCCATAGCTGCAGCCCTAAAAAGCCAAAAAAAAAAAAAAAAAAAAAAAAAAAAAAAAAGAAAGAACACCCTATCACTCACTCTGTGCTCTTCTCTTTGGTGGTATACAGTCTTTCAGACAGAGGAAGTCAGTGAGGGAATGAAGGGAAGCACGTGTTCTCTTTGGGAAAACTCTCTCATGTGCTTAATGAAATGAGGAAGGCCTCCTGGCCTTTTCTCCTTCCCGCTTCACTGGGCTGGGGAGATACGCAGGGTGCCTCTGGCTAAACACTTTCAAGACATAACCAAGTGCACGTGTAAATCTTGAAGGTGGGAGCAGAGGAGAACAAAAACTGGAGAACGTGGTGGGTGGTGGTAGGTGTGCCTGTGATGGAGGCCAGCAGTCGACTCTTCCTCCGCAGCTACCCCAGCTGAACTCTCCTCCCTCCTGGGGTGCCTGCC
The DNA here is from genome assembly GCF_054392235.1 of Sus scrofa. Taxonomy (NCBI): domain Eukaryota; kingdom Metazoa; phylum Chordata; class Mammalia; order Artiodactyla; family Suidae; genus Sus; species Sus scrofa. Next base: position 128,967,824 of record NC_139385.1, on the reverse strand, counting down.
ACTCAAATTAGCATCTGGAACATCCTCTGTTGGGGGATGTCCACTTGGAGCCAGGACCTCTGTGTCCCGTCTGCCCATCCCATGTCTACGTCCACATCCTCTTGCTGGCTTGCCCTTTCCAGCTGTTCCCGTCTCCATTCCGCCTCATGCATAAATTAGAACCAACTCTCCTACCCCAGCCTGGGGAGTTCTTGCTAAGTTCTTGGTCACATGAGTCATACCTAGAACCCTTCACTCATTCAGGCCTGGTGTCACCCAGAGAGAGAAGCCCTTATTGGCTTTCTTTCAGAATGTGACAGGTCCTTTGGGTGAGTTATCTGCAGGAATCCTTAGAGAAGGGAACGTGAGAGGGACCTGCAAAGAACCAATTTAAAGAGAGCACATTTGTCAGTTGCCATTATTCATGGGCGCCTCCACATCTGAGTCTGTCTTGTAAGAGCAAGCAGGGCGGGGGGAGAGTTCTCTTCTGCTCCTCTGCATGAAGTGCTTCTTTTCCCGTTTGCTATGGGAGGCGATTTGTGGTCTGGCAGCCAGAACAACCACACTTCTTTTAGATGTGGTCCGTGGAGTCTTGGGAAAGAGTTTTCCAATGTAGCCTTAGTTTTTGCCCAGAAGAGATAAGTCTGTCTTCACAGAGTTCAGCCTCAGTTCATTGTTGGGGCTGGCCTATGTTCCACATGTGCCCTTGGACAGGCATTTGCAGAGATGAGGGCTGAGTTAAGGAAAGTCAGACAGAGGAAGTTTAGAAAACCAGGCTGTAGACCTAAAATAAGACATATGGCTTCTGTTTCAGTTAATTTTTATGTGGTTTCCATGGGGATTGTCATCTGTGGGATGACATCATCTTCGGTAGCTATGACTGCTTTTCCGTGGAGGTTGGGGTGAGGCTAGGGGCCATGAGAGTTGGGGGACAAGAGGAAGAGGCAGAGGAGTGACCTTGGGAAATGAAGTAGACCAACAGCCCGGACAGTCTTTTGACCCCAGCAATGTCTGTACAATGTTTGTAAACACAAAAACAAGCCCAGAAAAGGGACATGTGTAGAGATGGGCTTCCTCCCACATTCCCTACGATGCCTCTCCCTGAGACACCCGGGGAGCTGGGTACAGTGGCCTCCTTGGTCTCCAGGAAAAGGAGATAAGCTGACAATTCATAGCACAGAGTTCCCGTCCAGAAGTCAGAAACCCTGAGTCCCTATTGCCTGAATAGTGGAATGGTGAGTAAACCCCACCCTGACCTGAGTCATAGAGACATGAAGAAAGTGGCCTCTGAGGTCCCTTGCAGCTACCGTGATCTTTGGATCTGTGGCTGCACATTAAGTAGCTTAAAAGAAAATGCTGGTGATTCTCAGATGCTGGCAGTTTAGACATTGTGGATGGAAAGAGTTCTAGGTAGTAGCTACCTCAGTTACTTGTCAGGACAACTGCCTGGATACCTTGCTCCTGGCACCCATGTTCACTAGAAGAGTTCAATCTGTGGAGTTTAGGCAGTGCATATTAGTGGGCTTTATTATTCATTTATTCTGTTTTTAATTGACCCATCTAAAAGCTCTTGAATGACTGCTATAACTAGCTTTGTATTGAGGACATGATAAAAACAAAAGCAAAAACAAGAAGCTGTCAGGAGTTCCCATCATCGCTCAAGGGAAACAAATCTGACTAGCACCCATGAGCACACAGGTTTGATCCCTGGTCTTGCTCAGTGGGTTAAGGATCTGGTGTTGCAGTGAGCTGTGGTGTAGGTCGGAGGCTACAGCTCTGATTAGACCCCAAGCCTGGGAACCTCTATATGCTGGGGGTGCGGCCCTAAAAAAAAAGACAAAAGACAAAAATAAACAAAGAAAAAAAACAAGAAGCTGTCTCTACCATCAAATTCTTCAGTGCCCATTGAGCAGAATAGGATCTGTAACTCTAGAGGGACACCCCCGCCACCGCCCCCCCAGTCCAAGGTGGCAGCCAGAACGGCAGCCTGAGCAGGCTCCCTGTTAGAACAGACTCTTGGGGAGTTCCCATCGTGGCTCAGTGGTTAACGAATCCGACTAGGAACCACGAGGTTGCGGGTTCGATCCCTGGCCTTGCTCCATGGGTTAAGGATCTGGCGTTGCCATGAGCTATGGTGTAGGTCGCAGGTGTAACTCGGATCCCACATTGCTATGGCTCTGGCGTAGGCCAGCAGCTATAGTTCCATTAGACCCCTAGCTTGGGAATCTCCATGTGCTGCAGGTGTGGCCCTAGAAAAAGACAAAAAAAAAAAAAAACCAAAAAAAAAAAAAAAACCAAACAAAAAAATGCACAACAGACTCTTGGAGCTGAATTTTGAGGATAAGATTGGGAGCGTGGGAGAGGAAGTAAGTCAAGGCCAGAGGTGTTGAAAACAAAAGGCTGTTCTTACTGGATTGCCCAGCGAGGAGGGTGCAGGAGCAGAGAAAGAAGCCTAACAGTGAAATCTTCTCCCTCCTGAACTCCCTTGACTAATACAAGAGACAAGACAGACAGTGAGACTTGAGCCACAGAAGATGAAGAAACCTGGATCCAGCGTCCATCCCTGTCGCTGCCATGTTTTGTGGCTTTGTACATCCTGCCCGGGGTGCAGTCTGCAGCTTGTGGATGCTTATTATCCATAATAATCATAATAATTAATAAAACCTTTTAAAAGGGGGCTTTAATCATGCTTGTGCTTTGCTTCCAAACACATAATAAAAAGGAATTACTTATAAAAGTGACAAATTTATTCCTAATTATACCATTATTTTGTTATGCAATACAAGTAAAGCAATCTTTGAAGCTGGAAAAATGTCTCATGCAGAATTAATTAGAACAGTACACTGTTTGGAATTAGGCAATTATTTTATTGATATTTCACAACTAGAACTTTGTAAGAGCACCTCAAATATTTTCATTAATGCCAGTAAATAGTTATTTTTAAACACTTACTAGTATGAATTCTAAAGATAAACTTTGGACTGTTTTTGGACCTTATGAAAATGTTTGAATCTGAGAGGAAAATTTATAGGACGCATGAGTCACTGTGGCCCCAGGGAGGTTTTTAGGAAGCAGATGGCAGCGTTCAAGGAATTCACTTCTTGTTCAACATGACACCGCAAGGGAGGGGCTGCAGAGACATAGCGGTGGCCCCAGCCAGAAGGGGGCCTAGGTGTCATCACCATGCAAGTGAGGGAATCCAGCGAGGGATAGTGGTCTCCAGGTTACCCTGTAAGTTATGGGCTAAGATCATAGCTCTCGTCCCTGGACTCTCATTTCTATGCTTGCGCTTTCTTTTAAAAATATAGACTTGTTTTTCAGGTTATAAAAGTAATACCTATTCATATCCAGTGCTCCTTCCTGCTGCTTTCTGACCCAAGTCCACACTGAATTCTTTATTTCATTTTTGCAGTAGATTAAATAGCCCATGGGTACCGTCATGTATTCTTACTCTGCCTTGTGCATTGAAGACTTGCCTCCTTACCCATCTCTTCCTAGGCTGTAAATAAAGCCTAAGTTCTCTTTCTGTCTTCTAGCCAGCCCACGTCCAGGGCTGGGCATATAGCATGGGTGCTGTCAAGATGTGCTCAGCTTTACCAGGGTCACAGCACCTGATCGAGTGTAGACTACTCCTCATGAGATTCCTATAGGCTGACGTGGTTGCAGAGGGAGATGGTGGGTGGGGAGACAGCCATGCTTTTGAGAGGCCACATTCAGGGGAGACCGGCAGCCTCTGATGGGGATGGACATGCTCATGCAGTGGCCATGGCCTTGGTCCTGGGTCAGGCTTTGGGTGCCGCTGGGAAGCAGAGGACCTCTTGGTTCTTTGGGTTGTTCAGAACAAAACTTTTTTAATTGATGTGGATAATACTGGGAATATGCACACACAGAAAACACATTGGCAGGCAGGGCTCTGGCATTTGGATCCTTCCAGAGGAGGAAGAAAAAGGTCAGGGAGTTGGGAAATGAAGAAGTGAAAGAAACTGTGAGAACAGTGTAGTTTTCAAGGAAGAGGGGGCAGTGAGTTTGCTGCCCGCAGCTCTAGTCTGACTTCTGTTACTTCACGCTGCATCCTGAAGTAGGGCTGTACATGCTTCAGGCCTTAGCTGCCCACATTGCAAAATGAGGGCATTAGTCTACCAGGTACCCAGGGCTTGTCTGAGGTGCGATGGAGTGACCAGCCACGCCCCTCAGGTGGCTTCTCTTTCACCGAAAGCACAGGTCTGGTGAGCTCTGAGTAGCTCAAATAATGAAAATGTTCTTCCGTCTTCCATGGCAGCTTGCTCAATCATTACAGCTCTCTTGCGGCTTGGCTTTGCTACCTAATATTTAACCTAAACCTTTTCCCTGCTTTTGTCTTAGATCATCATCACTTGCTCAGTTCTATCAATCTACCTGTGCATTTCTACACCACCTCTCACCAGAGTGCTTAGCACCTGTCCTTTCTGAGCAATGAGGTTAATATTGAAGGTAAAATCCATTTCGTAGAGATAATGTACTATAGACCTTTCAGAAGAGCTCTCTATGATAATGAGGAATGAGTTACCATGCTGAGGTTGTTTAAATGTCATTTATTTTAACAAGTGACACTCTGAATTTATTTAAAGTTGACTACAATGAAGGAAGGTGGAAAGTTTTAAAGTTTCATGAAACAATAATAGAAGTGCAAAGCAAGGAGCCCTGAAAGATGGATCTGAATGGCAATTCTGATTGCAGCTCCATGGGAGGGCTGCTAGGGTTGAATGCTTCCTGCTGCTTCTGAAAGACCCCAGAGGTGTGGAGAATGAAGATGTCACAGAGAGAGCACTGGTTTGGCCTCTGTGCTTCCCTCTCTTTTCCACTGTGTTCATGTGTATATCTCCACTCACGTTGTCAGATGTCCAGGTAGGTATATGTGCATCAGGGAGCTAGAGGGGGAACATTCTCTTTCCTGCTGATGGCACCATTTAATGCTCCCTCTGGCATGAATCACGGTTGTGAGTCCTAAGGCAGCTGCTACACGGTTACTCCTGCTGTCTTCTCTGGAGCCATACTTGGCTGTCTGAGAACAATGACCACATTTTATTCTCATCTCTACCAATAGGAATTAATAAAGTTGTACATAATGACTTATGCTTGTTCATTTGAAAAAAAAAAACAAAAAAATAACAACTGAGCTTGGAGGGTAGACAGAGGGCAAAGATTACAGAGTCTTCTTGGGGAAACATGGTGAGTGGCAGAGGAATCTCTAGTCTTGATTTGAATAAGTGTTCTTTGGAGTCTAGGAGGGGATTCTATTGATTGCAAACAACAGAAACCAGTTATAGCTAATTTTAGAAAGAGGTAGTTGGGGTGAAGGTGGATTGGTTGTCAATATGCTGGTGTTAACTTGGGGACATAGGGCATCTGGGCCTTTCAAGGGCATAGAAGAATGTGGAAAGCCATCAGGGAGCCATGTAATAGGAACTCCTTCCTCCTGTGTGTGTGTGTGTGTGTGTGTGTGTGTGTGTGTGTGTACATGTATGATATATGTACGACAGAAGATAGCTGCCAGGGTATCAATTCTTATTCCATATTCCTAGGAAAGATAATCAGTTGGATTTGGCTTAAGGGTCCACCCTCAAGAGCTAACTAGCTAGCACCAACAGCCAGAGGGTAGCGTATTCACTTTGCCCTCTGGCTGCTGCTGTAAATAAAGTGCATTTCCCCATTGGTAAATAGTAATGACAAATACAATGTTGACATGGAAAAAGGAAAAAAAAAAAAAAAAGAGTCTACCTCTGGTCCAGTCATTTATGGCCAAGAAGGTAAGGTCAAGTAAAACAAATGTGGGCTACTGGGGGCTTATCCTTGTGTGTGGAGGAGACAGTTCTCATGGAAAGTGACCATTCTGAGCTGGGCACATATCACAGAATATTTCTAATACACGAGAGAAGGTTAGAGCATACACAAAGCTGAGCTCAGAATCAGCGGCCACCTTGTCTTCCTTGAGTTGGAACGTGGCATATAGTAGTCAGCCTACTTAAGTGAAATGATGTCTGAAGGTGGGTGATTTTATGAAGAGTTAGATCATAACAACATTTTTAAAGTTAAATAAGTTATTTTCTTTTCAGTCCAATCAATTCCCTTATTTGAACATTTAAGATAATTATAGGTTACAGGTAAATTATATATTATACACATGCTAAATTATAACCCATCGCCACCAATTAATATTTATTGAGCAATGAATGGGCAAAATATGCTAACTTAGGGATTCAAGACCTGAGTGTAATTAGGTATTTCGGCTGGGAAAGATTATAGCTGCATCTTCTCAAACACCCCTCCCTTTTCTCCCCAGTGTATGTGAAGGGAAACGTAAAGATAGTATGTTCACCCTTAGCTTATCTCTGAAGTTGTTTATACAGGGAAAAAAGTCAATTACTTTAAATATTTTAGATTCTATTTCCCAGTAACGAACCAATGACAATCTATGATGGTCTTTAGGGCCAAGTAGAAGAGTGAAATATAATGGTTTATATTTTTCATTCTGCAAAGGCTTCTTATAGGTCTCTCACATGCAGGCATAAAAGGACGGCAGTGAAACTGACAAAGCCTGGTGCCTCTGGCTTGGGATCTAGTGCAGGAGACAGACTGGTGACTCTTCTCCTTGGTACCGCTGATGGTGCTGTCTGGCTCAGAAAAGCAAGTTATGGTTGTGCAGAAAGTAATCACAGAATGTCTGTGGCTTTGTAAACAGTGAATAAAGCGGTACAGAAAGTTCAGCAATTTATAAAGCATTTTGAAATCCAGAACTTAAGATTTAGACCATGGAACAGACCATTATTTTAATGGCGTCACTACAGTCATGCAAGAAGACACAGTGGTAGCCCAGTGATTTGGCTTTTGTCAGCCCCCCGTGATGACTTCTATAAGGGATGGATGTGCAAACCTTAAGGATGACCTGAGCCTCTGTGAACCCTTTGGCAGGAAGGGAGGGAGGGCAGAGGGAATCAGAAGTGGAAGTTTGTCCGTAGTAGATGTGACGGAGGTCGTGCCTTAGGTGGAAAGCACCTTGGCCATCAGGACACCGTGACAGGGAGCACATCCCTGCGCTGAATCTGAGAAATGTGGAACTGTGTTGTTAGTTTGAACTCATACCCAGTTTGCCCAGGACATTTCCAGTGTATGCCTGTCTGCATTCAGGTAACGAAGCATTTTGTCCCTTACTCGTCTCAGGCATCAGCTCACACAGAGGTTTTAGAAACCACCACCTGTGATGGACTAATTCTGTCTTCGAGTTGCATATATCAGTGGAATCCTTTCTAATCCTGTGTATTCCTTGTTGCACCCATATCTGTATTTCTGACAGCTCTAAATATCCCCACTATCACTATGGATGTACACTTTTAGAGTGATTTCTACTTTCCAAACTCATATTATGAGTTTTTCCTTTGAATCTCGCAATTACCAAGGGATAGACAGAGGCTGGGCTATTATTGCTCAGAGATATTAAAGTACTTACTCAAGGTGATCATGGTTGTCAGGGATAAAGCCCAGAGTAGAACTCAGACTCCCAATTCCCAGGCCAATGCTTTTTCTGCCACATGAAGGGCAATGCCATATACAGACAGAAGCTTCCGGGGCGGAGCGCATATCTCACTATCTGAGTATCCTCATCGCCTAGCACCCTGTGTGGTCAGTGTCCACAGGCTTATAGAAATGGGGAGAGACCATAGATCTACATGTGTGGCAACCTGGACGGTAGTTCCACTGCTAACTTTTTCTATTACGTGTCATACCATGTCTAGTTATTTATTTCTCTGTGATGAAGTGAAGGCAGTAAGATTAGTCTTGTCTACTCAGGACCTTTATTGATGAATATATATGAAAATAGAGGGGTAATGCTCAGAAGAAAGAAAATGATCAATATTTAAAGTAAACAGGTATAATAACACAATGGGCTATTTTTCCCAGAAAAAAAAAAAAAAAGCCTTAAATGGTCATATGCAGAGAGTGGGTCCCTGGAACTTTGACCACCAATCCAGGTACCTTCTCCCCCGACAAAAAAAAATGCCTGAGTACCCTTAGTCACCATCATTGTACCTCTGCATGTGAAGTGGAAAAAGTGTGTGCCTGGCCACTTGAGTCATAAGTGAATGTGAGATTCACTGTGAATAAGCTAACCAGGCTTTACCTTTTAAAAGAAAATTTTTTTTTTAAATGAAGTCAAGTCCTAAGCATAAATGCCCATCATTCATATTTTGAAATTGAGAAAAGCATGTCTGTGCTTCTTAGATGCACACTTACTATGCACTCGCTTGCTTAAGTGGACATGGCTTTCCCTTTCACTTCCTCACTGGAACTGTTGGGTGTGCTGCTGTTTTGTACTAGAGAAGGCGTATCTGAGTCCAAAGGAAATGCTAGCAATTTAATAGGAGATAAAGTGATCCAGCACAGCTCACACACGCAATAAAGGAAATGAGAGGCGACAGACTTGTAATGTGTCTTTAATGTAATCACAACTATATTCCAAGGATGGAGGTGTGATTTCAATTTGTAAGGATGCACACGGCTTTCTCATTTGAGATGATCATTAGTGGGTGGTACACACCTTGTTGCAATGGGAATCTGCCCCGTGGAAATTTAATGCTCTTACTGCAACTAGGAAACATCAATTGTGACAGAAGGGACTGGCCTGAGTCAGATCACCCCTGCAGCCAAACGGCCTGCTTTTCGGCAGGCAGTCAATACCAAAGATTCTAAATTCTGCTCCCGACTGAGAACAATGCACTACATTTCCTCCTGAACCCTGATGTGAAAGGGAGGGCTAGCCACCAATTGCACTGACAGCTGAAGACCACGTGTCTGGGGTGGGGTGTTCGGGGTCATCTTACATCTCCTGTGTATATGATTTATAAACTGGATTTGATCCTTGTTCCTATTCCTCAGCAAAGGAAAGCTATTTACATCTTAAAGAAGGCTTTCGTCGCTCATATTTCTTACTCCCCTGCATTACCACAGCTTTTTATCTGTTTCTTATCACATTCAACCTGTCTCATAGTTATTTGTGTCTGCGTTTTATTTTCCCCGGCAGACTGTGAACCCTTTGATATTAAGGTCCAGTTTGTAATCATCTTTGCAATCCCTTCTTGCACTTTAGCACAGGGCCTGGAAAGGAGGCAGCTTGCGTCCGTGCTTGGTGAACTGAATTGAAACACTTCCTTTATACCCTGAAAGCAAGGCCATCCTTCTGGGTAAAAGTCTACACAGAAATTAATCAATGTATCCCTTTTCCTCCCTCACATTAACTCAGATTGTGCCGTGCTATTAGCTACGAGGGAATTCTATTTAGGAAGACACGCTCTTACAAATTTCAAATTTGATTTACAAATAAGTTTTACATTTTCCAAACTTTGCTAACATTGCAAACTCCTTAGTGGATTATACTTACAACTGAAAATAGATTATCCTTATCCAAACTTCATCACTAACCTGGGGATTTCAAGGATTGGTGTCACACAGGGAAGTCACAAGAACACTAACACAGCTGAACTCAGTTTCAGATTGTGTAATTCATTCATCATGTGGCCTCGGGCAAGGGGCAACTGTGGGTCTCAGTTGATTCAGGATTAAAACCATTATAATAATACCTGTGCCGCGTGCCTCACAGGGTTATAATGAAACTAATGAGGTGATTGGTGTGAAAATGCCTGTAACCTGCAGAGCTGTGTGTAAATAAAATGGATTATGGGAAATAAAGGTGGAAAGGATTAGGCATACTAGTGTCCCTGTGTAGCAGGAAATCAAGGGAGGGAGAAATCTCACATTGAACCTAATCTGTGTTCACTCCAGGATTCAAGCAACCTAAGACCGTCAAGCCCATGAGGCAGGGACAAAGACCTAGTTTTACAAAATATGAGAAAATTGATGATGAGAGCTGAGTACATAAGGACATCCCAAGAAAAGGGTGTGGGAAGAGCAACTGTGAATATGTGGCTTATCAAGCTCGTGGCTTCCATCTTTTATGTAACCCTAGCTCCAGGACTTTTAGGCAGAACCCTGGGAAGTAGAAAATATAATTAAAAATAAGGAATTAAAAAAAAAAATGAGTCCACTGAAATCGTCGTGAGACCATGTGTGGTAGGGAAGCCTTGTTCTGTTTCTCATGCATGTAACACAGGGGAATAATTCCAAGGGGGAATAGAGGCCCTTTTTCTGCTTCAGCATGGTATATGCAGTGCGCTGGAATATGGTTAGAGTTCCAGAAGACATAGCCTTGTTTGGGCACACCAAGAACTTCAGTGCATACATCAGGAACCATGGCAATGAAGGCATCCAGGGCAGGCACACCCCACTTGGAGACACCATGCTCATCGCCTGTTGCAGCAGGAGTGCCACATGCCTATGGAGACAGTGGTATGCCAATGACTATGGGAACAATGGGCACTAAACAGCATTGCTCTGGACATCATTGTGTCCTCCTTGAAGATAGAAGCCCCTCTGAATGAGGGCCACTAATGCCTGATGGGCTTGGCATCATGTAGCAGTTATCACATAATTGACAGGGGCTGGAAGGAATGGCAGGATTGACCTCTAAGGGGATTGGTGTAGCAGCATGATAGCTGTACAAGTTTTCATGAACTAAGGGGAGAACACCAAAAATATCAATTACAGAAAATTGAGAGAGCATGCGATGTCAAGAACCAAATCTGCATCAATGACATGCAAACAGGAAGAGCTGCATGTCTACATTACTTCACATAGGAAGGATTGTAGGCCATGGGCCAGTGTAGATCCAGCAGCATTCTATGATTCTACAGTAGAGGGACCTGTCTGCCACAGGTATGCAAGAAATGCTAGTAAGGAATATTGAGGCCCTTAAAGCTTGGGGCAAGGTGGGGGATTATCTTCAGTGCTAAAGAGGAAGGGAGAAAGCTTTTCCTGTTGTTGTTGTTGTTTTTCTTCATTTACCATTTCCCCAGAAACACAGCCTTCTCAGGCCCAGGCAACCACCTTCCCCCCCCCATTCCTTAGGATTTACACATCACAATATTAAAACAAGATCTGTTATAGATAATTTAGTCCCAGGAAGCTTAAGCCAGGGACAATCAAGCAGGGCCTGAGTAACAGAGAACACCAGGCCTCTTTATTTCTTTACCCTGGGACTTTTATTTCTGAGCCAAGAAGATAACACATCTTAATAGCAAGCAGCTGAGTTAACTAGATAAAAGGTTTCATAAACAGTTCGTGAAATCTCGAAATCAGAGAAATCGGAGATGCACAGCCTTACCTTGCTTGACTGGCTCTAAACGTACATCACGGAGAGCAGCACAGAATGAGGTGGTGAGATACTGGGCACTACTCTCACGAGCCAGTGCACGTGGGTTTCCATTCCTTCCTTCCTTCCACAGATAGATACTGAACCCTACTAAACAGATTCCTCTTGGCTTAAGTCTGGGGATAAGAGATGCCAGAAGAATCAATCAGCTAAAATGGATTTAATGATCTTACAAGATAACAGTTACATTAAAACAAAGAGTACGTGGAGCAATAAAAGGCCTTTTTTTCCATACTGTTTGATAGAAAAGAAATAAAAAGCCTAAAGAGTTTAGATCTGTAAGTAAATAATGGTACCAGGAGTGAATATAAAAATGTGACAGGTGACTTAAAATGAGTAAGTTGACAAGGAGTAAAAGGATCAGGATTATAAATTATGGTGATTCTATAGTTAAAAGGAAATGGTAGGCAAATGCAAATAGAAAAACTCGACAAAAAGGAAGAAAAGCTACTTAGTGGGAAGGAAAAGATCAGGAAGCCTTTTAGGAAATTAATTTGGTGAAGGAAAGGGATAGAAATGGGACTAGAGGGGCTGAGAGCCTGGAGCCACATGATGGGGGGCTGCGGACTTGTTAACTACTCCTGGCCCCCAAATGGTCCACGCATGACCAAAAGATTTTAAATGAAGTACAAATTCAAGAAAATTCCAATTACTGTGGCAGCAGCTAGAATAAGGGATATCAAAGGAAGTATCGAGGGGAAAATGATTGATTCTGAACAAAGGAAAATTAAAGATCAAAAGCAAGAAGATAAAGGAAATCATACTGGTTTTGGACAAAGACTACACGCATTCAGAACCTATAAATAGATAAATAGGGAGCAATTTTCTGAAAAAGTTAATGAAATGGAGCAACAACTGAGATATGGAAAATAATGATTATGTGACGATGGGAATAAAGCCAGTCAAATGCTACCACATCAATTAAGGAAACAGCAGGCCTCCAGAGCAGAGACAAAAATAATACAACTTCTGAAGACCCAGCATTTACAAGACAACATAAAAGCACCAAGAGAAACATGTGCCTTTCACTACTAATCTGTCTTTACATGAAATATTACCAAAAAATACTTTAAAAGACATGAAAATTATTCAAATTGCAAAGCAAATTATTCAAAGCTGTGTACGTTTCATCAGAGCAAGTTTCAGTCTGTGCTGCTTTGTGTCCAGGCCATGGGCCCTCATCACACCACAGGTGATGGCCCTGACTCTGGAGATGTTAAAACCGGCCAATGGAGGCAGAAGGACCCAAGGCCTCTCTGTTCACTGAGCTCCTGTGTTGACTCTTAGCTTCCCTTGGGGTCAGAGGGCATGCTTTTAGCCATTCCTTTTCTGGTTTCCCCTTCCAGTTTCCGATCCTAATGAGTAATCTGTCCACGGATTCCGTCTCAAGACACACCTGCTGAGCACACAGTTGGATGAACAGTTGGACTGAAGGATTCAGTGTCCCTGACGACCTCTTTCTTCCCAGTTACCAAACCAGGGAAGATACTAATGTTCCTTCCGATGTCATTAATTAGCTGTGCTTCACTGGTTGTGAGTGGTACAAGTGAAATTCTCTTCTCAAACGTTCACTCTCTTCCAGGTTTCTCGCATTTGTTTTGACATCTGTTTATTTCCTCTGCATCCTGAGGAGAGTTCTTCGCTCGTTGCCAATGTCAGTAAAGTTTTGCTAAGTGAATGGAGCTTCATACACTCACTTGCCTGCATGCTGAATCGACTACACCAACCCCTGCCTCCACTGTCCCTTCTCTGTCCATTTTTCTGGCTCTTTATGACATACTGTGGCTTCAAACGATGGGAGTCTCCCAGGATTTTGCCTTAAATCTTTTCTTATCCCATTTTATGTTTTTTTTCCCCCCTTTCTCATGTCACTTCCCTTCTACTTTTTTTTAAATCCTGTTTCTGTTTGTCTATTTTAGAAAAGTGAAACAGTTCAGGGCGGTGGATAGATCACCAAAAGGCAACAAAAAAAGCAAAGGATGCTTTAGTAAGGCCAGAACTCAAAATCTTGTGTAATTCCTCATAAGTACTTCTTCTTTGAGTATGACTTCCTAGAAACAGGGCTTCCCACAAAGCTTATTTAAAAATAGCAAAACACAAACTAAAATAACATACATATTTATAAAACATATGTAAAATAAATATAAATATTTATCACAAATTAAACAAAACTGTAATGCAGATCTGTAATTAGAACCAAATATAATTTATACCCATTTATAATTATCTCCAATAAAATAATTCTAGCTTTCTCGTCCTGCTTGTTGTCATTTCTTCTTCAGCCTATTCTGAGTTATAGAATCTACACTATAAATTTCTGGTAATGGGTTTAATAGTTTATAATGTTATATATTTACTTTGTAACTTGAAAAAATATTCCATTTACACATGAACATGATTTAAAGTGTCAAATATTTCTTCATAATTTCTTATGAAAAACTGCAGTCTTTGCTCCCCAGCAATTATTTCCCACTTGTGTATGAGTATTCTACTGTTGTAACAAATTACCACAAAAGCAGTGGTAATTTAAACACTTAAAACAACACACATTTACAGTCTCCCAGTTCTGGAAGTCAGAGTCCAGACTTCCACAGTCCAGAGTCCCAGGAGGAAGACGGCTCCCACTGGGGCAGAATGAAGATGTCATTGGGGTTGCACTTCTTTTCCAGGGGCTCTAGGGGAGAATTGGATTTCTTGCTTATTCAGGTATTGGCAGAACTCAGTTCCATGCAGTTGAGGGATGGTGCCACTGTCAGCTCACAGCTGCCTGGTGCCCTGGTCCTTGTGCATAGCCTTCTACATCTCAGAATGAGCAACAGGACTTGGGATCTTTCTCATCCTGCCTTCTCTTTCATCTTAGCTCCTGGTTTTCTCTCCCAGTTTTAAGGACTCATAACTAGGTGGGCCCACCCTGATAATCTAAGATAATCTCTGTTTCAGGGTCCTTAAACTTTCTCATATCTACAGGTTTCCTTTTGCCATTTAAGGTCACATTCACAAATTCCACGAATTAGAGCTTGACATCTTTGGGGACAGGAGCAATGATTCTGCCTGCTGTATCACAGCTACCCTCATTTAGCTTTTTAAGGTCATTATTTGTTAACAACCCCAGTATCTCTAAATAGAAGTCCTTGATGGTTTTAGTTTTTGTAATTATGTATTAGCTTCCAATTATAGAGAATGAGGATTTAGCCACATTTTCTACTCAGTCTCATAAAGTATGTCCATTTTTCGTCCCTTCATCTTCCTTGTATGGTTAAATTAAAAATAAAATCAAATACATTTTTTGCATTACGAATGCCATGTAAACACTATTCATAGCTGAATTATGTGGTATACTATTATGCTTCTTTTCAGTCAAAACTTTTTGGTTTGTTAAATTTTTATCTCAGTTATCCTATACTGTCTCCCAGTCATATAAATTTCCTTCCTGTCCTGGTTCTTCTAATGAAATTATGCATTGTCAGTTCCATCTTCTTGAAGAACTCTCTCCCAGAATTTCTTGATCTGTTCAATCTGGATTTGTTGATTTCTTATGCATGCTACCTATCTATATCTGCATCCTGAATATTCCTTTTACTTTCTATTGTTTGAGTTTTACTTTTTTTGTTTTTTCCTCATTTCAATTGAATACATTTGTCAGGATTTTTTTTTTTTCTTTTTAGGGCCACACCTGTGGCATATGGAAGTTCCCAAGGTAGGGGTCGAATCAGAGCTACAGCTGCAGGCCCACACCACAGCCATAGCAACGTGGGATCTGAGCCACGTCGGTGACCTACACCAAGCTTGCACCACTACCTGATCCCTGACCTACTGAGCAAGGCCAGGTATTGAACCCATATCCTCGTGGGTACTAGTCAGATTCATTTCTGCTGCACTGCCATGGGAATGCCTCAGGAACCTCTTAAGGATGTAAGGGAGGCAGATATTGTAGACTGAGGCATCACTTTCATACCCTCAAACTTAATTGAGCGTTGGACTAGTTTGAGTTTTATTTGGGTATTATCTTCTATCAGAATTTTGGTCTAAACATTTGTTTGGCAGTTTTGAGCTTCATCAGTCCCTCTGCTCACAGTACTTTCATTATCCCTGTCCTCATTGATGCTCAGTATCCTCCAGTCCAGAAACATTCTGTTTTAGTCTCTCCAGGGAAAAACCTATTTAGGCTTCTGCAGTAGACAAGATGATACATGAAGTGACAGGAGGAACTGGGAGTCTAACTGGTTCGTAAAATTATTTTCTATGAACCGTCCTGTTTTTAACCTTACATTTCCACCCTTCAGTACAGATACACATTTTCTGGGCACCTGGTTCCTCCAGTTCCTGAGCCTTGGGGATCTTGTGATGTAATTGAGGGTATTTCTTGGGTTTCCCCAGATTAGGGTTTAGCATTCTCCAGCCAGCTAAGGTAGTTAGCACGGACTGCTTTCCAGCTTCAAAATACCATCGCTGTTGTCTCCTCTTCTTTTTGAAACTTCTATTGTTTATTTCCTTTTACAATCGTTTTCTGTGGTTTTCTTTATTTCTTTTCAGTCATGGCTGAATTCAATTTGTGTGATCAGCTCACTATCTTTAACTAAAAGTCCCTGCCGACTTTTAAAATTCAACTAACTATTTTGTTATTGTTCAATAGGAAGAACCAAGTTGCTAGATATACTAGCTCATTCAAAGTCTACTTTTAAATGGTCAGTTTTCCTGCAGGCCAACCTTACCTAGATACGCAGTCAGGCTGTAGCTAAAACTCAACTGGAAAACATGGAATACTATACTCCTTCTAGTCCAGTTCTTCATTAGGCCAACCCCTTGTAGCTATGGATACCATCATTTTCCAGATTCTGAAACTGTTCGTTTTTTAGGTTGTCAATTTGTTCTTCCGTTCAGTCTTAGTAAGGCACATTGATTTTTTTTTTTCCCCTTTCGTAACATCTCTCAAACATGCCCTCTCTTGTTTCTAACCATTTCTTTCTTCCTGATCTAAACTCTCACTATCTATCACTAGGATTATTGCAAAGCAATATATTGACAAGTTCTGATCTCTCCCATTCCCCACCTTTTTTTGCCATTTTCTTCAACCTTACTGAAAAGCATTGCCAACATGATACCTTCTGGCTACATATAAGTTCTCTCCTTCTCTTGGGATCAAGTTTAGACTGAATATATGCTTGTAAAGGGAGCAGCTGGATGACATTCAAGGATCTCTATCAGAGCTTTTCACTGTGCCTAACAGCAGTTTTCTCTAGCTTAATAAACTGGATTGCTTCTGCCTGTCCTGACTTTTCTCCTTCTGTTTCCACTGGTAAATACCCATCCCTGTTGACTCTCCTTGGCCTTTTCCCCTCTCCACCTAAACCTGCATTTCCACAAGGATCTACTTTACCTATAAACACTCATGGAATATTGCCCTGAATACCAACAAAACAGAGTTAGTTGCCTTAAAATCACGTGTCATTTGGTGTTTTGCCTGCATGTGAAGTTTCCTCCTCATGCTCGTTGATGGAAGGGATTATATCTGTCATTTCTCTAAAACTCATTAATATGCTGGAGAGATGACTTGTGGCATATACAAACTTGTATAATTTAAACTTTCCTATGAAAAATTATCCTTAAGCAAAGATTAGAGGACTTCACTCTAAGAAATGTGCCTAAAACATTTTTTGTTTCCTTGGATTCACATGAGAAATTTTAATTTTTTTTTAATTTTTTTTTTTTTTTTTAGATTTTGCATTCTGAACCACAATGCATTTGTATCAAGGTACTGAGTCCAAGATTTGATTTCACCACTTAGTACTATACAGACTCGGACCAATTACTCAGGTTTTCTGTGTATCGGTTTTCTCATTTTTATTTTTATTTTTATTTATTTATTTATTTATTTATTTTTATTTTCCCACTGTACAGCAAGGGGGTCAGGTTATCCTTACATGTACACATTACAATTACATTTTTTCCCCCACCCTTTCTTCTGTTGCAACATGAGTATCTAGACAAAGTTCTCAATGCTATTCAGCAGGATCTCCTTGTAAATCTATTCTAAGTTGTGTCTGATAAGCCCAAGCTCCTGATCCCTCCCACTCCCTCCCCCTCCCATCAGGCAGCCACAAGTCTCTTCTCCAAGTCCATGATTTTCTTTTCTGAGGAGATGTTCATTTGTGTTGGATATTAGATTCCAGTTATAAGTGATATCATATGGTATTTGCCTTTGTCTTTCTGGCTCATTTCACTCAGGATGAGATTCTCTAGTTCCATCCATGTTGCTGCAAATGGCATCATGTCATCCTTTTTTTATGGCTGAGTAGTATTCCATTGTGTATATATACCACCTCTTCCGAATCCAATCATCTGTCGATGGACATTTGGGTTGTTTCCATGTCCTGGCTCTTGTGAATAGTGCTGCAATAAACATGCGGGTGCATGTGTCTCTTTTAAGTAGAGCTTTGTCCGGAGAGATGCCCAAGAGTGGGATTGCAGGGTCATATGGAAGTTCTATGTATAGATTTCTAAGGTATCTCCAAACTGTTCTCCATAGTGGCTGTACCAGTTTCCATTCCCACCAGCAGTGCAGGAGGGTTCCCTTTTCTCCACAGCCCCTCCAGCCCTTGTTATTTGTGGATTTATTAATGATGGCCATTCTGACTGGTGTGAGGTGGTATCTCATGGTAGTTTTGATTTGCATTTCTCTTATAATCAGTGAGGTTGAGCATTTTTTCATGTGTTTGTTGGCCATCTGTATATCTTCTTTGGAGAAATGTCTATTCAGGTCTTTTGCCCATTTTTCCATTGATTGATTGGCTTTTTTGCTGTTGGGTTGTATAAGTTGCTTATATATTCTAGAGATTAAGCCCTTGTCAGTTGCATCATTTGAAACTATTTTCTCCCATTCTGTAAGTTGTCTTTTTGTTTTCTTTTTGGTTTCCTTTGCTGTGCAAAAGCTTTTCAGTTTGATGAGGTCCCATGGGTTTATTTTTACTCTAATTTCTATTGCTTTGGGAGACCGACCTGAGAAAATATTCATGATGTTGATGTCAGAGAGTGTTTTGCCTATGTTTTCTTCTAGGAGTTTGATGGTGTCCTGTCATATATTTAAGTCTTTCAGCCATTTGGAGTTTATTTTTGTGCATGGTGTGAGGGTGTGTTCTAGTTTCATTGCTTTGCATGCAGCTGTCCAGGTTTCCCAGCAATGCTTACTGAATAGACTTTCTTTTTCCCATTTTCTGTTCTTGCCTCCCTTGTCAAAGATTAATTGACCATAGGTGTCAGGGTTTATTTCTGGATTCTCTATTCTATTCCATTGGTCTGTCTGTCTGTTTTGATACCAGTACCACACTGTTTTGATGACTGTGGCTTTGTAGTATTTCTTGAAGTCTGGGAGAGTGATGCCTCCTGCTTGGTTTTTGTTTCTCAGGATTGCTTTGGCAATTCTGGGTCTTTTGTGATTCCATATAAATGTTTGGATTGTTTGTTCTAGTTCTGTGAAAAATGTCATGGGTAATTTGATAGGGATTGCATTGAATCTGTAGATTGCTTTGGGTAGTATGGCCATTTTTACAATATTGATTTTCCCAATCCAGGAACATGGAATATCTTTCCACTTCTTTACATCTTCTTTGATTTCTTTGATTAAAGTTTTATAGTTCTCGGCATATAGGTCCTTTACCTCCTTGGTCAGGTGTATTCCGAGGTATTTGATTTTGTGAGGTACAATTTTAAAAGGTATCGTATTTTTGTATTCCTTTTCTAATGTTTCATTGCTGGTATACAGAAATGCAACTGACTTCTGAATGTTAATCTTATATCCTGCTACTTTGCTGAATTTATTAATCAGTTCAAGGAGTTTTGGGGTTGAGTCCTTAGGGTTTTCTATGTATAGTATCATGTCATCTGCATACAGTGACAGTTTGATCTCTTCTCTTCCTATATGGATGCCTTTTATTTCTTTTGTTTGTCTAATTGCTGTGGCTAAGACTTCCAAAACTATGTTGAAGAGCAGTGGTGAGAGTGGGCATCCCTGTCTTGTTCCAGATTTGAGTGAGAAGGCTTTCAGTTTTTCCCCATTGAGGATTATATTTGCTGTGGGTTTATCATAAATGGCTTTGATTATATTCAGGAATGTTCCCTCTATACCCACTTTGGCGAGGGTCTTGATCATGAATGGATGTTGAACTTTGTCAAATGCTTTTTCTGCATCTATTGAGATGATCATATGATGTTTGACTTTTTTTTTGTTAATGTGGTGTATGATGCTGATTGATTTGCGTATGTTGAACCATCCTTGTGAACCTGGGATGAACCCAACCTGGTCATGGTGTATAATTTTTTTGGTATGTTGTTGGATTCGGTTGGCTAAGTTTTGTTGAGAATTTTTGCATCTATATTCATCAATTATATTGGCCGATAGTTTTCTCTTTTGGTGGTATCTCTGTCTGGTTTTGGAATGATGGTGATGGTGGCATCATAGAATGTCTTTGGGAGTATTCCTTCTTCTTCAACCTTTTGGAAGAGTTTAAGGAGGATGGGCACCAATTCCTCTTTATATGTTTGATAGAATTCACCTGTGAAGCCATCTGGTCCTGGACTTTTATTTGTAGGGAGTGATTTTATGACCTCTTCAATTTCATTTCTAGTGATAGGTCTGTTCAGTTGGTCTGTTTCCGCTTGATTCAGTTTTGGCAGGCTGTAAGATTCTAGAAAATTGTCCATTTCTTCCAGATTGTCAAACTTGTTGCCATACAGTTGTTCATAGTATTCTCTTATGGTTTTTTGTATTTCTGCTGTATCCGTTGTGATTTCTCCTTTTTCATTTATAATTTTGGTGATTTGGGTTCTTTCTCTCCTCTTTTTAGTGAGTCTGGCCAGGGGTTTGTCAATTTTGTTCACCTTTTCAAAGAACCAGCTCTTGGTTTTATTAATTTTCTCTATTGTTTTTTGAGTCTCTATTTTATTGATTTCTTCTTTGATCTTTATAATTTCCTTCCTTCTGCTGACTTTAGGACTTTTTTGTTCTTCTTTTTCTAATTCGTTTAGGTGGAGGGTTAAGTTGTCAATTTGGGATCTTTCTTCTTTTTTGAGAAAGGCCTGGATTGCTATAAATTTCCCTCTGAGCACTGCTTTCGCAGCATCCCATAGATTTTGAGAGGTTGTGTCTTCATTATCATTTGTTTCAAGGTAGTTTTTAATTTCCTTCTTGATTTCCTCATTGACCCATTGGTTTTTTAGTAGCATGTTGTTGAGTCTCCATGTAGTAGGTTTTTTCTCTTTGCTTTTCCCATGGTTGATTTCTAATTTCATGGCATTGTGGTCAGAGAAGATACTTGAGATAATTTCTATGCTCCTAAATTTATTGAGATTCGCTTTGTGTCCTAATATGTGGTCGATTCTTGAGAATGTTCCATGAGCATTTGAGAAGAATGTGTATTCTGCTTTTTTTGGATGTAGTGTCCTGAAGATATCAATGAAGTCTAACTTTTCTATTGTTTCCTTTAGGATCTCTGTTGCTTTATTGGTTTTCTGTCTAGAGGATCTTTCCATTGATGTGAGGGGGGTATTTAGGTCTCCTACTATGATTGTATTCTCATCAATATCTCCCTTTATGTCTGTTAATATTTGTTGTGTGTATCTGGGTGCTCCTATATTTGGGGCATATATGTTGACGATGGTAACATCCTCTCCTTGGATGGATCCCTTAATCATTAAGTAGTGTCCTTCTTTGTCTTCCTTTATGTCTTTTGTTTTAAAGTCTATTTTGTCTGATATGAGCATTGCGACTCCTGCTTTTCTGTCATGTCTATTGGCGTGAAATATTTTTCCCCACCCTTTCACTTTCAATCTATATGTATCTTTTGTCCTAAGGTGAGTTTCTTGTAGGCAGCATATTGAAGGTTTTTGCCTTTTTATCCACTCAGCCACTCTGTGTCTTTTGGTTGGGGTGTTCAGTCCATTGACATTTAAGGTGATAATTGATAGATGATTATTTATTGCCATTTGAACCTCGTGTTCCAGTTGATTCTATGGTTCTCCATTCTTCCTTTCTTTTCTTTTCTTTTTTTTTTTTTTTTTTTTGGTTGGTCTCCTGTTATTATCTGCTTGAGTGTATTTTTTTTTTCATTTTTTGCAGATGCAATATTTGGTTTTGGCTTGTAGTTGCCCTGTTTTTTAAGTATGCTAACCCCTTCCCATAATTGTATGTTTTAGCCTGATGGTCCTGTAAGTTCAAACACTTCATTACTATTTACTTCCTAACATCCCTTGCCCACATTTTATGGTTTTGATGACTCTTTTTTATTTTTTTCTTTTTAATTTTATTTTGTTTGAAGCATGTTCATGATTAAATCTGTATGCTGGGTTATTTGAGTGACTGCTCTCTGATTGCGGTTTCCTCAGTCCTAGTTCTTCCTCTTCTTCTTCTTTTTTTTTTTCTTTTCTTTTTTCTTCCCTTTCCTTCCTTTCTTTTTGGTTTAGAGAAGCCCTTTCAATATTTCCTTTAACCTGGGTTTTGTGTTGCTGTATTCTTTAAGTTTTTGTTTGTTGGGAAAAATTTTTATTTCCCCTTCTATTTTAAATGATATTCTTGCTGGATAAAGTATTCTAGGTTGCATATTTTTTTCCTTTGAGCACTTTAAATATCTCTTGCCATTCCCTCCTGGCCTGTAGTGTTTCTGTAGAGAAATCAGCTGATATTCTTATGGGGGTTCCCTTGTAGGTAACATTCTGTTTTTCTCCTGCTGCCTTTAGGATCCTCTCTTTATCACTAACTTTTGCCATTTTTATTATGATGTGTCTTGGTGTGGGTCTGTTGGGGTTCAGTTTGTTTGGGGCCCTCTGTGCTTCTTGTATCTTGAACCCAGTGTCCTTTAGATTTGGGAAGTTTCCAGCGATAACTTCTTCAAATATATTTTCCATCCCCTTATCTTTTTCTACTCCTTCTGGAATTCCTATTATGCGTAGATTGGCCCGCTTTATATTATCCCATAGGCCTCTTATATTGCTTTCCAGTTTTTTGATTCAGTTTTCTGTCTGTTGACTGGATTGAGTGATTTCCATTATTCTATCTTCCATATCACTGATTCGTTCTTCTGCATTATTCATTCTGGTTTTTACTGCCCCTAGTTCAGTTTGCATCTCTGCAAATGAATGTTCTAGTTTTTCTTGGCTCCTCCTTATCTTTTCTAGTTCCTTTCTGAGGGTATCTGCATTACTGTTCATATCTTCTCTTAATTCCTTCAGTATTTTCACTATTTCTCTTTTGAACTCCAGGTCTCTCTGACTGCAGAGATCTGTTTCATTGTTGACTGTTTTAGGTGAGTTCTCCTGTTGGTTTGACTGGGGGTGGTTTCTCAGCTTCTTCATCTTGCTTGTTGTTTTCTTTCTCCTGAGGGAGTTGTACTCTCCGTGATCGGGCAGTGTTTGCCTTGTCACTGCTGTGGAATATTTCCTGAGGGCTGGCATTGTTGGTCAATCTTTTTTGAGGCAGTGTGGCTTTTCTGGAGTGTTGATGGGGCTAACAGTGTTTCTTTGAAGCAAAGGAGGACTTCCTGAGGGCAGACAGGACTGGGAGGTCCACACCACGATGGTAGCAGATTTCACTTGGTCATGCAGAGCTTGCTCTGGTGTTTTTAGGCTGTGGGGTTCTTGCAGGGGGTTGGCGGTGTTGGGCAGCTGTTCCTCAGGAGTGCAGTACCCCCTGGGGGCTGGAGCAGCTATCTGGGTCACTGAGAACCTAAGAGGCTCTTCCCTAGGGCAGCCCAACTCAGAAGGACAGCCTGAGAATGTAGGCGGATCTTTTCACAGTCCGGCCGAGTTGTTGCAGCTTTTCTGGGCTGCAGGGGCTCTTCCAGGGGGCTGGTCGTGCTGAGCAGCTATTCCGCGGGAGTGGGGCACCCCCTGGGGGCTTGGGCGGGTATCAGGGCCGTTGGAGACCCAAGAGGCTCCTCCCCAGGGCAGTCTCACTCAGAAAGACCGTCTGAGATCTTTTCCCGACTCGGCCAGGCTTGTTGCAGCTTTTCGGGGCTGCAGGGGGTCCTGCCTGGAGCTGGCAGTCCCATGCAGCTGATCCACTAGGGCATCCCCTGGGGGCTTGGGCAGGTAGCAGGGCCGTTGGAAACCCAAGAGGCTCCTCCCTGGGGCAACCCGACTCAGAAAAACCATCCGAGAATTAGGCTGATCTATTCACAGCCTGGCTAGACTTGTTTTAGCTTTTCTGGGCTGCAGGCCTTTTCTCGGGGGCTGGTGGTGCTTGGTGCTGCTCTGCGGAAGTGTAGCCCCTCCAAAGGGCAAGCAGGCCTGTGCAGGGACAGCCCCTGCGGTGGTAAGCTTCAGGCAATTGTTGAGGCCAGCCCTCCTGGATAGCAGGAAGCCCCAGGTCCCGTGAGAGCGTAGGGGTTGGCGGGGGTGGGGGGAGGGGATGCACTG
Organism: Sus scrofa; assembly: GCF_054392235.1. Classification (NCBI taxonomy): domain Eukaryota; kingdom Metazoa; phylum Chordata; class Mammalia; order Artiodactyla; family Suidae; genus Sus; species Sus scrofa. Next base: position 128,944,141 of record NC_139385.1, on the reverse strand, counting down.
GGAAGCACAGCTTTCTGCTAACTAGCTGGCCTGTAAGCTTGCTGTGGCATGGGGCATATTCTATGGGGACCCTCCCCTTCTTCTCTCCCCTCCCCAGCACAGGCGCAGACCAGGCTCTTCTCCCAGGTTCCCTCTGATGTGGCTTTCCACTTCCCCGCCTCTAGAATATTGTTCCCTTCCTCTGCGACAGCTTTGTTTTCTAGTCTCCCAGGCAGTCTCTGCCCCGTCAAATGGTTTCTAGACCTCCCAAGCAGTTTCCGCTCCGCCCCGCCCCCCCAGCCCCAGGACTAACCTCTGGAGCCAAGGTCTCGGTGCCCAGCCCCCACCCAGGCGTCTCAATTTTTGGTGACTGTGCCCGTAGTTCAGATGGTCCGTTGGGTTCTTGATCGGCTTTTCCGTACTCCAGCTTACTGCTACACTCTTCTCTGCATCTGGAGATTCCTCTGGTTCGTTTGATCTTTCCCCCGGTAGGTGACTTTCCAGGGTGCGGGATCCCTTTCTCCTCCGCAGTTCCCTTTCAGGAGCGCCCGTCCCACTCGGATTCACCTTCTCTCACTCTCCTCTTTTCTCCCGTTCTGCCCAGTAATGTCATGAACTTCTTGCCGTTATTGGAGTTTAGGTTCCTCTGCCAGCGATTGGTTGCTGTTCTGTGCGAGTCATTTATTCTGTAGATGTGCTTTTTTTGTTGTGTTTGTGGGAAAGGGCGAGCGTGTCCCCCTACTCCTCCACCATCTTGTCCTCTCTCTCCGGTTTTCTTATTTTTAAAACAAAGATGACTGTTGTTTCTGTTTCATTGTTGATATGAGCAAATAAATTAGTTAATCTGTATAAAGCACTCAAGACAGTGCTAAGCAATTATTAAATGCTCAATACATACTAGGTATTGTATTTAAAAAGTTATTTAGATTATTTCCCCCCTGGTAGTTAAGTTATTGCTCCAGAAATATGTGCCACATTTATCCTATAGTTTCAGAGAATCAGGGTGGAGCTTGCAGCAGACCCTCAGGTACCACAGGTGAGAATCAGCAGGGCGCTTGTAGTGTGCTTCTGCTTAGAGAAGCTGAGATACAATGATCTGAGCCTTGTCCCACATCACAAAGGAGCAGCCCCACAGTCCCACACTCTTGCAGCTGCGGCACGGCCATCTCAGCACAGAGCCCTATCCCCTCTTCAAAACACATGAGTTTGGATGATCTCCATCTCTCAAAAGATTTCATGGAACAAAACCCTGTACATCCTATGTGCCCGGATTTGTTTTTTTTTTTTTTTTATGATTTCAAAAGTTCCCCAAATAAAGAAGAAACATGTCTGTCTCAAGGTTAAACCTGGATCTTTTGCTTCATTATTCGGTCTATCTCCAAATTATGGTGCAGTGTTACCCCTTGTGATTTCCAGGGGAGATCGAAGCAGGGTAAGTTTTTAGACTAAATCTTGGTACCTTGGTTTTGTAGTAAGAGTGAGGAAAAGAGAAAACAGAAGGCTAAAAAGGGATTAAGAAGGGCTGAGATTTAACCCAGAATTCTGTAAATTACCTAGTCTGGTTACTTGGCAGATTTGCTTCTCAATCCGTCTGCACTAGATGTGTGCTCTGGATTCCCAAAATGCTTCTTCCTTTTCATGCTCTTTGATAATCTTGTTCTCTGGGAGACCTCAGACTGGAATTAACTGATGTGTTCTTTTAATTCTCTAAGGCTACATTGAGTGATGCCCTCTTGGCAGATGAAGAGATATTTTAGGGAGTGCCAAAGTCATGGTATCACCTACTCAGTGGTGGGACATGGGGAAGCCGCTGATTACTGAGGGTAGAAGCATGTGTGGTGTACACATATCTCAGCAAAATGTCCCCTCGAGGGGAGTACTCTGCTCTATCTCTGCTCTGAAATTCATGGATCCTTCAAGGTCCTGCACTCATGTGGTCTATTCCAGGAAGCCTGTGTTGACTGCCTCTTCCTTGCTCCTTGCACATGTTACCTGCACTGACTTTGTGACACTGAACCCTGTCTACCTTGGACTCTCAAGGGTTAGAGTTAGGACAAGGCTTCCCACCAAATTATGAGTTCATTCAGGGCAAGGATCAACAAAGCCAATTGCCATTTTGACTTGTTTGGAAAGGAGAGCTCTTTGGCATGGCTGCTGTCTCTGGGACCTTTGTCCCATGACCCTCTGTGAGGTCAAGCCTTGAACTTAGGAGGGGATGACTCTTCTGTAGTGTTCTTTCTTCCCTCTACACTCACTGGCACCTCCAAGTTCTTACCTTTTGCCCTAACTGCATGTGCTCCCAGATCACTGCCATTGCTTCTTGGGTTCTTGTATCCCTGAATAATACTTTGCTAAAAAAGAGATAATCCTTTTTATTATTTTATCTTTCCAAAGAGATTTGAGGGAGCAGCTGGAGCATTACAGAGGAAAACAAAAATTTAGATAGGGTTTTTGTCTACCTACCTACTTCTTTTGTCTGCAGTAACATAGTTGTAGAACTGACAAAGCATAGGTCTTTGGTAGTTTCTGTTTTTCTCTTGGCCTGACATTCATCTCAGTGACCTTCACCCCAACCCCCACCCCAGTAAATGCTTCTCCCTTTAATACTTGTTAGTATAAGGCGCTAGTAAGAGTATACCAGAAGTCTCTGTGCTTATGAAATCAATGGAAAACTCCCAGCAGTCTCTAAGGACTCTTTAAAATCACCTTGGACCCTGTATCGAAAGAAACGAAAAGAAGCTAAATATCATTGCCATGCGTAAGACATTTTACTACTTGCTACTTTAATTTCAAACCAAAAAATACAGCTCTATTAAAGGAAGCACATAGTCTATTATCTATTGATAATAACCTTAAATAAATGCCAAACACAGAGGTCTAAAATTATTTCTGGCCTCATGCATCACTTATGTTCTATGCCATGGCCCTGCAATTGACTAAAAATAATGAAATGTATTCATTAGGTAGTGTGGTATGTGTGTTTAACTCTTCCAGACTTTGATGCTTAGATATCTTCTCTGTTAATGTGAAGACTTTGCAAAAATGGAAGGGCCCTAAGTGAGCCAAATGATACTAAAAATGTCTTTGTTCTCCCTCCTTTCCTTGACTTGCCCCTTCCCATTGGTTAACAAGTCCTCTTAATTGATCCCTTCATCTCTCCTACTAAGACCCATACCCCTTCATCCTCCTCAGTATCATCATCTCCATCTCTAGATCGACAGACTTCTCAACTGAATTTCTGCTATAGCCTTACTGGCTTTATCTCCAGGCTCTCTATGCTACTAATAGAATAATTTTTTTAACCTATAAAACTGGGCTTTTATACTCCTATTTTCCAAGGCTAAATAAAGCTCAACTTAATTTTCCAAATACAAGCTTTTGGGTTACTGCTCCTGCCTGGTTCTGCAAATCTCTTTTGCAGCACAACCCTATCAGTGCTCCCCACTTTAGCCATAGCTATAATCTTGGAGGTGCTTGAATGTTCCATTCCATTTCCTGTGTCTGGACTTCCTTTCATTCTTTCCCACACGTCTAGAATTCCTTGCTCCTCACTGTCTGCCTGGCTACCTCCTTGAGGTCCATCCAAAGTCAGTAAGCTGTCACAGTGTCTACCAAGGCTAACAACATTATCTCTGAATCTAACTAAACTCTTTTCTTGGTGTTCTCATAACACCCTATGCATCAAACAATCCTAAACCCATCTCCATGATGTCCCTCCTACTCTCCCTTCTCTTTCACTGGCTGCCTTCTAATTCCTTGTGGAAAGTGACTCTATTTTGTAGCCTTAGGATTTAGCATAATGTCTTTAGCACATCTAGCACCAAATTAGTGCACTTGAATGAGTGGGATGGATGTATAATTTAAAAAAAAAAATGGGAACTTAGGTCTTTAAAGAAACATTGTCTTTCATGACAGAAATTTCTTGGAAGTGTAAGCTTAATCTAGTGAGACAAATCCAAAACCAGATGAAAACTCCTCTTTGGAGCCTGCTTTTGGAGTCCAGTTACAACTCACACAAAGAAACTGGGCTCAGTGTTACTAGCACATCACCACCGACATGGCAGAAGATTAACTCTCAGCTTCATCACCCAACTTACTCATCAGGGTTGACTCTGAGTGGCTTTTGAATAAGAGTGAATTTTATCTCTGACAATAATTTGCTGCCACTGAGAATTTTTAAAAATTCCATTCTAAAGAGTGGAATGTAGTCTAGAGCGAAGACAACATCCTTGTAATATATGTGTTATTTCCTCTGGGGACTGTTGGAAAGAATAGGTCTTAATTTTTGCTGAAGACTTCACTTATTTAGTTAATTAGTCCTGTGACATGGAGGTAGCTTGGGCACAGTAACAAAAGCACAAAAGTTAAATTCAGATGCTTTAGACTTGATTTCTTATTCTGATGCTTGCTACTTATGTGGCTTGGATAAGTCACTGATTGGGGGGAAAAAATGGATTTCAGGTTATTGTGCTAAAATGAGGTCATGGGCATTCCAGAATTGCAGTAATCAAAGTGGCTATTATCATATAATTTATTTTTAATGATTGAATGTCTACCATTAACTAACATTTTTATGATAATTTTCTCAATCCTCTTAGAAAAAAGTTCATAGATAAGGAAACTGAAGCTCAAAGAGATAAGAAATTTGCTCAGGGTGACATAGGTATTACATAGTAGCAAAAAGAAAAAATTTTCTCAGTCTGACTTCATAACTCACATTCTTAAACACTCTTTTTCATTTCTCCAAAATGATTGCTAAATCCAAACCCTCTAGCAGTATGGATTCAACATGTTGATGAATTTGAATTTTGGCCTATTTCCTTTGTCAGACAATATTCATATAAATAAAAGTTTTTGGTGGACCTTACTGGTGAACAACCAACCTCATATACATATAAAATTCAGTACACACACACACACACACACACACACACACACACACACACACACACAGTAATTTACTCTAGAAGTTCAAAAGACAGTATGTAACTCCCCTGGATCAAAGATCATTTGCAGAGCGTCTTTTTGGTAAGTGACCTTTTTCCAAAGGGAGAGGACCTCTTTCCAAGGGGCTGTCATGCGGAAGAGGGTGGAGACTTCAGCATCAGGCCCATTGGATGGAACTTAGGTGGAGACACTATTTCAATTTAATGTAAGAAGGAAACAGGTGACAATCAGGGCAGCCCAACAACAGAGCAGGCTGCCTTGTAAGGCACAGGGCTTCCTGTCACTGTGATGTTCAAACAAAAGGTGACAGACCTCTGTCAAGGATGCCATACTCACTAGCCAGGGGGGCATGTTGGGTCACATGTCCTGTAAGGTCCCGTATGGTCTTCAGGGTTTGAAATTTCATAAAGAAGCCAGAACTGTGGTGACCCCTGACACACTCTAGCAGTGGATCATGCATCTGCCAGACCAAATACTTGGTAACTCAGAGCGAAGGGGGCTCTGGGCAGGTCCTTCAGGACACAGGCAGTGGCAGAAATGACATTTCAATGTCTCTTCTAGTTTCTGTCAGATACAGGAACATCAGCGCTTAAGTCTGTGCACAAATTAGCCATCTAATAAAAAATCAGTAGTTTATGCTCTTATTGATACTTGTCAACCTAATACTTGCACATTAAATGGAAAATGACTGCTGGAAGAGGTGTCTAAAAATTCAAATGGCTTTTCTTTGATGGGACTTATAACACCAGTCATTGTGTATACATTGATTTATTTAATCCTCTCAACAATTTTGTGTACACTGGCATTATCCTCATTTTAAAGTTAAGGAAACTAAGGCTTAGGGAGCTGCATTTTCGTTACTAGAAAGTGAAATGATAGACATAAAGATCACAGGACATGGAGTAAGGATAGAAAGTGTTTCTGATGGAAAGCTGTGGAACCTTATTGCATAAAGTAACGGATGTCCTGTTTCCATTTGTATGAACAGCTCCTCAGCTTCCAGATGCTGGGATCCATATATCTTTAGCCCCAGGTTTTCTTACCCACCACTCCCTTGATCCAGTGGTTCCACGTTTCAGTTCCTGCTAGTAAATCTCAGTGTCTTCACTGCTTGGTCAAGGCCAGTAGAAGCTCCCAGGTAATTATAAACTGGGCCACTTTGTATTGAAATTAATTTTCAGTCTGTTTTTTTAAGTGGTCTGTATTCAATAAACAGTGGAAATCTCTGTTATAATGATTCCTCCCCCATGCCATGGAAAATCATTATGGTTTTGTGTCAAGGATGATTCAGGGTGGATTTCTAATATTATCTCCTTCCCCCACATTTCCTCCTATCTCCTCAAATAAACTGAGTCATTAGAGACTAAGGTCTTTGCATTTTAGCCTGTGCCAGGCACTAATCTATAAAACATAGCAGGTTATTTTAGGGATTCGGTAGAGAGTTCACACAATAGAATAATAAACAGCAATGAAAATGAATGAACCATTCCTATGTGCAACAGTGTGGATGAATCTCAAGAAATAGTGTTGAACAAAAGAAGCCAGCCTCAAAGGAGTACGCAACATACAGTTCTATTTGTAAAAATATAAAATACAGTGTTTAAATAAGGATAACACTTGTAGAGTAGGTATAGGTGAAACTCAGTATCTTGAGGTTCTGGTGATGTGTTTTTTCCTTTGAACCAAGATTTATAATTTCATGAAACTGAACATTTATGATCTGAATAGGTTTTTTGTTTGTTTGTTTATTTGTTTGTTTTAGTGAAGCCGATGTTTCAGTAAAGAGATTACCAAAAAATTATTTAGAAGGAAGACACTACACTCAGACCTTTGGTTCCAGAGAAACAGGTGATTTCACTGAGTGTGTGGTGAGATTCGCATGTAGAGGTCTGACAAAGGCTTCTTAGCGACATTCTAATCTGCCACAGTCACTTCAAGCACTAGAAGATCTGCTTGGCCTCGTGGCCTAATTTGAAGAGTAGCTGGCATGGCTCTCTTGGCTTGTCGCAGAGCCTTTTCTTGCTCTGTGGTTTTGTTCTGGAAGCTTCTTAGGTTACTTAGCAAATGAAATAGAGAAGCATGCTTAACTGGAGTATGTATTGTGTCTGAAACCAAAAGAGACTCACTACACAGTGTGCCCCTTATTGGTAAGAGGGGCAAGATGCAGCAACTTGTTCTCCCTGATGTACCCTATACATTGAACCCCAAGTTCCACTGAATAGGCAGACTCTTGAACTTTTGTAAGATTGACTTCCTTCCTATTCCCTGGTACGTATGTGCCTTCCAGAGTATCTGCTCCAAGTTGCTACTTCTGTTCCCCAGTCCAATCAGCATGATATCATCTGTTAAAATAAAACCTTAAAAATTAACCTTGTTCATGATAGAAAATACAGACAAATTAAAAAATAACATAAATTACCGCTAAACCTACCACTGAAAAAAGTGTATGTATTTTATATACGTGTCCGTGTTTGTGTGTAAATTTTGTTGTGTTTTGTAGTATCTTTTCATTTCATATGTTATGACCATCTTTTGTGCCATTCTTCTACAGTATGCTTAACACTTACTTAGTGATTACTGTGTATTAGGCACTCTATTTATATTCACTATTTCATTTAATTCTCTCAGCTGCTCTGAGGGAAAGACAGTCAGTATCTTCATTTTTCCGTATAAGGGAAATGCCTCATTAAAGTTGTAACTTGGCCCAAAGCTTGGATGCTACTGATTCTTCCTAAAATGAGAATATACTTAACTCCAAAGCCAGAAGCTGAAAGAGCCGCTTTGTTTGAGGTCGGAAACAACTACCCCTCATTCCCACCATGTTCCCTCATTCCTTGTAATAATGTAATCAGTCTGCATGATGTACTGTGGGAAGGAAAGGCTTACATAAAGATCATGTCTAGGTTATGATATAGAACTGGGAAGTTAGTTCCTGGCCTTGCCAGATCAAAGTCAGCTTTTTTTGATGGTCTTTGCTAGCAAGTATAGAGAAAAAAAATATATCAGATCAATTGATGCATACCAGTTCCCAGGGCATGTGTTGATGTGCGCCAAAAATGAATCTATATATGCAGGCAAAGTCATCACATGATTAAATTTTTAATAATCCACTGTCATTCCCCAAGATCAATTGATCTTTTACTTAGACAAATTTAGTAGGGATGTGGAAGGGCCCCTGTGTCTTTCAGTCCTTGGTAGTACCACTAATCTCTGCAATCTCTCTAGGAATTTGGTATCACTTTTGGCTTACTGTTTTGATAAAGGGGAGCAGTTGGAGCATTTTCCACTTAACTTTCCTTATAATAATAGCCCACATCCTAGCGGTCAGGCTGTGTGTGAATATTCTGCCAGAAGCTGAGCATATCTGTGTTACTTACATAGGTTGAAACACAAAAAATGAACAGAGTGTGATTAGTGACTCCTTGGGTTCACTGTGAGTTAGACTCAAAGCCCCATTAATCATCCTACCTTCATAAGCCCCTTTTCTTACTGATAGACTAATGTAGTGTTATAGATCTCTGGGAATTAACATCAATTCATAGCAGTGTCAGGAATCCCTGAAAAGTGTGTTGAGTTTTGCTTCTCCATTGCACTGTCACATGGTAAATAGCTGAGCCATGAGTTCCTATGGAAAGGCCAGGAGAAAGATTTACAGTATAAATGTTGGCAATATGGCAGCATCATTCCTCCAGGGGTCTCAGCCTCCCCTTCAGTTAAGAGACTCTGTGTCTGTGAATTTGCCCAAGACTGGGAATTGGTGGCCCAAGACTGGGAATTGGTGGTGAGGCCATGACTGATTTTTGTAATGATTCAAGTGAGGCTTCTGTTCCTCAGACATAGGTTCCTATTTGCCACCATCCCTACTTCTCCCACCAGACCTTCCTGGTGCTGGGTCCTCTTTTGCTCAGTCGTCATCTCCAGAATGATTTCCACCACTATCCCTCTTCAAGAAATGAAGCCCAAACCCTACCACACCCCCAGGATTTGCCCAGGATACAACTGGGGGTTGTCAAACTTGGCACAGTACCTACTAGTGGTTTTTTTGCGACGGTCCTCTCACATTCCTGGGAGCTCAGTTCTGCCTCCTCAAAGCACTGGAGACCCCATAAGGAACAGTCCATGCCTTTTGGACTTTTATACTATCATATTTTTAGAATAAAGAGAAAGATGAAATTTAAAAATTTTTACAAAGCAGTACAAAGGAGGTAAGACTTCAGTAGTCTGCCCAACTTTTTCAGTTCTGAAGACACCACTATCAAACAACCAGCACTAAAAACTGACCACTGCTTTGGTTCTGCAGCTTATTATGGTAACCTCTCCTACTTTGATTTTGGTAACTAAATGCCCTCAGTTGCCTCTTGCAGTTCTCGAATCCCATCACTCCCAGTGAATTCATGGAGCCCTCTTCAGTGGCATTAGTTCCTGCTGTCAATCCTGATCTACAGAAAGGGAGCTCCAGAGCTTTCCTCGTATATTTCTCATAGCCTTGGTGAAGGGGGTGTTCCCTAGGGGACATATTAACAGGGTGTTAATGAAAAATCCACTCTAACATGCCAATTTCCCCAAGCAAATAAATATATCCTCCACAACATGCCAGGGAATTTTGGAGCTTCAGCTTCATTTAATAGAGGTCAGTTTTGAGTCCAAATTTCAGTCAACCAACCAAGCAAGCTAGTAGGATCACTCCAAATATAAGTTAACATATTAAATTCAGGATTTCTCTAATAAGCCCATATCCATAAATTTTGCTCAATCCAGTATTAGATTTCTTCTATTGCTTTCAGCAGGCTTAAGACCCAGTCTCACACACATGGATTTGGTTGATTTAAATTGTAAAAATGATGCAATTATTTGGGTGTGTTGTACCCTTTCATGGTCTTATTTGTACCTCAAAATCGGTGAATCATCTGCTAGAACCTGAATCTGGTTATAACTGAAGAAGTAATAAAAAGTGTCAAGAATACATCCTGAGGACAATCATCAGCCCTTTTTAAGGCAACTGTATTGCAGGAGAGGCCATGTAAGTGCATTAAGCAAGGGAAAACTAACCTCAGGTCTCTTGGCAAATTCTAGGGAATAATGGTTACCATCTTCAATGAAATCCTCTCAAATGTCCTCACCCCACTTTTCAAAGACCCTTTTATTTTCCTTGAATGTCTTACATTTAATATGAGAGCTTAAACAAAATTGAATACTGAATGTGAATTATAATTTAGTCATCTGCAGAATTAAATTTTGGGTTTGGTTTTCAAAAATCTTGAGCCCATGACTCTAGGATACACATGCTTTCCTTAAGGCAGCCAAAGAAACCTCCATGTCCCTTGCTGTGTTAGTTTTCTATCGCTACATAACAACATACAAAGAACTTAGCAGCTTAAAACAACCTCCATTTTATTATATCTTTCAGAGTCTACATGTCAGGATTCCAGGTATGGCTTACCTGAGTTCCAAGTTTAGGCTTGCACAGAGCTGTATTCAGGGCTTCAGTTGGAGCTAGCATCTCACCTGAAATACAGGTGCTCCTCTCAGCTCACTTATTTGTTGAAAGAAATCATTTGTTTTCAGCTGTAGAAATCATGATGGCTTATTTCTTTAAAACTAGCAGAAAGATCTCTCTCTAGTCTGCTATGATGGAGTATTATAAAACATAATATAATTGTATTATGATGGGGTCTGTACATTTTCCGTGTTCTGTAGGCTAAAAGTAAGCCATGGGTTCCCCCAGGACTCAAAGGAAGAAGAAAACACAAGGGTACAACACACTGCACTGGGTCAACTTAATGTGTGTCTGTCATATGCAGACCTTGAGCTGGAAATTTAAAACCCCAAATTCATCATTTTATTTCTCCAGTTTCTCTGGAGCATACCCATCAACCATAGCATACAACTTATTTTTCCTATAGTGTTTTATGACAGCAGATACTTGATCCCTTTCTGTGGCCCTTAATTAAGGTATATACTGGTGATTAATTAGATAATTGTTGTGTTAATGCATGACGTGAACTAATAGGGTCTTCTTTACCATGGTAGATAAGGTCAGGAACACCTTTAACTTTCTCATCAGGTCAGAGGATCCATTCCAGACAACCCAGAACCAATTCAGAGGAGCCATCATTATAAAGAATATGGCTGCTGCTTTACACTGGCCCTCTGAATCTTATGAAAATTGTCATGTGCGGCTCCCACAAACCCAGAACTCTGCAAGGAGTTAGCTAAGTTGATACCGTACCACTCCACGACAGTGGGGCAGTCATGACTGAGGAGAAGGTGGAGTTGTGCCTGTAATATGACAACTCAACATCCTCTGCTCTAGTCCTTTCTGTAGTTCTTGAGCCATGTGTCTGCCCAGATGCAGTGATTTCTTAGGGGTGCTAAGATCTACTCCGTCTTGTTATATTCTATAAAAAAGGCTGTTTACCAACCTGCCAGTTTCTTGGTCAGGGCTGATTTGATTTACTCAGTCAAGGTCTTTCACCATGTGCTGGTCCACCCCAGGTGAAGGCACTGGGAGAGATGCTTGGGCTGTGGAGGAGGAGTGCAGTCCCAGGGGTGAGGTCACGGAGGAAAGGCTGAGCTGATTCTTGGGATTTCAAAGCTGCATAAGTTATTACCAATTTTGTATTAATTTCCAGAGTAGGTGCCTTTTGGTCAGGTCTTCAAAATGTGAACTGCAAAGTAAACATGGTATACTCAGGACTTAACCTGAGTATTTACCACTGTGTTAGTTGTATCTGTGTGTTGGGATATAGATGATGGTGAGTAATAATAGTGGTTGTTATTTATTCATTTTTTTATCACATGCCTACTTTAGAATAGGAGCCTTTTCATGTATTCTCTCTGTATTTCTTTAGTAAAAATAATTTTATCGAGATACATTTCACATACCATATATTTTACTATTTAACATGTATAATGCAATGATTTTAGGTACATTAACAGATATATATAACCATAACCACAGTCAACTTTAGACTCAATTTTTTGTTGTTGTAGTTTCTGTTTTTGTTTTTTAGGGCCACACTTGCAGCTTATGGAAGTTCCCTGGCTAGGAGCTTCTACAGCCACAGCATCATGGGATCTGAGCCCCATCTGTGACCTACACCACAGCTTGTGGCAGCACCAAATCCTTAACTCACTGAGCAAGACCAGGGATCGAACCTGTATCCTCATGGATACCAGTCGGGTTTGATACCACTGAGCCACAATGGGGAACACCCAACTGTAGACTCAGTTTTTCATCTCTTCAAAAAGGAACTCTGTGCTCTTTAATTCTTACCTCTCTATTTCCCACCTCAGCAACCACTAATCTAGTTTCTGTCTCTTTATATTACCCTTTTCTGGACATTTCCTATGAAAGGAATTATATCATCTTTTGTGACTAGTCTCTTAGCATCATGTTTCAAAGGCGCAGGCATGTTGTAGCCCTTATCAGTGCTTTATTCCTTTTTATGAAGCAAACACATTCTATTACATGGATGTGCCACATTTTGATTCTCCATCCATCAGTTAATGGATATTCGGGTTGTTTCTTTGTTTGACTATTATGAATAATTCTTCCAGGCATATACATCTACAGGTTTTGGTTTCATTTCTCCTGACTAGACACATAGGAGTGAAATCACTTGGTTTCATATTTTCAACAATTCTGTGAGGTCAATAATGCAACCTATTTTACTGGTAAGGGAACTAAGGTTCAGAATGGTTAAACCACTTGCCCAACGTCATAGAGCAAATGGAAGAGGAGGTTAAATCTCTATACCGTTTTAAGTCCAGAGAGCATATTGCCCCCACTGTGCTTCTGTCAGGGGTGGACCCTAAATAGGCAGCCATGTCCATGTAGGTCGTGACCACCACCCCACAATGAAAACCTGCATTCTCATCAGACTGACATCGGTTGTGGTTTAAGGCACACCCGACATCATCGTAACCACATCCTAAGTCCCTCATCCCAAGTCCCCTGCTAGAAACATGCACTCTAGCTGCATCTACCTCCCTTCTATGGATTTCTCACAAAATGAACTCTTGTTTGTCAGCAGGGAGCAGAGTCAGAATTATCTTTCATGTGAACTAGTTTTAGGGGTTCGGCAGGGGGAGGCACAATGGCATCCTTAGCTCTAGAATCTCTCCGAGGCCCACATGGAGTGAATTCGCCTGAATGCTGTCTGCATGTTTATCTCCTGACAAAGAGGCTTCTAGTAGATCATCAGACAACGCAGCTCCCAGAGCCTCTGGTGTCATTTCTCAGCCCAGGCCCACTGCCCCCGTGCACACACTCAAGGTACCGAGGCCTCATTATCCTGAAATATTGCTCTTTAGGATTGACTGCCATCTCCCCAACTAAGATGCAGAAATCTTACAAACTTTTATATTTTTTAAGAGCAAGCAATTCAGAATTGGATTACCTTTCCACATTTTCATACAAAGTGGATTAATGTGCCCCTGTCTTTATTACATTTTCCACCCTTGTCATTTGTGATTAAGCCAACACTATGAAGATGTATTACAGATCGGTATAAATGGGAACATTAAAATACTGGCTATATATCAGAGAAGCTCAAGGCAAGTTGATTTGTGCTACACATACCCTCAGTGCAATACATTTGGAATATTTCACACTGCTTTGGACAGAACAATCTTTCTACCAAAAAGTGCCAAAAGTAATAGGAGGTAAGAAAAAACGAGAAAAGAGAGAAGAAAGAAGGCAAAGTGCCAGCTTTGGAGGAAGGCTGTGCTTCTTGCAATGACCTCAATGTGAAATTTCTCATGATTAGGTTCAGAAGCCAAAACTATCACTTGGGATCAATGAAGCATGAAAAAAAATTGTCCATAACTGAGATTCCTGATTCACATGAGAAAGGAAGGGTGTTTTTCAGGCTCCTACCCTGTTGCCTGAGCTCTTTGCCATGTCATTCCTGCTCTGAGATTATATTTATGGCTCAGGTTTTCTGTGAAAGCTGCTGGCCCTGGAACAGTTCAAATCTGAAAGGCAAAGTCTGTGTCTATACAGGTGCCACTCATTCTTAGTCACATGAGACATGAAATCAAGGTGTCAAGGCCCAAAACATGGGATGAGGCAGTTCTGGTCATAAGAGGAAGGGATAATGGCCCCTGCAGTGCTGTTTCTGAGCATAGGATCATCCTACTTCTTCCCCACAGGACTCCTACCTACAACATGTTCTTTCCTTCATTTCATAACTTCTTTCCCAAAGATGTTTATAAGAAGGCTTCTGAAGAGCTCCAGTGCCTGTGGCTGCCGTTCCTTCCCAGGACATGCCCCCAGGTTCTCCCTGGCCTGTTGTCACTTTCCCTTCTGCTCTTCTAGCTCCTCTGGGACCTGGCAAGGAAAATATGTAAACAGATCAGAGCACTCTCCCTCTGGCCACTTCACTTACACTGAGGACATAATCTCAGGGCATGTTTTAAATTGGGCCTGTGACCTGTGGTAGGAGGTATGACTGTGATGGAAAAGACCTCTCTTCCGCGACGTTAATGTCCCCAGAGCAGTGAAGGTGCTGGGCAGCTCTGAATCAGCCAGGTCTTTGTTGATAAAGAAGAGATGGCTCTGTATCCTACCTCTCATTTATCTTGATCCCATCCAATCCTGTGTGATTGGATATAGTGGAAGCAAGACCGGTGGGGGTCTTTCTGTGCTCACAAAGTTCGTGGAGGGTCAAACAAATAATAAGAAATCAATAAATTATGCTAATTATGAAGAAGAAAATAACAGGGAGATAAGATACAGTGAGTTGAAGAGGCTAATTTATCAATATCCAGGAGGTAACTTTTGATACAAGTCCAAAGTAACTGGCACCTAACTGAATCCTAATTGACCGGGGCATTTGGGGCAGTTAAACTGGTAGCATTCTGGAAGGAGATAAAGTCCTTAACGGAAGCTTTTGTGAGCAAAGCCAAAAGCCCTGTTTTAGGAGTTTCCCGTCATGGCTCAGTGGTTAAAGAACCTGACTAGTATTCATGAGGTTACTAATCAGGTTCCATCCCTGGCCTCACTCAGTGGGTTAAGGATCCAGTGTTGCTGTGAGCTGTGGTGTAGTTTACAGAGGCAGCTTGGATCTGGCATTGCTGTGGCTGTGCCATAGGCCAGTAGCTGCAGCTCCAATTCAACCCCTAGCCTGGGAACCTTCATATTCCACTGGTGCGACCCAAAAAAAAACAAAAAGACAAACAAACAAACAAAAAACTTGTTTTAGTGCATGTTGGAAATAGTAGTTTTTGTCATATGCAAGATACCTCTTCAATACAGCATGAGGGAATTAGGCAAAAGCCTACTTAAAATTTTGGGTTGAATTCAACCAACTGTAGATTTGAGACGAGGACACAGATTCAATTATTAATTCAGCAAATGTTGACCAAAATAGACACAGCACATCACAAAGCAAGTAGATGGAAGAAACTGATAGTCAGAAAGTGGCGGAAATGTAGTTTGTACATTGTCAAGTGTCCTCTACAGGAAAATGAGAATATGATAATAGAATATGTAATGGGGATATTAATTCTTATCTAAAATATCAAGGAAGTTTTCCCCAAAAGATGTAATTCGAGCTGAAAGACTAAAATTTGTGTTAGTATTAACCAGCTGTTTTGTATGGGGTGGGGTACCAGAGTCTTTCGGATAGAAGAAACAACAGATGCAAAGATCCTGTGACAGAAAAAAAAGGCTCTGTTTAAAAACTGGAAAGGGAATCTCAGATAGAGATGAGTCTGGTGAGTTGAGAAAGTACTAGGATGTGCAGAATCTGGGAAGAAATCTGAAGTTAATGAATTATTCATCCTAAGAGTGAGCAATGAGACACCCCTAAGGAATTTTTTGCCTGGGATGTCACCAGTTTATCTGCACTGAAAAAAAGGTCACTCTGGACAAGAGAAAAATAGGTTTAGGAAAACCAGGTAGGAGATTATTTAAACTGCCCCTGCCAGAGATCATGGAGACTTGAGTTAGGAATATGGTAGCTGGAAATGGAGAAGTGACCATATCAATGATATATTTACCGGATTGAACCTATAGGATTTGCTAATGCACCAGAATATAGCCAGTCTGAGAAGAAAGTATCAGAGTGGCCCCCTAAGTTGTTGTTTTGCTTTTGTTTTTAACTACAACTCCAAAGATGATAGTTCCTTGATAGAAAATAGTAAGGAATACACGTTAGTGAAAGAAAGCAAACTGGGCCCTCTGTTTACTGACAGATAATGACTGTGAATTTGTGAGTTTAATCCTGCCTGGCTCAAGGTTAAGAAGAGGAGGAGTGGTAGAGGATTGGGAGGTTCTTCATGTGGCTGAGAAAGAAATATCACAGACTGAGGGGAGACTGGAGGAAGATTTCTGAAAACGATAGTCTAAATTCCAGGAGAAAATTCCGGGGCACCATTTGACATTCTTCTTGGGGTGAAAGATTATACTTTATAAAACAGGAACAAAATTAGGAGAGAAAGAGTCAGACGGTATGTTGGAGAAGCAACAAGGAAAGATGAAAAGAAAGAGATGAGTGAGAATCATAAGGGGACTAAGAACACACGAGGGTGATGAGGTCCTAAGAAGCTGGTAGGATGTTCTAGTAATTAATCTGTAATGTAGATAAGAAATTTGAAATCTCCCAAAATATAGAACAATAAAATAAGAATTCTAAAAACACGATAAATATAATGGGAAATAACAACCCCAAATAAGATTAATCAATAACCAGAAATGTAGCAGGGAGAAGAATCATACATACTTTTGTTTCTTTCACCTAAATGAAGACCTACATATAGACTGAAGTATCTTAAAATATTGCAGGCATGATCTGTTAAAAAATACCTTGACATATCATAGGAAAAAAAATGAACTTATTTAATTAATAGGGATAGACACTGTAACTCATAAACATTCAGTAAGAGGAAAAGTCAAAGCCAGAAATACACATAGTTTTAAAGAGAAGCCAATTTCAGGGTAGCCTCATTTTTTGCTCTGTAACACCAACTTTTAGAAGATACTAGATGAAAATCTATAGCATTTTGAAGATACTTTTTTGTGGTTTGAGGATATTTTGCCCATCTTCCTTGTTTTTCTCTTTTTTATGTAGAAAAGCAATGGGAAAACATTTTCAGCTATAAAATGTTCAGATCCTCTACCAACCAAGTACACTCAACACACACACACACACACACACACACACACGGATATAGATATATGATATATATATCTATATATATCTATATATATAGATATATGAAGATATAGTCTTCTGATAGGGAGATAAAGAACGAAAAAAAGGAGCAAAAGTCAAGAATGTAGATACTGTGACACACACAGAAAAAGTAGGAAAGAAATCATTTTAAAAGTAAGAATAACTTTTATAACTTTTAAAGGTGAATGTAAAAGAAACACTTTGTCCAGTTAATGACATTAAGAATAAAGTAGGTATAAATTGCCAGATAATTGACAAAGGGGAACAGGAGTATAGGAAAGAACCAAACTCTATGGAGACTGAAAACATTTTATTTCATCCTAACTATAATATCAAAAATCATGATTAAAATGATGAGACTTGAGTTTCTTTTCCTCTCTCTTATTCTGGAGTGTGATTAACACTGCCCTCCTCTTATATTTTTCTGTTTACAGCCTAAATTAAATTAAACCTTTAGGAAGTTTCTGACTCATATTCAACTGTCCTCATCCAGAGCTGAAAGAGAAAGGATCTATAAATGTAGCTTATATACTGCGAATCCAAACACAAGTACAAGACTTTTATATTATTAATAAAACAAGTTGTTTTCACATATGTTGCAGTGAAATGAGGTTCCATACTTCCTATGTTTGTTATGATGTCGGTTTGGACCTAAACTATAAAAGTTTATGTTTTTGTTATTATTCTTTTTTGTTTTGGCTCTGCACTCTCCCTCCCATCATAGTTCTCTCTTCAAACATGGGCTCCATCTCTCTTATCTTTGTGTCATCTGGAAATTTGGCCAGCAGTCACTTATGGCCTTTATCTAAGCTGATGTTTTGCAAACTGTAGTCATTTGAGGACCAGTGTCACAATTCTGACATGTTTTATGTGTCCACACACATGTTATAAACTTAATGTTTGTCTTTGTCAACTTAAATTTTTACTTACATAAATTTATCTCCAAGTAATTTTATAGAGTCGATTTGATGTACAAGGTATCTATATAGATAAACCAGTATTGTTGCTGTACAGCAGAAATTGACAGAACGTTGTAAATTAACTGTAATGGAGAAAAAATAAAGATCTAAAAAATAATTAAAAAATAAACCAATACTTGTCTGCATACCAGATAAAACTCTCATGTGAGCCACCCACCAAGAGTACAATACCACTGAGCAGAAAACACATTCATTCCTGTTACCTCCAGAGTGGTGGGTAGGTCAGTGACCGTGTATTTGTCTCATCGGTGATATCACTTTCTGTGCTAGAGCTGAAAACCAGAGCTCCAGATGGTGTAGGAAGCCATAATCCGAGCATCCTGACTCATGGGGTAAAGGCTGGATAAAAGTTCTCCGACTTAGAGCATTTTCAGTTTTGACATATTTGCTTGGTTTTAAAAAGCTCAGACCACTTTAGGTAGTTTATTTGGCTCTTTGATTAGTATCTGATACTAAAATTCTTCCAACTCAACTTATATCTGATTTCTATATTTTAATGGTCTTTTCAGAACCTATAAATATTCTGATTCAGGTGAAAATATGTTTGGAGTACATCATCAGAATCCTTTTGCATTTTTAGCTAAAAAAATTACATAGTCAATAATTTGTTAAATTCAATAATGTCTTTGACCAGTATGTATATCACTCCATGCAATTAAATGAGAATGAAATATACTTTAATCTTTCATTCTGGCAGAGACTTGGAAGGAAGAGATTTGTTTGTTTTATATTCTGCTGTTTTACCCCCAAACAAATCCATCCGCATTTGGCTACAAGTAGGTAATGAAGTATATTTCTTTAATGTGATTTCTTTAAAAATGAATTTAGCTCTTTATAATTTCCAATGAGGATATCAAAATGACAAGAGTTATTCATCTTCACTGTCTTGGGTATCATCTGATCACCCGCTGGGGTCAGAAAGACATTTTCCTGGCCAGATAAAAAGTGTCATATAATTCTCCCTAATTGGTGCCTAATACAAACATGTTTACTTTTCTCAGACCCAGCAGGTGTGAGCTACTCTTAATGACGCTTCATCCTGTTTTCCCACAGCAGTTTTCCTCTATTACATTATTGCCCCTTCTTCTACCTACTTCCTGTATCAGTATCTCTTTCTTGTATTTCTTTTCCTCTTCATGTCCTTCCCTTTTCCTCTCCCCCTTTACTAACGAATTGTATTGCATCTAGATGCTGTGTCTGTCCTTTCATCCTTCTTGGTGTGTTGGCCATCCCACATCTTCTTGTCATCCCTTCTTCTACCCAGCCAATAATTAGGACATTTATGGATGTTCTTGTTGAACTGCAGAAGCCAGCTGCTGTTTTCACAATGCTGCCAATGAGGGTATAAAATGCAGCTTCTATGCTACCTAACTGGAGATAATAGGTTAAACATAGTTTTCATGGTTTTGGTTTTGGGTGAGAGGTCACTTTCAGGTTAAATACAGATAGGATTTTTTTCTGATAGCATTGATGAAGCATAAAGATAAATGGTCAACATTCTATATACATGCTACAGAAATTTAAATATATTTTAAGATAAACTATCCTATGTTTGATCATAGGCTTTGTGTGGTACTGAGATATTTGGAATGCCATATTTCATAGATTACGCTTCAAATACCATTGCCGGAGAATAATAGAAACAATAGCAGCTCTGCTGCTAGTAGTAGTAAAAATAGGCATACTTAACCTTTTTTCATAGTTTCTTCAATTTTTAATGTCTTGTATTTAGTTCAACATCCAATGAGCATTTATTACATCTCTGGGATTGTAATTAGTGAACCACATGATATGTATTTTTGTACATCAGAAATGGCTGAATATCAGGCAGTTCCTGTGGTTCAGAAGTATCTATTTCATTCTCCCAACAAAATTTTGAGGGAGATATTATTCTTGTTTTATGTATGAGGACACTGAGGACCAGCTCAGAGAGTCTGGGCTTCAGACTGCAGTCCTGGCATTTTCCATGCTATGTACTAAGTCCTCCACCATCTAGTTCTGTTGTTCCCATGTTACAATTTGATTAACTAAAAATTCTAGGACAGAACTCAGTGTCCTTAATTGCTGCTGACCCAACAGCCTGTAGATGGTGAACATAAGCTGCTTTCTCTTAGTTTCTTACTAAGAGATGTGTTTTTCTGTTGTTGTATTTGTTTGTTTGTTTTGTATCCCTTGAAAACATGATGTCTGAGCATGGATATTATAACCACAGGGAAAGCTACTCGAGCCATGTTCACTTATTTTAAGAATTCCTATAAGACAGAGTGACAACTATGAGAATAAGAGTGCTACCTCCCCTTATGCTAAGTGGGACAGTGGCAGACAAGACGCAGGTACACTTAGTTGCATCACCTTCAAGCCCAGAGCAAGGAATGGCCTCCAGGTTATAGGGCCTTTCATCATGCTGGAGGCAGCTCCTGGAATTTTCAGACTGGCAGAGCTCTGTGGTCATCCTCATTGTCCTTTCTGGAGGAAAGCCGGGTGTTTATTGGCTATGAAACCCTTCACACTCTAAACCCATCAGCACAGGGAGAATTAGAAAACCTTAAACTGAAGTAGTCACATATATATTGAAGTTCAGGTCAACTCACGTCTGGAACCTGTTGTTAGAATGCAAGTCCTTGTGCCTGATACATGGTGAGGCCAAGCAATACCTAAATCTCAGAGTTTGGAGCAGATAAAGGTTTATTGCAGGACCATGCAAGGAGATGGGTGGCTGGTGCCCCAAAAAGCTAGAAACTCCCTGAAGACTTTCAGCAAAGCCCTTTTAAAGGCAAGGTGAGGAAGGGGTGTGGTTAGTTGTTGCAAATTTCTTGATGTTATATCTTTTGTTCCCGTAGCTATCCAAGTAGGTCAGGTCTCAATGTTCCTGTAAATCTCCCACAAAACAAATACTATTCTCGGTTCTGTAACTTTTTAATCTAAAAATGTAATACTCTTAAAGGTCATAGCCTTAAGAGTAGGCTATCCTGTATATTTCAGGCTACAGGCAGCATCCTTTTGCAAAAGGTATAAAGCAAGGATGACTAAGAACAAGTGACAAAGGACAAAGGTTAAAGTAAGGTTAAAATAAAAGGAACAGATCTAATATGGAGTCAGATTGTCCATACCTATTACACTATCAGTGTCCACAAACCATGGCCTTGAGGTTAGAGTTTTCAAAAGACTTGCAGAAAAGGCAGGTCCACAATTTACCTTCTTCAATTATGAAAGAAACAGCCTTATTAAAACCTCTTGTACTGTTTAACCTAACTTCCTGTGCCAAATAACTATCACTGTTCCACATTGCCCCAGGTCCTCATCCTGGGTGGACCAGGAACTTTAAATTGACATAATCTCCTTCTACTGTAACTTCAATAACTGCATCATTGCAGCTGAACACTTAGGACTGTTTGTGATTTTTGTAGCATCCTCAGTTTTCCAGATGATAATAAATATAATTCTTGAACTATTTTGGAAAACCCATGTATTACTTTTATTCTTTTTTTTTTTCCTTGGGAAACAAGAAATCTATTTGCTTTTGCACGGTATATGGCAGTCAAAAGTACCTCATTCATTTTCTTTTTATTCATTTGATGCATGAAAAAAAGGCATTAAATGTATTTCAGCGTGTCACCTCAAATTCTGTGCAGCCAACAGTGATGAATATGCTCAGTTCCTCAGCTGGGGTACTGTTTCATTTTTTTGTGACAATATCATTTGACAAGCCGATTCTGCATTGGCAATATTGTATCATATTTTTGTCTGCATGTAAATTATGTTGACAGTCTCATAAACATAAATTGGCAGGCGTACTGTCCCAAAGCAATGTTTGTTAAAATACACTAATGGCATAGAATAAATAAATTTTTCCAAAGCATTAATAACACAGTGGTGTGTCACTACATTGTGCAAGAAGGTCTACAGAATATGTTACTGTCTATGTTAAATTAATACAGTATATATTTCTTAACATATATCTCATTCCATCTCATGCTTATGTTTATTGATTAGTTATCCCATTTCATGGAGCTTTGTGTACTGGTGGCCACACACTTTTGATACTTTAGGGAAGTCAGCATTGTCTGGGACAGATATCTGTAGTATAACATGTTGTGTGGTGTCATTCAGGCAGTGCATTATTAGTACATTGCTCTGCTCCTGACTGGGTTCCCCTTCCCTGCCAACCTAATAAAATGCCCTTAACTAGCTTCTGCCCCAGTGGAGCAGCCAGACGCAAGAGTGGTAGATCCAGGGCAGGTCTCTGAAACACCAAGGAGGCTGGGCATAGGTTTTATTCAGGTATTTTTGACCCCAGCAATAAAAAAATTACCCTCCAGGTGATTGTGGACAGACAGCATGAAATGTTGGGAAAAGTATGGACTGTTTCATACTGTTAGCTCTTTTACTTGCCAGCAATGTGACCTTTGGCAAGAAACCAAAAATCTCAAAGTCTCAATTACTATACAATAAGGACAAATAAGAACAGATGTTGTGTGGATTAGATGCTTTAAGATGCTGAATGTAAAGCAATTGGTATGATTGTTTGACTCCTGAAAGGCACTTATGAAATGGTGTCTAACCATTTAGAATGGAAGGAATGGAGAGAGAGAGATCCAACAAGAGAAAGACAAAAATAGAAACAGAAAGAATATGAGTTTAACCATTTTATTTAATGAAAGAGAGGATGGGCAAATTCATACAGTGTGTCTCCAAAAATATAAGTAGGAGAAATGTGCACAATTTGGAAATTCTATAAATAGATTTGAACCATTGTATTCCATACATACCCTGACCTGTGTGCCTCCTCGAATGGCAGTATATACACCTGACTTCTCAGTTTCATCTTTGCTATCAAGAGATAACTTGCATCTCCTGATCATGGAGGAAAATGATGAACTGAGAATCACAGGCTGGGTTTCCGTGGCTGAAAAGTTGGAATTCCACTGAGAGAATATTTTAGGAAAAGCAGTATGGCTGGTCCCTGAAGACTATCCCTTTATTTTTTGGGCCGTACCTGCGGCATATGGAAGTTCCCAGGCTAGGAGTCAAATTGGAACTGCAGCTGCTGGCCTACACTACAGCCACAGCAATGCAGGATCCAACCCATGTCTGTGACCTACACCACAGCTCACAGCAGGCAATGCCAGATCCTTAAGCCACTGAGAGAGGCTAGAGATCAAACCTGCATCCCCGTGGATACTAGTTGCATTCTTAACCCACTGAACCACAACAGGAACTCCTCTTAAAGAACATACCTTTTGATCATAGTTGGGCCAGAACTCAGTATGGCTGTTGACTCAAATACTTGCTACTGCAGCTTCATCCAGTTTCCAGGTTTTTACTGTGAAACTTCATGTGAAGCATCAAGTAAACTATCCATTTCACCATTCACATGTTTGAATGTGGGTGCTGAGCAAAGAAGGTTAGGCAGACTCAGCTCTGGTCATCAGATAAATAAATTCAAGCCTAGTAATTATGCAGGTTATGTAAAAAGAGAAAGATACATGACCCTACTCTAATATATTGTTTGAAGTTCAACACCCACACTGATTAACCATAAAGACAACATCTACCAACTTCCTGCTAAACCCAAGAAATTTTTTTACCTCTTAGTTAAGACATAAGAATTGCTTATAAAATTAAGCAACAATCCAGGCAATAAATTATGAATGCCTAGACTAAGGTGGTAGCTATAAGTGAGAAAGAAAACATAGGGACACAATGTATTTTATGCAAGTGAAATGTAGTATTTTATAAACTTAAACAGCAGGTGTTATTGAGCACTTAATACTTAGAAAGCATTATGCCTGATCTATGGGTAAACAAAAAAAAGTTTCATATGCCTTCCCTGATGTCCAAAGTATAAAATCTATTTGAAGTTATAATGCTAATTAATATATAAGCAAGTTCTTGATGGAAGTGCAAGAACTGGAATCCAGCTCAGTAATATATGTTAGCATGAGCTGTGTAGGAGATATTAAAACATGCCTCCCAGATGCTGCCTCTTTATAACCAAGAGTACTGCCGTTTAATTGCTCACAGATGAGCATTCCCCAGGAACTGCTGTAGGCCAGAGGTGGTTGCCTTACCCAAGGTTATTTGTTTTCTCCAGAGGCAATACATATCCAATGACTGGTGGATGGGGACGTGCAAAGACCCAAACCCCCTGTCTGTATTGGAGACATCACTGAAGGGACCCCTCCAGCTACAGAGCTCCCCATGGGACTAGCCATAGCCTATGTTGCAGTGCATCACTGTACAAGATTTCCTAATGCCCAATCCTGCTTTCCTCACTAGGTTACATTCCTTGTTCCTAAGAGTCCTCAAAAAGCCACCTGCACAAGTCTCCATCTTAGAGTGTTTCCTGGGAAACCTAATCTACTTACTGCAGTTTGTGTGTTTGAAGGTTCGAAGTGCATGCAGATAATAAATGCTATAGAAATATTGAAGAGAGCGGAATCTTTATATTTTGTATAATTGAGTATCTCTTTATTTTTCAAAACATTCAAAGTGCTTGTTGCATGGTCAGCCCAATAGATTTTAGCTCCATGAATGGCTCGTTTGCTCAGGAAAATTGGCTAGATGTTGACAGGCAGGACAGAGAATAACTGTAAATGATTGACTTGGGTAGCAGAAAGAATATTATATCATTCTCAAAATAAAGAATGGAATGAATGGAGGAAATTTGAGCTCATTGTTATTTTGTGTGTCGAGTCTCAGGATGTTTAATAAGACTGGAACTTATGGAACTGAATTTAGTGTGAGTTCAGGGCTCATCGGATCTGGGTGATAACCATCTCTTACAGTCAGTGAAAAATTACAGAAAAAGTCACTTCTGAATTCCACTTCAGAATTTATATATTTTAGGTGTTCCCGTCATGGCTCAGTGGGTAACGAATCCAAGTAGGAACTATGAGGTTGCAGGTTCGGTCCCTGACCTTGCTCAGTGGGTTAAGGATCTGGCGTTGCCGTGAGCTGTGGTGAAGGTGGCAGAAGCAGCTCGGACCCCTCATTGCTGTGGCTGTGGTGTAGGCTGGTAGCTATAGCTCCAATCAGACCCCTAGCCTGGGAACCTCCATATCCCATGGGAGCGGCCCTAGAAAAGGCAAAAAAGATTTTATATATTTTAAATATATAAATATATGTATTTAAAGAGCTGAGAAGAAATGCACCAATGTATTAACAGTGGTTATTTTTGGGTTGAGGGATTGTGAGAATTTCTAAAAAATTATATTTTCCTGTATTACTGTTACTGCTGTCTTTCTGTCATTGCCCTATATTCTTAGTTTCTTCTCTATCCAGATTAGCATCTCTGTTCTTTTACTGTCGATATTCTCTTGGCAATTTGCAAAATGAACTTATTATTTTTATCATATACATCTGACAATGTGGTCAAATCCAACTAACTTTAGAATTGTGTGGTCCTGTACTTGTCCCTAAACTGCTAACAACAGCTTGACCAATTGCAATTTTGGGTCATTTGGGACCACTAGCAATGAAGGTGTTAACTGAAATTTGACACTTGCCTTCAGCCTCTGCATGGAGTAAAACATGAGCCACTCACTGTTACTTCCTCATATATTTAAATATTCTTACTCCTGAGATCCTTACATACCCATTAACTTTTAGCTAATCTGTTTTCTGTAATAAACACAATTGGGAAAAATTTCCCAGTAGAAATTGAGCTTGACATTATGTATTTACAATATCTCTTACCATCTCCTTTTTCAGATAGTAGCCTTTGAGATATTGCTGGCTTCATAGTAAATTAAAAAATTTGCGATACTAGCATTCCCAATCTTAGGACTTACTTGAGGTATATTTGTTTCTCCACTAATGTATTCACAAGTTCTATTTCCCCTTTGAGATCTCTGTTGCTGTTGTAACCTGGTGCTAAGTTGAGGATGGGCTGTATCTCATGACAGCATCCACACTCTTTTGAATGGGTACCTTCAATCCTCTGCTACCTTCTTTGCACTGCCCTGTGGTATAGATTTATTTTTGTCCAAGGAAATTGTCACCTGGGGAATTCCTTTACATATGTTAAACCAACCTAGATCCAATTTGCTACCAAGCTATCGGAAATGACTTTTGAGCCTTTGGAAAAGTCACAAAAAGTTCCCCTAAGGATCCTTGGCCCTGGATAGGGAATGGAATTTCGCAGCTTGTTTAGCACCATCAACCTAGTCCTAACTATAACCTATAACAATGTCCAGTAGGACCTTGATAATGTCTACAAGCATGTGAAAACTCAAACACTTTGTAGTTTAAAAACAACAATTTTAACTATTTCATCAATTCAAGAACATTTGTGTCAATTAGCTATAATACCAAATCCATTGCGCTTATGTAGTTCAAGGTCAAGCTTCACAATGCCTGTGGGCTGTATAGGATGCCTGTCCCTGCTGAAGTTTGTTTGGTATTCCTATGTGGTCAGTGTCCTCCCAGGCTATGACCCTGGTTAGCACTTGGCTGGCCCTCATTTGCTGTCTTCTACTTGTGCCTTTTCTAAGCCTATGTACCCTCTTCAGGTTTGTTGAGGATACTATTGCCTTGCTTAGTGCCTTGTTTATTTTATTAAGATTTTTATTTTTTCTATTATACTTGATTTACAATGTTCTGTCAATTTCTGCTATAAAGCAAAGTGACCCAGTCATATATATATTCTTTTTCTCACATTATCCTCCATCATGTACCATGACAAGTGACTACATATAGTTCCTAGTGCTATACAGCAGGATCTTATTGCTTATCTACTCCAAACACTATAGTTTGCACCTACTAACCCCAAACTCCTAGTCCATCCCACTCCTTCTCCCTCCCCCTTGGCAACCCCAAGTCTATTCTCTAAGTCCAAGAGTTTGTTTCTTTTCCGTAGATAGGTTCATCTGTTCCATATATCATATTCCAGATATAAGTGATATCATATGGTATTTGTCTTTCTCTTTCTGACCTCACGTAGAATGAGAGTCTAGTTCCATCCATGTTGCTGCAAGTAGCGTTATTCTTTTTATGTCTGAGTAGTAGTCTGTTGTGTGTATATACGACATCTTCTTACTTCATTCATCTGTCGGTAGACATTTAGGTTGTTTCCATGTCTTGGCTATTGTGAATAGTGCTGCAATGAACATATGGGTGCATGTTTCTTTTTCAGTGAAAATTTTGTCCAGATATATGCCCAGGAGTGGAATTGCTGGGCCATATGGTGGTTCTATATTTAGTTTTGTGAGGTACCGCCATACTGTTTTTCATAGTGGTTGTACAAATTTATATTCCCACCAACAGTGAAGGAGGGTACCCTTTTCTCCAAACCCTCTCCAGCATTTGCTATTCATCGACTTGTTAATGATGGCCATTCTGACTGGTATGAGGTGGTAGCCCATTGTAGTTTTGATTTGCATGTTTGTAATAATTAGTGATGTTGAGCATTTGTTCATGTGCATATTGGCCATCTGTATGTCTTCTTTGGAGAAATATGTGTTCAGGTCTTCTGCCCATTTTTTTCGTTGGGTTTTTGGTTTCTTTTGCTGTTGAGTTGTATAAGTTTTTGCATATTTTAGAGATTATGCCCTTGTCTGTTGCATCATTTGAAACTATTTTCTCCCATTCCGTAGATTGTCTTTTAACTTTACTTCTATAAAAACAATCATTTGCCTATAGACAAAATGTACTGTGACCATCAAGGTTAACCACTGCCCCAATGTCCATCAATCCATCAGTTGATGAATATACGGACATTATGTAGTATATCCACACACTTGAATATTAGCCATAAAAATAATGATATACTGATTTATGGTATAATATGTATGAACCTTAGTAATATTATGCTAAATGGAAGAAGCCAGACACAAAAGGCCACATATTATATGATTTCATTTATATTAAATGTTCAGAAGAGGCAACTACATAGGGATAGAAAGTTAGTTAGTGGTTGCCAGGGCTAAAGCCATAGGGGATTGCTAATGGGTATGAGGTTTTTTGGGGGTGATGGAGATATTCCAGACTTAGATGTAATAATTGTAGAACTTTGGAAATATACTAAAATGCATTGAATTGTACCCTTTGAAAAAATAAATTTCATAGTCATGAACTGCAACAAAGAAGAAGAAAGAGTTAAAATCAGATCATGCTACTTTTTAAAAACCTTCTAAATTAATGAACTACATGAAAACCAAGTTTACAGAGTCTTTTTCATCAAACATCTGGCATTCTCCATGGGTTTAAGCTATTCCCCAGCAAGTTAGCAAGGTATAAAGCATCTATGATTAGCTCAGGTTCAGAGAATTTCTCTAAGTTAGGTGGGTCCAAAAACAAAAAAGCAATGTATGCTGTAACAGATATCATCTTGAGTCATTGTTATTCAAACGCCAGCGAGAAATGTCAACAATACAATAAAGACAACAAATATTTGAACATGGAATAGGAAGTAGGGTTATGTTCACATGAAACAATGAATAGTTTCTTCAAATCTTGAAACTCTCAGTTTACCCTTAGAAACAATAAACTCTTGTAGTGTTTAGAAGCATTCATAGAATTTTCTATTAGAAGCATTAAATATATAGTTATCATATTAAAGAAGCAAATGAAAAAGTCCCATGTGGACATTGCCTAGTTATTAATAGGACCTTCCAGACTGACAGCCACACCCTTTGTCTGTGCCATAAACCTCAAACTTGAGGTTATCTTGATTTCCCATAATTCATTCCATTTTTTTTTCGATTCCCAGCCTAATGTATTAGATATTGGTAATTTAAGGTGGCCCAATAAATAGTACTCTTCTTTTCCAACTGAGTTTGAACCAATTAATTAAAAGAAAAAAGCAGTGCAAAAACAATAGAGAAACTAAAATAATTTATTAAAAATTTAAAATTTAGATAGTAGCAATCAAAAGTTCATTCTGTTCTCCATAAGTAGGCAAGAGATTCCAAAAGAGAGAAAAGGATGATGGGAGTTTGTCTCCTATCAATCCTTTAGGAAACTTGAAAGGAGGAAGAGGGATGGGGAAGACAGAGATGGATGCATTCCTCTGTTAGATGCTCCTCTAGCTGGAAGGAAGCATTAGCTGTGGGGAATGCATGCTCCTTCCTGCAACATTATAATGTATCCAACTCCAAGTGCTTTCTATATTTTGTTACATTTACTCCTCACAATGACTCTGTGAGGTAGATATTGTTATAAATTTCATTTTATAGATGAGATTAACTGAAGAGTAAATTATTTGCAAGAG
Organism: Sus scrofa; assembly: GCF_054392235.1. Taxonomy (NCBI): domain Eukaryota; kingdom Metazoa; phylum Chordata; class Mammalia; order Artiodactyla; family Suidae; genus Sus; species Sus scrofa. The sequence goes on along the minus strand of NC_139385.1, from coordinate 128,914,841 downwards.
GTTATGCATACCTGATCTCTCTACCGTCAAACTACACTATTTCCAGAGCAAGTGTTCTTAAGCAGTGTGCTTTATGGAGATATATTTTTTTTTTTTTTAAAGCTAACAGACACCATAAAAAAATAGAATTAAAATCCTCATGGGAGATAATAAATTGCAGAACTTCCACTACACAGAATTAAATCAGTGTTGTATAATAAAAATCAGAATGTAAGTAAAAGGTTATAAGAATTAATATGGAAAGAGCAAAGATAATAGGTATGAAAGCTGAGAGCAGATAGCTAGCTTGCAAGAGAGAGCCATGGCTTGGGCAGGGAATGCAGTGGAGGTGGTAAGAAAAGGATTAATTCAAGATAGATTTTCAAAAGGGAGATAGGGAATTTGAATTCAGTGTGGAATGCAAAGGAAAGAGGATTCATTACTGAATGAAAGAGAATCAATACTTAATTGGTTGAACCATTTATTAAGTGTAGACTGAGGAAAGAAGTTTGCTGCAGAAGTGGAAAGAATTAAATGTTATTTCTGAAGATTATTTTTTGAGAGCAGGAGGATATTAATAATATTAATAATATTATAATTTGTACATATCAACTTTCATAGAAAATGTCTTTCTAAATGTCTTAATCCACTTCTGTACTTTTTAAAGTGGAATCTAATGAAGAAACTGGGTATTTCTTTCATGCATGATGCTCCTGCGGGTTATTATCATTATTCTGAGTATTGGTTGTCACTTTTCAGAGCTCTGACATAAGGCATGGAAGACAAGGGCGACTCTACACAAACAGAACCTACCGTAGAGATCGGCCCAGATAATTTCAAGTAGAACAATTTCTGTAATACACACCATGTTTGAATTCTGTAGGATTTTAAGTGATTTTGTTCTTCTTTTTATTATGTCATATATTCTAAATTTTCCAAATAGTGTGATGATTTTTTTTTTCATTTGAACTCAGAAAGAAATCATATGTGAATATACTTTCACTGTGTAAAAGACTCCCTAAGACTCCTCAATGTACCTATGCCAGGAAGTACACATTTTAACATTTCACTTTACACTGTCCTGGGTTTTTTCCTATGTCACTAAATGTGTCTGTCATAACTTCATCTTATGTTTTTCTTCATATGTATATGTATGTTTATACGTGTGTGCGTATCTGCAAATACAAATAGCATGTATGTGAGCTCATACTATGTAACTTGCATATTTCCACTTAATGATATGTCTTGGATTTACTTTCATGTTGGAGGATGTAGTTGTATTTCATTAATAAATAGAAAGTAGAGGAAATAGAACAATATCTGCCTCACAGACTATACAGTGTGTGGCAGATCTCATACATAACTGTTTTCTTATTGAATTACAGTTGTTTCTTATTATTTGCTGGTACAAGTAATGTTGCAAAGAATGTTCTAAACTATATAGTATTTGTACTTGTATGAGTATTGCTTTACTTTTCTAGAAGTAGTATTGTTAGATCAAAAAGTAAATCATTATAGATACTGAAAAATGGCCGTTTAGAAAGATCTTCCAATGCAAAGTCCTATCAATGTCATATAAGAATGTTTCTTTCTCCAAAACTTAACATTACAGCTTAACGTCATTACTATGGTTTTTATTCTTTGTGGAGTTTTTATGGGGGAGCATGATCAGAGGTTAGGGTAGGGGAAGGAATTTAGCTTTCCACAAGGTCCACCAATGTCTCCAAATTTGTTCTTTAATATGGACAGAGATTTTTCCACTACTTTTATAAAATAATTTGTAAACAATTTTCATGTTCTCCTTTTCTAAGCAGATTGCTGTTTATGTTGTCTTTTCAACCCAATAGTTGTTTAAAAGATAGTGTACAACTTTGCAAGCTAATAGATTTTTATAAATAATCTGATTTATATTCAATTTCTGTTTTTTGCCTATTGTAGTTAGAGAACATGTTTGTAATATACTGAACTTTTTTTTTTTATAGCCATCATGTATGGGTATATGTTTCATGTGTATTTGCAGGAATGTTTATTTATTTTTTCTATTTTGGGGGTATAGTAGTTTATTTTGCGTGGTAGAACTTTTTTATTTTCAAGCATGTTTTTTTTAATCCTTGATACCCTTATTTATTTTTATTTATCTATTTGTTTTGGCCAGTATAGAGAGATGGCATTAAATTCTCCAACAACAGTTATGGATTTTTCACTTTCTTTCTTGTGTTTTTTTATGAGATTTGTTTGAAATATTTCAAAGTAATGTAGCCCTGTGAAAAATATTTTAGAATATTATAGTCTTTTGGGTAGATCAATTTGTATGTTTCCCTTTGTCTAGTTTATAGCCTTTCTTACCCATTTAAACTTATTTTCACTCTATCATATCATCTTTTCCCCCATGATCTTTTGTGTGACATGTTTTTTTTTTTTTATACCGTTATTTTCAAACATTGAATTGTCTACATACCTTTTTTTTTTTTTTTTTTTTTTTGCTTTTTAGGGCTGCACTCGTGGCATATGAAGGTTCCCAGTCTAGGGGCTGAATCGGAGCTATAGCTGCCCGCCACAGCCACAGCCAAGTCAGATCCAAGCCATGCCTGCATCTTACACCACAGATCCCGGCAACACTGGATCCTTAACCCTCAGAGTGAGGCCAGGAATCTAACCCACAACTTCATGGTTCCTAGTCAGATTTGTTTCCGCTGCACCACAATGGGAACTCCACTACCTTTTATTTTTAAATCCTCTTTGGACTTTGAATCAGAAGATTTGTATCTTTTTTTCCCCCTTTGTTACTTGTTGATGTTTCCTTCTATTCCCTTTTGTCTCTAGCTGAAATTTCTGGATCTCTTCCTCATTGTCTTTTAATTTCACTGCCAGACTTTCCATCTGTTTTCCCTTTTATGCAGAATTGGAGAATCCAGGAGAATTCCTTGGCTGTATCTTCCTAGGAACTAATGTCCTTTCTGTCTATGTGAATGCTTCTTGGCCTGAGCACTGGGCTCTGCTGATGGCAGTCATGTACAGCATATACCCCAACATACACCCGCTTGAGTGTCAGGGATTCTCAAAACTCAGCCAATGACTATGGCTTTGAATTTGAATTTTGTGTACTTCATGAGCAGTAGATGAACATAAAGCATCCCCAGCTTTTTAGTTGTTTTGTATTGTATTATGTACTTGACTAAAAAATACTGGCTTCTGATAAGTAGTGACACCAATGATCATTAAAAAAAAAAAAAAAAAAAAAAAAAAAAAAGCTTGTTTGAGTTCCTATGTGGCACAGCAGAAACGAATGCAACTAATATTCGTGAGGATGTGGGTTCCATCCCTGGCCTCGCTCAATGGGTAGGGGATCTGGCATTGCTGTGAGCTGTGGTGTAGGTCACAGATATGGCTCGGATCCAATGTTGCTGTGCCTGTGGTGTAGACCAGGAGCTATATCTCCAATTCAACCCCTAGCCTGGGAACCTTCCATCTGCTGCAGGTGTGACCCTAAAAACAAAAACAAACAAACAAATAAAAAAAAACTTTTTGAAATGTGATATCATTTATGCTATTTCCCTTGATTCGTTTTGTCCTTTAATAATTGATCCAACCCATGGGAGGGGGAGGGAGTGGGAGGGATCGGGAGCTTGGGCTTATCAGACGCAACTTAGAATAGATTTACAAGGAGATCCTGCTGAATAGCATTGAGAACTTTGTCTAGATACTCATGTTGCAACAAAAGAAAGGGTGGGGGGAAAAATGTAATTGTAATGTATACATGTAAGGATAACCTGACCCCCTTGCTGTACAGTGGGAAAATAAAATTATTAAAAAAAAATAATTATTGATCCAACCTTTAAATTAGAGGTTAACAGTCCTAATCTTTGGGTCAAATGCTTCACTTGTGAACATTTCTTGTGTATATAGTATCTATTATCTACAGAATAGTTTATGGAGAAAAAGTAATTGCCAAAATTATAGAGTAAAAGTCCAAGGAAAACAAATTATTATATTACATAACAACTCATACGAACTATTGCAGAAAATCTCCATTTTAATGGGATTTAGTGCTCTTCTAGTATCAAGGTATGTCAAGTTGGACTCTCAAGGTGTGTTCTTCTTATTTTAACTATTGAAAGAAGAATAATTCCATGAAGGTTTTTTTATAAGTAAAAAAATTACTCTTACAAGGTGGAAAATATGCCTTCTCTTTGTTCTAGTAATTCCTTTGGGTATTATAACTGCTAGTGAATTTTGGTGATACTGCTTGTCACATGTGTGGCAGTCTTTGTTGTTTTCACCTTTGCTTTCATGATTCTCACTTTGCCATTGAGTTGGTGAAGACTTTGTGCAATCTGGTCTGCCTTCAGCAGTTCCATGGGGAGAGGGGGAGTTGCCAGAGGTGGGGGATAGTAATCACTCAACTATCCCCTACCCCTGGGTGTGCCAGCATCTGCCTGGGGACAATGCACTGCTCCTGCAGCACCACTCTGCTTGCCTTACTGAAGATGACACTTTCTCTGCATCCTTCCTGCATTCAGGGCAGAAAGGACCGTTGGCTTAGCTGTTATGTAGAGTTCTCTGAGTCATCATCTGTTTAAGGACCCAGCTCTTCTGAAATCCCCCTCTTAGGTTCTATTAAGTCTGGGTTTGTAGTTCCCCAGCACTGCCCCTGGCTCCACAGCAGTCCTCATCTGCCTTCTTTCAGGGTTGCTTTTACATAGATTCAATTCTGTTTTTTTACTTAGCTCTCAGGAAGTCCTGAAATGTTATGGTTTGTCAATAGCTTGCATTTCCCCCTCTTTCAGGTGATTTGTGTGTGGTTGGGTAGGGGTAGACTTAAATGCTCAGTGATCATCTAAGCCAATCTCTTCCACATAAGTATGCTTCATAATTAGAAAAAAAGATACTTATCAGATGGTTACAGTAAAAATAATCATAATTACTATATACACTCTTACCAAAAAAAAAAAAAAAAAAAAAAAGTTGAGCAAAATCTAATTGAGCCACTGTCTGCTCTCAGGAAGGAACCTGACTTTCTGTGTGGTACTGATGAATATTTGATACTTGTGATGAAGTTTAAAAATGCTTTTTATTAATAAGTAATTAATGACTGCTTTGGCATTGTCATGCTGAGAAAGCAGAGAGCGGTAAGAAACTAACCTGAGCGAATGTGAATAGGCAAGAATACTTGAAGGTGACAGATTTTATTTTTAGGCTTTCTGTGTGCTTTCCAGCACCACCAATTACAACCACTGCGAGGTGAGCTGTACAGGATGGGCTGGGTCTGCTTTCCCCAGGTGCACTTTGAACAAAGACAACATCAGGCAGAGCTGGCTCCATTTGCCATGCTGATCTTACGTGAGGCACACATAATTTCATCAACAGGGCTCAGAAACATGGGGATTTTTCTTTTCCTCTAAAATATGTCCTAGAGTCAAGGAAAACTTAATGCTTCATATTCTCCAGGTCCTGCAGGTTGCTATTTTTCTGGGCATTATTTGTAAATCCCTTAATTTTTGTTAGGCAGAACTTCTATGGGAAATGTTTTATTTTACTTTCTCAGCAGGGATATTTCTATCAACTTCAATTAACCAGAATTTAAGGAACCATGTTTCAGTGTAGTAGTTTGACTTTTCTTTTTAGCTACATTTCCTTCTTAAGATGAAGAGAAAGTCTCAGCAAAAATTCATAATTTAATTCAACACAACACAATAGCATGTACACATACCCACATGCATATATTGAAACAACTGATGGGTCATGTCAGTTACATTTCTATGAAATTTTTTTTTAATGCCTCCAGCAGTGATAAATGATGCTCAAAATGATGCCTTTAAAATATGCAAGATAGTCAACTGATCAAAAAGAAGGATTAAATATTGTTCATTAGCGTCTCCTTACTCAGCAGGGATGTAGATAAAGAGAGTTGTAACTATGAGAGGCTTTGCCTGGCAGGAGCTCTGGTCTTAAAAACACTGTCTCCAGCAACTTGAGATGTGACAGGAAGCCAATCAGGGGATAAATCCCTTGACTTCTCTCTTCTGTGCCCTTTGGTTTCCTGTTGGTTGTCCCATAGTAGCTCAGACCAACTAGAAGCCAGAGGGCAGGGGGTCTTAGTGTGAGAATTCACAGAAGTCATCATTTCAGGGGCTAGAACGGGACAGAGTGAGAGGAGAGGAGAAAGGATCTGATAAGTATGCAGTGGATGTCTGTGGGAGGATGATAACTTCCCCTTGCAGATATCTGGGTAGACTTCCTTCCCGCATCCCTGAGCAGTAGAGTTGCTAGTACCCTTCAGTGATATTAGTGGCACTTCTTGCCTGGGGGTGGCTGGTCCCAGCTTCTTCTGGTTCTCTTAACTTTATCTGCAGGATACTTTGGTTCTCAGCTCTGGGCTGAAAGAATAACAAACCTCTCAGTTTCCAAACCATGGGATGATACCTATTTTCTAGTGTGAAAATCAAGTCTCTGAGTAGTTAATCAGCTCAAGCTAGGTCACAGATAGTATAAGATAGCGGAGCTGGAATTAGAACTGTGGTCTGTTTGGCTCTCATTTGCCTGCCTTTTTACTGGTATTAAAAGTCTATCTTTCTAATAGCTACTGAACTTGGTTTTTGCTCTCTTCATTTATGAGTAAATCCCTTAAAATTTCCCTGTGGAGTATCTCACTCCACATTCTCTTGCCTTTCTGCCCTGTCCATCTATGATATTTTATCCTTTCTCCAGCACCCTCAGTAATTTTGACCACTCGAACCCAAGTATATGGTAGATTCCCAACCTGAGGTCATTAAACCATCTTTCTTCTCTGGAAGCAAGCCAGGTAACCAAATCTAAATGCCCTATTCCATAGCAATGCTTTCTATTATCATTTGCACACAAACTGCTATTTTATTTTATTTTTTCTTTTGTTACTGATTTTTTATTATGTTTTTATTTTATGATTTTTACTTTTTCCATTATAAGTGATTTACAGTGTTCTGTCAATTTCTACTGTACAGCAAAGTGACCCAGTCATATATATATATATTATTTTTTTCAGCTCTATAATTTTTTTAAATGATTTTTATTTTTTCCCTTATAGCTGGTTTACAGTGTTCTGTCAATTTTATGCTGTACAGCAAGGTGACCCAGACACACATACATATATACATTCTTTCTCTCACATTATCCTCCATCATAAGTGAATAGACATTGTTCCCTGTGCTATACAGCAGGATCTCATTGCTTATCCACTCTAAACACTATAGTTTGCATCTATTAAACCCAGATTCACAATCCATTCCACTCCCTTTCCCTCCCCCTTGGCAACCACAAGTCTGTTCTCCAAGTCTATGAGTTTGTTTTATGTGGAAAGCTTCATTTGTGCTGTATATTTGATTCCAGATATAAGGGATATCATATGGCATTTGTTTTCTCTTTCTGACTTACTTCATGTAGAATGAGTCTCTAGTTCCATTCATGTTGCTGCAAATGGCATTATTTTGTTCTTTTTATGGCTGAGTTGTATTCCATTGTGTATATGTACCATATCTTCTTAATCCAGTCATCTGTCATTGGACATTTATGTTGTTTCCTTGTCTTAGCTATTGTGGATAGTGCTGCAGTGAACATATGGATGCATGTATCTTTTTCAAGGAGAGTTTTGTCCAGATATACACTCAAGAGTGGGATTTCTGGGTCATATGGTAGTTCTAAATTTAGTTTTGTGAGGTTCCTCCATACTGTTTTCCATAGTAGTTGTACTAATTTACATTCCCACCAACAGTGCAGGAGGGCTCCCTTTTCTCCACACCCTCTCCAGCATTTGTTTTTGTTGATTTGTTAATGATGGCCATTCTGACTGGTGTGAGGTGGTATACCTCATAGTAGTTTTGATTTGCATTTCTCTAATAATTGAGCATTTTTTCATGTGCTTGTTGGCCACCTATATATGGAGAAATGTCTTTTCAGTTCTTTTGTGCATTTTTCAATTGGATCGTTGGTTTATTTTTTGCTATTGAATTGTGTTAAGTTGTTTGTATATTTTAGAGATTAAGCCCTTGTCACTTGCATCCTTTGAAACTATTTTCTCCATTCCATAGATTGTCTCTTTGTTGTTTTTCTATGGTTTCAAAGCTTGTCAGTTTGATTAGGTCCCATTGGTTTATTTTTGCTTTTATTTCTGTTGCTTTGGGAGACTGACCTCAGAAAACATTTGTACAGTTGATGTCAGAGAATGTTTTGCCTATGTTCTCTTCTAGGAGTTTTTTGGTGTCTTGTCTTCCGTTTAAGTCTTTTAGCCATTTTGAGTTCATTTTTGCACATGGTGTGAGGGTGTGTTCCAGTTTTCCCGGCACTGTGAACTGCAATTTTAGAAATTTTAAATGCCTCCCTTATCCACCCCATTTCTACTTTAGACTTTTTTTTTCATTTTTCAAGTCCAAACCTTTACTGATTTCCTTAAGAAATCAATGTAACTTGTGTTTCTCTCCCTCACAATAGATGACTTTGCTCCCTGTCACATTGAGAAAATAATGATCATTGAACATGAAATTTCTGAGCTACTTTCATTCTACCCAAAAATCATCAATATTTTCTTCTGTCCTTGTCTTCTTTCCCATGGGTTTTATTCAATGATACCCAATAGACCTTTAGTTGAGTACTTACTGTGAGCCAATCAGTATGCTGAGTGCTTGGACATAAAAATTAACTACATCCGAATGACATTTGTTCACAGACTGATTTTTGTGAGATAGAGGAAGAGGAAAGGCAAACTGAGACAGATAGAGACACAGGCAAATTAAAACACACCATACTAAGCACTGTTATGGGCACATGGAAAGTTTCTGTTGATCACAGAGGAAAGGCAGTGACCCTCACCTGGGTGTGGGTGGGGGTGTCGAGGGATGATTCGTGGCAGAGATGATGCTTTCTGCATCACTCACGACATCCCCATCAACATCCAGTTCCTTCCTTACTCCCCTCACAATAATTATTATTTCCATTTCACTTGGAAATGGTGACCCTTCTCCAATTCCTGTCAAAGTTCCCCCCCTTTTCACATGCCTTTAAGAGATGAAAAGTAGCCTTGCTGACTCTTCACTTCCACCTTCCTCCTCATCCTTCCTTCTTGGACTCTGGACTCCAGCTATCCTACAATATCTGTAGCTTTTCTGTCTTTGCATAGAATCCCTTCCTCCCAGTTTCTCTGTCTTTCTAAATTCTCTTCTCCTCTAGGGCTAACTAAAATATCCCTGAGAAAATTCATCTGGTTTCCCACCCCTAGACATAGTAACTCTTTCCCTTACCCATATTATTATTATATTTTATTTACATATTTATTATGATACTTGCAACTCTGGAAAATTTTTCTTAACATGCTTTCCACCATCATTTGGGTATAAGGTCCATAACTACACATTGCCTGGTATGTTGTGAGTTGTCTGGTATATTGTAAATCTCGGTAGCTCTTCAGTAAGTTCACATCTGACTGATCTGAAACACACAGATACACATGCATTTTGAAGTCCTAACTCTGTTATGGGCTGAATAGTGTTCAGAAGAACTTTGAATCCATTGACTCAATTTTTTCTGCTGTAAATGGGCATTATAAAGCCCTGCAAAGTTTACATAACGTCAATAGAAAAACCTATGTAAAATTATTTTTAAAAAGGTAATCCAAGAGAAATGAACATTCTTATAAGAGAGGATGTCTGTAGCAGAAAAGAAAGCTTAAGTGAACCTGCAAATAAAGCTTCGTTAATTTTATGAAACACTGTCCCTTTTTCCATATTCAATTGCTACATGGAAATGTTGCCTGAGCTATATGATTACCATTGAATAAAAAAATGCAACGGAAAAAGCCCAAACACATTTTCTCACAGATCATATTGTTTTGAATAAGAGCATTGTATTTTGGTTAGTGATAATGAGAAGGCTTTGGAAATGAAAGGGCAATGTAACTCTAAATCTTTCATTCATTCACTTCTCACACAAGAAGTAGGCCAACTATATCTTATGCCTTCGGGTAAAGAATTTGAAAAACACTAATGTGCTGGTTTGCCAATTGGAAACCTAACTTTTTTTCCAGCCAAATGTATTAGTTATGGTAAACACATGAATGCATGTACCAGTAGGAAGCATTATGTATAAAATACACCTACCTACAGCCACAAAGACTCATATGTTAAAAAATGTCCAGTTTTCTGTATTTGCTGTATATGAATAGAAATGTGGTTAGGACTGAGGGCTCTAGAGTCAGACTTCTCTGAAATCTTGGCTAGCTCTTCTAAGCTATGTGGTCATTCTGAGCATCAGTTTCCTCATTGGAAAAATGGGTAGAGTATTATTCGATGAGTTTGTTCTCAGGATTAGGGGGAAAATTGAAGCACCTGAATCTTGCTAGAGATTACTTGATGAGCTTTGGATCAAAATGCACCTAAACACTTCACCAGAATCAAGCCTATGCAGCTGGTGATACTCAGTCCTTTTGTCCACAAAGCCAGAAGCACAACAGTTCATGGCCCCTGTGACTTAAATCACATGTGAATTTCCCCATTTGTACATTGCCTTGCTTTCAATATCTATCCCATTTGCAGGAGTTTGTCAAAGAACAAACTCAAATCCCATGTAACTTGACTGGGAAATAGGGGCTCAGCGGAGTTTAGGATTTGCCCAGTTTCAGCTCTGCACACAGCTTAGGCTTGCCCCCTAAGCCGGCCTTGAGGAGAATGCTCCCTGCCAGAACTCTGACCACCTCACACCAGAGGTATTCAAAACCCTTACCTGTAGTGCTTAATTAATCTTCTCCTGGAATCCCATGCTTCTAGATGCTGAGCTTAACTTGCTGTGGCTGGGGTTGATGGAACCCAAAGAACAGAAGCAATTTACATCTTGTCAACCACAGAACACTGGAAACCCACCCATGCCACATCTGGAAAGATTTGCATTATTTAGTGCCTCTACCCCTCCCCGCTGTCTCTCAAGTCTAAAAGCAAGCAGACCAGCTGTCTCTCAAGTCTAAAAGCAAGCAGAACATCTGTCTCTCAAATTCACTCCTGATTATGCACTGTTTTATTCTCTAATTGCAGCACAAGAGTCACCCTTTTCTCCCTGTAGATGGTAAACCTCCCATGGACAGGCCCTGGGTCTGACAATTCCTTTACTGCCCGCTGACAGCACTAAGCTCAGTGCCACCAGCACTGTTTAACCAGCCAGAATCAGTATATACTAAGGACATAGGGTTTTTAAAAAAGTTAATAGTGCTAACCTGCAAGGATCTTTTGTTTTGTTGTTGTTTTTTATTTGTTTATTTGTTTTGTTTTGGCCATGTCCATGCATGTGGATGTTCCGGGGCCACAGTGACCAAAGCTATAGTACTGACAACACTGGATCCTTAACCCACTGAGCCGCCACCAGCGAAGTCCTTTTTTTTTTTTTTTTTTTTTTTTTGGTGAAGGAATTCTTTACTCATTTTTCCAGAAGAAATAATGACAGTGCCCTTAACCAGGGATCTCACCTATTCCATTTTAGATGGAGTTCCTTTAAAATCAGATGCTGAGGCAAGACATGGGGACAGGAACTTTATTTAGGAGTTGATCTCTGGAAAATTAGATGAGGGAGGGCAAAGATCACAGGGAAGGGCTAAATGCCACTAGTGTGTTAATGGTCAGGTTACCATTGAGGGCTTGTCTTCCAGAGGATCCCCTGAGGCATCCCATTGAATGCAGTTGGCATTGTCTGAAGGACAGCAGGGCTACTTAGGTGCACATCCAGTAACTCCCCTTTACTTCTGGAGAGGTAAATTCTTCAGCACTCCAGGCAGCAAGATCCTGGCTGCAGAGAGAACCCTCAGACAGAGAGTCTGCATGTGCCTGGAGTGGGCAGCTCTTTGAAGACATTCTGAGCACCAGTGGACCTGCTCTGGCTTGAGAGGGCAGGGAACTGGCCACATGTCTGAGTCTGTGAGGAGCTCCTAAGGATCAGGAGCCAGGTCCCGAAGGAGAAAGAAACATCTAAAGAGGCTTTGGAGTCTGACAGTTTTGGGATTTGACCCTGGTTGTGCTTCTCTTACTATGTGATCTTGGACTCAGGACTTGTGCTTCTTAAGCTTCGTTTCCTCATCTGTAAAATTAGGATAATTATATTGCAGTATTCAGTGAGATAGTGAATGTGAAACCCCTGTTGCATGCCTGGTACACAGACAGTGCTCCAAAAATCATAGCTATCATTGTCATCATCATCATCATCATTCTTCTGCATCATGCCCTTCGTACAACTAACCAGCTGATGACAATGCATGGGATAAAACGGTAGCCAAGAGCATGAACTCTGGCACCAAACTGCTGGGATAGAAGGAGAGTGATGCTTCTTATTAGCCCTGTGACCTGGAAAAGGTGTTTAACTTTTCTGCTTCTCAGTTTCCTCAACTGTCAAACAGAGATGATCTCACTAACTGCCTCTTAAGGCTGTTAAGCAAACACACAGGCACATGTTGTGTACAATCTTAGGATGATATCTGACAAATATTGTGCGACATAACTGCCTGTTTTTCGCTAGTATGCGTTCTCCATGCAGTCAGGGAACTTCACTGTTTTGCTTGCTGTTCTATTGGAAGAACTTAGAATAACACCTGTTATGTAGTGAACACCCAAGAAAATTTGCTCAGTGGATGATATTATTTTCACATCGCTGACCCTCTGTAGTCTCATCTATCACATGGAAATAGTAGCACATCCCTTACAGACTTTACCTCTTTGCTATGATGGCCAGAGAAGCTGCTGGCTGCCTGAAGCCCTTTAGAAAAATCTTGGAGGTCAGATAAATGGGAAACTCTGAGACCTTTGCTTCCATTTATTTTCAATGCAAAAGCCTAGCTCAGGAGAGAACATGCTAATAAGAATGTCCTGAAGGTACAGATGGTGCTTATGAAGAAAAAAAGTCTTATTTTTCAATTTACAGAAATGATTAGCTGGGATCCCACTGAGTTCACTGCACGGGCCACTGCTAGTTTTAATTTGTGCCAATAGGATGGAGAGATGGACTTTAATGAGGATCTGTGTTTTCTAATCATGGGCAAAGTTAGGGGAAGGGGCAGAGGGGGTAGGAAGGGTGAAAGATAATTGGAGGATTCAGAAGACAGCACTGCTTCTTGGGGATGGATGGATGCTTTGCTGCCTTCCCAGCTAGAGCCCTATCTTAGTGGCTTTCACCTGACTGAGGATGGGTAGAGATGTCATAATTATCCAGGGAAGCAAATAGTACAGGGACAGCAAACACACTCTGGAGTCAGAAGGTCTTGGTTTGCCATTTGCTGTGTGAACTTTGTGCTTACATTTCAATCTATAGAAATAGTTAAAGCATTGTGACTATTAAACCTGATAATACGAATAAAGAGCTTAGCACAATGCCTTGCCCACCTTAAGTTCTCAATAAATTTATAAGTTCATGAAGTTATTTTAGTTATAAATGCTCATCCATCTGGAGAACTGGCACAGAATTCCTTAGCCCCAGGAAGCCATTTCTTTCAATACAGCAGCCCCTAATCCTTGCAGGCGCCTCCCTGGGAGAGAGAAATGGGCTATGTGTACTTTAATAAGAGCCTTCGAAGTAATTTTGATGTTATCCCTTGCCCTTAATATCAGTTAAGAACCGTTCCACATGTACAATTCAGAATTATATGAAAGTGCATTGCTCATGGCAATAGCAAAATATGGGTTCAAGCCACCAATGAGAATTTCCTGTAGAAATGATTTCAGCTAAGGCAAGAGTCTAGACTTTTTCCCTCCTAGCATTTCTCTTCGTACCTCTGTGGGATTCACAGAGTGGCCCTGTGTGCTGGAGCAGCCCATGTGTTCTTCTCTTGTGAGTTTCAGAAGTGAATATCTACAGTCCAAAGACAGTGCTGGACACTTTCCCATTGTAAGGTCAGCCGAAATGAGGAGACCCAAGTTCAGGCATAAAAGACTTTATTAGAGGGGTTATACTGCTGGGCTGACTCACAAAGGGGTGTCAGCAGTCAGCCGTTCAAGGAGGGAGGTTATATTTGGGTGCCAAGAAAGGGGGTTTCTGTGCAGAAGCTGATGGGCCATTTCTTATGTAAATAGGGTGAAAAGGAACAGACCAGTCACTTTGGCAGAATTGTTAGTAGAATATGAACAGAAGTTTAGACATTCTCCTAGGTAGTGGAGTGGTCTTTAAGATTGGGCCACATGATCTCAGGGAAGATTTAGTCATGTCTCAGTCATGTCTCTCCAGGAGCTAGGCGAGAGCCTAGAGCTAAGTCTTGTTTTTCCTGGGACGAACCTAACACCCATGGAATTGAAAAACTTGATTTTACTGTACCTCACGGAAACTCAGATGCAGAACTTTGGTTGTCTTTGATTGGTTAGCTCATGCTAGAAGTTCAAGATAATTTGATGGAAGCGAGGCGGAAATAATGCAGGGATTTTTCTGAGACAAGTGTTTGTGTTTTGAGGAGTGGAAGGAGTCCATAAATTTCCCAAAACTTTATGAAAAATTCTTGTGTATATATATTTCATTTGGGAGAAAGTAAATAGAGTCATGGGGTCTGAGACCCAGAAAATTGAAGGATCAGTTACTTAAAGAACAAGCGATATGTTTTCCTATTCCTTTCTTTCAACTGGGCATAGAAATTAGAAGATGAGGTTCTGATCTAGTGGAGGAGACAAATATATTTTAGAAAATAATAAAAATACCGGTCAAATAAATGCTGTGTGGGTGCAGAGCCCACGAAGATCAAAAGTCTTCAAGGCATTTGAGCATGATGAGAAGGATACGTTGGCCACGGAAGATTCCCAAAGTCACTCTCCAGATGAACCTATAGCGTTCGCTGCTTCTGATGTACTTAACAGAATAACTGACAGCTTCCATGTAGCGCACCTGTTTGCCCCAGCTCAGGGATTACAAATTTATCCCAGTCTACCTCAGGGGGAAATGTCCCCTCAACAGTCTCACTCAGTGACTTTCACTCTTCAGAGTTCTGAGTCTTTTTTTTTTTTTTTTTTTTTTTTCCCTTAGGACACTTCAATTCATTAGCTCTGGGGGCAGGACTGCAAAGAAAATATAAAACAATCCTCTGAAAATACATCCAGAAAACGTATTGTTATGCAAGCTAATTAGCTTTTGAAAAAGCAGTACTCTAATCAAGATTTTCATATATCACACATGGCCTAATTATAGCGACAATAATACCCAGGATTTACAAAGAGCCTTTCAATATGCATCTCTGCAATTATTTCAATTATTCACCAAATATCCTTAGGAAAAGAAAAGAGGTAGATGAAGAAGCTGGGTTTTGCAGGGCTAGTTTACCAAGCATTATTTTCACAGTTGGAGCTAGGGTCTTAAAAACTATTCCATTCTCAGGGTCTAAAGCCCTGGTTGCCTAACTCATTACTGTTTACAAAAGACAAAGAAAATAAAAACATTATAATATTAGGGATTATGCTAGCCTTGATTGTTTTTAGTTACTGAGTAAAAGATTCCAGATACACAGTTCAACTCATGCTTATCTCTCAATTATTTTCTGAATGAATAAATAAATAAATGGATAAATCAAACCATAAATCAGATAGACCCAAGCCTTGGCAGCCAAAGCTGATATAAACATAGTGGTTCAGGAGTCTATACCAGACATGTCAGGTATAGCCAGTCAAAAAAATGACTGATATTCAAACTGGCTGGCATGTGATAGTTTAGAAAGGACTTCTTGGAAAAGAAGGAGCTCAAAGAGGACAGTTCCATGAAAAATTAATGGGAAGTTGCTTTGCATGTTCAAAACCACAAAGAAAAAATATGAGCAGTGAGTATGAGAAAATAAAGGAATATAGTCAAGCACAAAATAGGTACTTAATGAATTATACAGAGACTTAGAAAATATGTTTTTGTGAGTGATATCAATGCACTTTTTTGTGTGTGTGTGTTTAAGGTGTGGAGTCTCAGTCGATTCCAGAAAAGTTTGAGAGATCCTTGTTTAGTGGAGTGTTTCTTTCAGTTTTTATTCAGCGGGTTGTGCAGTAATTTCCTTTATAAGCTTTCCATTTCAGCCATATTTATGGCTTTGGGGTGATTTAGCCTTTTTAGTTAAAGATGACATATAGGATTATAACCTCTTCAATTTCTATTCTCAGTAAAAGCCCACACTTGAAAGTCTCTTTGTTTGATGCTATGAAGCTCCCCTTTTTTTTTCCCAGAGACACCATTACATGGGGCAGTGTGGGTAGCTTTGGCCCAAAGCTGTTCAATGGATGCTGTTAACCGGGTAAGTATACAGTTTCTTTGGTCCTACAGATAAGATTAAGAAAAGGTTAAATTGGCAAAATTGGCAGCCACCTGCAAAAGAATGAAACCAGACCACTATCACATACCGTATACAAAAATCAACTCAGTATAAATTAAAGACTTGAATATAAGACCTGAAACCATAAAACTCCTAGAAGAAAAGAGGCAGTACATTCTTTGACATAAGTCTTAGCAATATCTTTCTGGATATGTCTTCTTAGGCAAAGGAAACAAAAACAAAAAGAGAAGTAAAACTACATTGAACTAAAATGAAGAGCAAAGAAAACCATCAACAAAAGGAAAAGTTACCAAATGGTAGAATTTATATTTGCAAACATATCTCTGATAAAGGGTTAATATCCAAAATATATGTATAACTCATACAACTCTACAATAAAACAAACTAACAATTTAAAAATGGGCAGAGGAGATAAATAGGCATTTTTCCAAAGAAGACATACAGATGGCCAACAGGCACATGAAAAGAGGTTAAACATCACTAGCTGTTGTGTAAATGCAAATCAAAAACACAATAAGCCATCACTTTATCCCTGTTAGAATGACTGTTATCAAACAGGCAAGAAATATGGAAAAAAAGGGAACCTCATACTCTGTCGGTGGGAGAGTGAATTGGTACAGCCACTATCAAAAATGATATGGAGAATCTTCAAAAAATTAAAACTAGAACTGCACCCAGCTCTTTTACTCCTGTGTATTTATCCAAAGCATATGAAAACACCAATTTGAAAAGATATATTCACTCTAGTGTTCATCAAGGCATTATTACAATAGCAGAATATGTAGATACCTACACTGCCCATTAATCTAAGCAGTAGAGCCAAGCAAACAAAAGTAGAAAAGATTGAGTAGTTGATGGTTTGATGTTTACCCAAGGACAGAAAGAAACAAGGTTCAGATAACTGGGTAAAGAGGGCTAAGTACCATATCCTTCATGATTTGTGTCAGTAGGCACTGTCTTGAAGGTACCCATTAGTAGCTGAAACACCGGATATTTCAGTGAGGTAACATTGCCCCTGATTAGATCAAAGTAGACAGCTGGTCACTCTGGAGCACCCAGTACATACCTTACAAACTGTAGGTAACAGGGTGTAGAACTATAAAGTGTTGAGAAGACCAATTATGAAATGACTGTCTTTACATGTGCATATCTGTCCTCTGTGGCATCTTGACACAGCTATTATCCCCAACCCCCCCAGAAAATAACCCCACAAAAGCCTTTCCATTTTTCACATAGGATGTATATACCAGTTGTATCCCTAAATTCTCAATCTGTGAAGTGTTCTTTTCAATTTAAACAAAAAAGAATGTATCCTTTCACAATCAAAGCAAAAAGACAAATGAAGACTATGCTACAGATGAAAAATTACCAGGAAATTTCAATAGAGATACTCTGTTATAGAAAGAAAATGCCAACAGAGAAAACTGTTCATACTTAGAGTGACTCTGCAAATGATTGATGGGTCAGCTTCCAAGATATTTGAGACTCTGCAAACTATTCAGATAATAAATTGCAAATGAGTACAATTTTATGGATTTGGAGCTTACAATGTAAGCTCTGATTTTGACTGTTCATTAATGCCAAGAATAAAATTTTAAATTGTAAACAATTCATAATACCAAAGGATTTTCCTCCAATTAAACTCGTAGTAATACATTTTGCTCTACTAGATAGATACATCCCTTGTAAGTTGTTCTGTGACATTTGACTTAAGGCAAGTGATGCAAGGTAGTCGTGGGCAGAAAGGCTGCCAAAGGGAGAAACATTGTGATCAATAGGCTTCTTTTGTTGTTGGCAAACACTGTCAGGGGATGATCAGCGTCAGAGCTTGGAGCCAGAGAAAGCTAATAAGATGAGTGGCATGTTTCCCACAATATGCTCTAAGTATTTATGTGCTGTTCAAAGCGAGATCTGTAAACACGATGAGGACAAAGAGAATACGGCATTATTGATGATATCCCCCTGATTTATGTTTACAGCATCTGTGGATAATAACTCCATTTGTCAGAGGGATCCTCATGAATACTAATTGAGGATGACAATCCAACCATGACCGGACTAGCTTTGGGTGATGCCCTTTCACTCTTAAGTGTTTTTACTAGGATTATACTATGTGGAGTGTCCTTTATCTCTGAGAAAGCACGCTGGATTTGGGAGATTTTAGGTATAGTCATTTGTAGAAGTTTTCGGATGTTCACAAGGTTGCATTTACTAGAAATGGAGGGAGGACGTTATCTTTGAATTCAAGTTTATGTTTCATGAAAGTGATTCTGAGTTTAATTCTAAATGTCTCTAAATCCAAGAGAAGAGGAAAAAAAAAAAGAAAAAACTTAATGCTTTGGAGGAAAGATGACCACAGAGAAAAGTCCTTCAGCTTATTTTAAGTAAATAAGTGATCTTTTTTTCTCTCCTAATGTTAGCTGTGGTATTGTTAAGATGTTATACATAGCATCTTGAATTTCAGGAAGATGTATATTATAGAGACAGAGTATAGAGTTAGTGGGGCATTGGAGGGGTGAAATAAACCATTTACCGTGGTAATACATCCGTTCTCTTTGAGAATCTTAGCCAAGATTCAAGCAACCTCATTTACTGTCCATGATTCTGAAAATTTTCCTATGTTTTAAGATTCTCAGTCCATGTTAGGAGGAAACTCTTCTACAAAGTGTGCATATTTTTCATTAAAAACTTGTCTTTTTTTGTCTGTTTTCAAGTGTACTGCCTCTTGCCAATCCTACCTTCTAGAGATGGCCCCCTCTGCACTTGCCTTGCCTTGTTCCCTGATCCATGGGTATGTGAGTAAGGCAGGCTAGTCACATTGGAGGTGAGAGAAAGGAGAAATAAGGTAGCAGTACGGAGTCCATCCTAGAAATGTCTGTCAAAAAGGAGGCCAGCCTCCCAGATGTTGTAGCCTACTCCAGGCTTAAAATGGGATCCCCTCACCAAAGAAACAGGTTGTCCTTATTTCCGCTAAGGTCACCCAGTAGAACGATATTTACTAACAATATAGAGGATGCTTATAAACAGTGGTATTATTCCTTCAGCTAATACCAGGTGACTTTTTTCAAGAGGTTTCTACCAGTGCTGTGAAGATAAATCCTATATGAAACATTTACAAATATTCACATGTTTATTCAATTTACTAATAATATACATATTGTCTGACTACCTCCCCTTCTCTGGCTTCCCTGGTCATTTTCCAGGATAACCCTAGACAAAGTTGTTCTGCCTACTAATTTCTCTTGATGCAGAGTTTTACTGATAAGGACAAAACATGGGGTCTGTGGAGTATTCTAGTCCCTCGAGCAATCTCCAAATTCTAAACCATAGGAGCCAAAATACATTCTTATGATAGGTAGAGAAATCCAGGCCCACAGAGAATATTTTTATTTCAAACCGCATCAGAGAACACCAGTAACACCCACTCTAGAGCACACTCTGTCCAGGCCTTAATTCAGGCTGATTTTGTTTTGAAAGTGTCTCCTCATTGTCTCTCTATGGGAAATAATTATGCTCATAAAACATAAGAAATTGTTTGTCATGCTGGATTGACCGATCTTGAGCCAGACTGTAAGATGTCATTTCCCATATTATTTGTTTAAAAAATGGCCTTGGGTAATGGTGGATATGACATCTTAAGTAACTTGACTGAAAAAGGAGAGCAAATTACATGTTTTCTGAAGGAGGAAATCTTATTAGCTCTATTATGTAAAAGCTTATTCATGTTTTAGTAACTTCTCTATCATATATCTCCTTCTTCCTTCTAGTCCATCTTAAGAACATCTGCTCTACCCACAGCTGTTAGCGCTGACTACATTATCTCAGCCTCAGTCCCTGATTCCTCCAGGTTGACGGTTGGCAGCTGTGATTTGCCCACAGCTGCCATAACGGTTGCTACACAACAGAGCAAATTCAACTAACAAGTGAAAGCCCGGAGGTAGAGAAGTTAAAGCCATAATGACCTAACTGTCCACAATTGCTAATGTCTCAGAAAACAACTCTATTGCAATTTCAGAATCAACAACCATCCTGTTCTCTGCTTCTCCTGACCCTAAATTACATTGTAATTGAGTCAAAATCCCAGAGACTTGGGCAGTACATCGAGGAGAGAAAAATGAGGATCACACTGGCTTTTTGTTGAACTTTATAGACTTTATCTGACCCTGACTGAGAAAAAAGATGATATATTATTGTCTTCCTGGGGCGTGTGTTAAGTCAGGTGTGGAAATAGCAGTAGAAACATGATCTGTCTTGCCTCCAACAGCTTCTGAGCTGGGAATGGGCCCCTGACACCTAACTCTGTATTCACCACCTCAACCTTCTCTTTAAAAACATGTATTACACTGGGAGAGTTGAGTTGTCCACAGGTTACTCATAACTTCCAATTTCAAAGATTGAAAGGACCTTAGGGGTCTGGTCCAACCTCTCACCAAAGATAGGAATTCCTTATACAGCATTTAGAATCAAAAATGTTCAAGTCTCTGAGAACTTCCAGTGACAGAGCCTTACTATAAGGAGATTTCAGGACATTGCTTTCCTCCCAGCATCAGTCTTATGCCACTGCAATGATGAATGGGAGTTTGCTTTATAAAGGGAGAGGATGTACAGTTGTGATGGGTTGGATGGAATGATGCTAATTGGTTGGGTATACATTTGAAAATGATCTGGAGGTTTTCCTAGTGTACTGACTTTTGGAGTTTGGAGAAGATGATTCCAGGGTACATGAAAGAGGGACATAAAGAATGGTTTGAGGCACCAAGCAAAAAACCCAAAGAACATCTTACGTCATCAAAGTGTGCTCTGAAAAAAATAATTGCCTCACACTGCCCAGTGCTTCAGGGCAGTTAGCAGCAGTCAGGTGAGAGGTCTTTGAGGACTTGCTGGCATAGCTATTATGCCTTTGCAGGCTGTTACCAGGCTGGAGTGCTTTCCCACGGCATCACTGAATCTAGGAAAGAGCTAGACCTTTGGGATTAGAGAGAATCATTGCTCTGTATGAACAAGACTCAGACTCATTGAACTTAGTGCTGGTGTCTATGAGTTGCCTCCACATGGGAGCTAAAGATGAGTTTTAAACTTTTCAGTTTCTTTTTTGGGATGATTACTGTATTTATTCAAGTCTCTTTATTCTTCAGTTTCCTATAGAAATGAATCATTCGACAGTATGAACCACATAGACTGTAATGGTTTCACTTTGGGTCAGGTCCACTGGAGCATTAATCATGCCTGAGGGCTGAATTACGTATCTGAAGATAGAAATGGCTTTTTAAAAAGTCCATTTCATAAAGTTCTATTTCTCTGAATTAAAACAGAATCTTAAAGAGCATTACCTACAGTGAGGACATGAACCAGTATGGTCAATTGTTATTCTCTAAAGCGTCCTTTATTCTCTCTTGTGCATCATTCTTATCAATCTTACTAACTCTCTTATCTATGATTGTGAAACACAAATATGCATGAGCACCATGCACACAGACTCTCTCCAAAAAGCACTCACTTAACACTGTATCCTCTTCTAGACCCTCTCTCTGTTTCTCTTCCACATTATAAGGTTTTATATATATATGTGTGTGTGTGTGTATATATATATATATATATGTATATATATATATATAAGGTTTTAGAAATATATATATAAGGTTTTAGAAATATATATATATATATATATATATATATTTGTCCTTTTGCCATTTTCTTGGGCCACTCCAGTGGCATATGGAGGTTCCCAGGCTAGGGGTCGAATCGGAGCTGTAGACGCCAGCCTACACCACAGCCACAGCAACTCGGGATCCAAGCCACATCTATGACCTACACCACAGCTCACTGCAATGCTGGATCCTTAACCCACTGAGCAAGGCCAGGGATTGAACCCACAACCTCATGGTTCCTAGTTGGATTCATTAATCACTGAGCCATGACGGGAACTCCATATTTTTTTTAAGAAGAAAAAAAATCTACATATTGATATTTCTGCAGTTCTTCAGCTCACATTTTCTGCTTCAATGATTATAGCTGGTGTGCACATGGAAAGTTGGGCAATGGCACTAAAATTGGAATAATGGCTAAAAATGGAAAAGAGTTATGCAAAATAGTGGCCAGACTGAGACTGGAAACAGTTATAGAAATATGTCACTTTTGTTCATGAAAAGTGGGTATTAGTATGATCACCACTGTTTAAAAAGCTAAAAATGTGCCTACTGGAAAAGAATCGAAAATCCAAAGGCATCCTCTAGAACTAATTAGATGGGGAAATTAAACTAGAACCCCCCCCCCCTTTTTTTTAGGTTTCTATGGCACGGTCTGGTGCTTTAACTGATCTGTCACACTAGGGGTCCCAAGGTGGTTGTGATTCCAACGGATTTCGGCTAATGGGAAGAGCAGGGCCAAGTCAACCCTCAATGCATTTGACCTTTGTTCCACCTTAGAGAGGCTTTGTCATGACCAAACTTTGCTTGCTCAGACCTTGCTGTGAACTTTTTAGAGTGTTCGCAGAAGATTTCTTGATTTTCTTGGCAAGATGCCGAGCCATGAACTTAATGGTAAATTGAAGTCCCAAGCCCTCAGGTGGAGAAATCAGGGGCATGTCCTCATCTGTAAACTCTGATGCACTTTCTAAAAGGTTTCAATTAGTTCTGCCATATCAAAAGAAATGTGTGTAGTCCTTATGATGGAAAGAATACTCAAAGCCCAGCTGATGACCCACTTATTAAGATTAAAAAAAAAGCTGGCATACACATTATACAAAATGAAGTGATTTTTTGTAATTCTTTGGAGTTTATTATAACATTAATTACATGTTAGGTGATAAAGGGATCATAATTGAAAATTATAACATGGGACTTCTGGTCACTTGTTTCATTGTATTTCTTTTTTTTTTTTTTTTTTTTTTTGTCTTTTGTCTTTTTTTTTGTTGTTGTTGTTGTTGTGGTTGTTGCTATTTCTTGGGCCGCTCCCGCGGCATATGGAGGTTCCCAGGCTAGGGGTTGAATCGGAGCTGCAGCCACCGGCCTACGCCAGAGCCACAGCAACGCGGGGTCCGAGCCGCGTCTGCGGCCTACACCACAGCTCACGGCAACGCCGGATCCTTAACCCACTGAGCAAGGGCAGGGACCGAACCCGCAACCTCATGGTTCCTAGTCGGATTCGTTAACCACTGCGCCACGACGGGAACTCCTGTATTTCTTTATTTTATAAAAACACATTCAACAGTTATTAAATCCTCTCCTCCTATGCATCAGTACCTAAGGGAGACAACAAAGAAACAGATGTTACCAGGTGGCATGTATGTATATGCGCTTTAACTTAAATATTTTATGTTAACTGCCTAATGCCTATTCCATGAACCCCGTGTTGGGAAGTACTCAAGTGCAGGGAACAGAATCAACTTTAGCTAATTTAAGAAGAAGCAGTGTTATTATAAATTCCTAAATGGTTTATACAATCATTGACAAAACTCAAAGGACATTCATTCTAGGATTGATTCCTAGAAAAGAGCCATCCAGGGAGTTGATTATTCGGCCATGATTAGGTAATTTCCCTGTTGAATTAGGAACCCACTAATGCCACTGTTATTTCAGAGTCCTGCCACTTCTCTGATGATATGGGACAGCAAAATTATCTGTATCTCGCCTTAGTCTGTAATTCAAGCCTTCTGCTCATTCTTCTAATTAACAAGACTAAATCATCTCTGAAATCATATTTTGGAGAATTTGAGGGAAAGTAATCTCCAATTTTAGCCTTTGCAATATAGAGATGGAGTAGTAATGGATTGTGTGAGCTGACCTGCAATACCTGGAATGTACACAAATCATCTCTACCACTGGTGGCCAGGAAAATTTTATGTTCGATGCATGCATAATTTTAATTTTTCTGATAGCCACATGAAAAAAGTAAAGTAAGTGAGATTAATTTTAGTAATGAGTTATTTGATCCAATATATCCCAAATATGACTATTTTAACAAGCAATCAAGATAAATTTATAAATGACATGTTTTGCATTATTTTTTATACTAAGCTTCTAAAGTTGGTGGATATTGTACATGTGCAGCATGTATCTATTAAGAGTAGTCACATTTCAAGTGCTCAATAACCACCTATCGCTAGTGCCTACCATATCGGACAGCACAGATGTATGATTTCCCAGTGTTCATATTTTACATATATATTCAGCAGAGCCCTTCCACTAAGTTCCTCTCAGCTTGATGGTTTTTCTGTCTTTGAAAATGTCTCTTAAGGCTGTTGCTTTCTTCAGAGTAAAATGTTTAATTATATGTGTCCTTGACTTCTGCAAGACCTCAAGTTCCTGAAGGTTAAGGATTATCTTGATAA
Organism: Sus scrofa; assembly: GCF_054392235.1. Classification (NCBI taxonomy): domain Eukaryota; kingdom Metazoa; phylum Chordata; class Mammalia; order Artiodactyla; family Suidae; genus Sus; species Sus scrofa. The sequence goes on along the minus strand of NC_139385.1, from coordinate 128,890,251 downwards.
ACAACATGTGTCGTGGTGCAGTGGAAACAAATCTGACTAGGAACCGTGAGGTTATGGGTTCGATCCCTGGCCTCGATCAGTGGGTTAAGGATCTGGTGTTGCCGTGAGCTGTGGTGTAGGTCACAGAGGCAGCTCGGATTCTGTGTTGCTGTGGCTGTGGTGTAGGCCAGCAGATAGACCTCTGATTAGACCCCTAGCCTGGGAACTTCCATATGTTGCGGATATGGCCCTAAAAGACAAAAGATAAATAAAAATAAAAAACAACATATGTCTTATACATTGTCATGTCCATAATAAACTTTCAATATCTATTTTATTAAATAAATGATTAAATTAATAAATTAATGAATGAATATTAATTTATCCATTCATTGGCAATTAGTTTTGTTCCAATTGGCAATTAGTTTTGTTCCAAATTAAGCAATTCAGTTGTAATTGTACATCTTGCGCAATGCCCAATAACCCTACAGAGTGAGTGCCAGTTGCTGTACCTTCATGAAATTCTTATTGCTTCTTGTTGCAGCTTCCAGCCAGACACAGTGCAAATTATTCACACAATAGATGAGTAACTACTCAAGTAGAGTGCCTGCAGCTGAACATAAAAGCAAGTTTCTGGGTGGGACTATCTGAATATCTGAGTTGATAATGATAGTTGAGATCTGAATTGATAGTCATAGTTGAGGAGTGCTTTTGTCAGATGGTTTAACAAAGACTTCTGATTTGCTTGTGACTTGTGAGATATACTAGCCCTTAATAGCAGGGTGACTAAAAGAGAGCACACTGAATAATTTTCTTCACTCTTCTGGGCACGCCATATCCATTGTGCCTTCTATGTGTCATCATGATGTCAGGTGAATGATCCCACTGGAAACTTTAAGAAAATTTAAGGACAGAAGAAGTATAAACTATTGTAGATCCTAGAGTAATTGCTGATAGTATTCCCCACACAAACTGTATGTACTGCCCATGAGGGAGCTTACTTCTGCCCTCCATGAAAATAGAGCAGATAGAGAACAATTTTAAGACTGTACCAACCATCCTTATGAGACCTTAAAGCTTATGAATTTATGACTAATCATCAGTTTGTTTGTATGTACAGCAATGAATGCAAAATACACACAATAAAACTCACATTTTAAAATATTTTCTTTAAAAAACAAACAAAACTACCAAAAAATTCCACAATAAATAAACAAAAGTGACAGAACTAGATGATTTGATTGGTTCCATAGCTTTAGTATCAGCCAAATTAACAGAATTACACAGACATTTGGACAAACAGACTTTATATCATCTTGATAGAGAATAGTCAAACCACTCTTGTTTGTTTTCTGTTAAGACTACGCAATGCAGTCTTAAAATACTTCAAGGAGATGCACAGTCAGAGCAGGATACAGGATATTTTACAACTTAAATAATTTTGTTGGATAAGCAAAGGAATTAATTTAGAAGGCATTTCATGTCTATTTTATATGTGCCAGACACTATATTGGCCAGTAGGTATAAAATAATGGATAGAATATGGTCCTTTACCTCTAGGAGAAAAAGAGTCTGAATAGGGAAACAGGCAGGTGTATGGATGATATAGTATGGATATAATGTTACAAGGGGCAAATAAAATTCTAGGGTAACCAAGATGTACAGAGTATAAAACCTGGAATCTTGGCAGGTCTTGCTTATCAGCTATTGTATGTGCTGCATGTAAGGGAATGTGGGGGAATTTGCAAGTAACCTTGAGAAATAATGTTTTAGAGATAGTGAATAGCACATGAAAAGACTTCGGAGTACTATAAAGCACTCTATGTTCAAGGAGGTGTAAGACTTATTATATTGATGAAGCTAGTGTTCCTGGATTTGAGGTGGAGAGACTGGGAGAAAGCAATAGGGAGGTAAGGAAAGATGACCAAAAAGCTATGTTGGGTCTAGAGCATTTTCTGAAATGCCATTCCAAATGGCTTCACCTATGTTCTATCATCATGCTTTCCAAACAGTTCTGCACAAAATATTAGTGGTTGCTCCAGTAAATACAAAATGAAACAAAATAAAACCCTGATTCCATGGTCAAATAAATTTGAGAACCTTCAGTTAAATGAAGTAAGTAAGGTTTCTTAATGCAAAATTTCTCTGAGGGTTTAATATGCAAATATTCATATGTATTATGAATCTTAAGTGGAACAAATGCAAAAAGTATTTCTCAAATGTATTTGACTGCAAAAAAAAAATATTCTGAACCAGGAGTTCCCGTCGTGGCTCAGTGGTTAACGAATCCAACTAGGAACCATGAGGTTGTGGGTTTGATCCCTGGTCTCGCTCAGTGGGTTAAGGATCTAGCATTGCTGTAAGCTGTGGTGTAGGTCGCAGATGAGGCTCAGATCCCACATTGCTGGCTGGTGGCTACAGGCCAGGGGCTACAGCTCCAGTTAGACCCCTAACCTGGGAATCTCCATATGCCGCCTCTAGGTGTGGCCCTAGAAAAAAACAACAACAACAAAAATATTCTGAACATACTGATAAATAATCTAAGACTTTCATAGGTCCATGGAGCACCACTTGGAAATGACTGTTTTATAGACCATAAAAAACTCTATCTGTCTATCTAATCATTTATCTACCTACCTAAATAGATTGACAATGCATAACATGAGTTTGTAAAGACATTAATAGCCAGCCCACTGTAATTTTTTAAGCCTACATTTTCTACAGAGCACTACTCACCTGAATAAGTTAAACACCATACAGACAAAAAAAAAAAAAAAAAAAAAAAGATTTTAAATTCAAGTCAGTTGTAAAAAGATGGGATAAAGGGTTTTGTTAACCACGGTTCTTCTCTGAGATTGATGACCTAACAGAGAGGAGAGGATGAGTGGAGGAAGGGCCTGGATGAGAGAAAGGAATTGAATAAAAATGCAGGACACACGGTTAGATTATTCTCAGAAAGAAGGGACCCTCCTCTTTGCACAATGTAGAAGGAAGCAAACCCACGATCAATAATTCTGTGATCTTTGATCTATTGCTTTTTAGATCAGTGGGATCTTGACTGGCCTCATTTAAAAGCTACATAGAAATAAGACCCTGACTATTTAAGTTACTTTGAAGAATTCTGAGAAAGAAGTTAGATATAAAAGCCTGCTTTAAAATAGATGGCTACCAGACTGGATAGTCCCTGCAATAAAACTTGACAAGAAAATGAAATATAGACTAAAAGTGTAATTTGGCTGGTTTGGAAGTGGTTGAAAGGTTATAGCCCAAATGTGATCAATCATTCTTTCATGTGTTCATCATTCGTTGATTGGCAAGGAATACAAATGGGTGATTCCCAAAAGACGTACTCTAATGACCAAAAATCATATATAAGTTTAACTTCACCTTGGCTGCACATCAGTATTCTGGAGGAACTCAGTTCTTTCCATCCAGTATGTGCTACCCTCAGCTCTACTTCCCAGGAATTCTGCTCCAGGGAAGGAACATCGATTTGTCCAGGAATGTGCCAAGGTAACAATTTGGTGATAGTCACAGGGTAATCTATATATAGGTATATAGGTAAAGGGTTATATCTTATGTGCATTTAGTGTATGTAACAAAGAGTTTCAAGGATCTTTAGGAACCATGCCCTTTTAGAACTATGTGCCTGATGCAGTACAGTAGGTCTGAGACTGCATCCCAGATGAGATGTGTCACTCTTCTAGTGAGAATAAATGAAGGAACAGATACATTTTTTAAAGCATTTAACCTTACCCTAAGACTAAGAACAAATAAATTCTGACAGTTCACAGATTCACCAGGGCCAGGATTTCTGCTTAAGTCTAGTCATAAAAATTTTTGTGGAAAGGGCCTTGTCCTGTAAACATATATCTCCTTTGTGGACTTATTGGAAAGTGATTTTGTGGCCACAGTAAGCACTGAACAAGGATTCAAGGATTCAGGGCACTCTCTCTTACGATTAATCAAAAAATGCAAATTAAAACAGCAAGATATCTTTCTGGTCTATCAAACTGGCAAATATTTAAAATAAAGATATTATGCAGTGTTGATGAGGGTGTGGGGGCACCAGATATGCTCATATGGCTGGTAGGAGTGTAAATTAGCTCAATCATTTTGAAGAGTAATTTGACAAGCTGTATCAAAAGCTTAAAAAAAAAAAAAAAAGAACCCATGAGGCATTCCACTTCTAAGCATTAATCCTAATAGGATAATTCTAGGTGTGCTCAAAGATTTGTCTCTATGCATATTCATTGGAACATTGTTTAATAGGAGAAAAACTGGAAATGAGCTAAATGCTCAATAACAGAACTATCTGAGTAAATTGTGTTATATCCATAGCATGGAATATGATGAAGACTTTGAAATGCTGCTATAAAATAATGACAAGGAGAAAGTAAAACAAGATGAGGTGATTATAAAAGATGTAAGAAACAAATTAACCAAATTCAGTATAAAGATGTTAGATACTGAATCAACAAAGTTAACCATAAAACAACCATTGATGAGACAATCAGGGAAATTTGGACACTGAATATATATCTTATTGCATTAACAATCATTTAATTTTGGGTGAAGAAGCGTTTTACCTTTAAAAAAAACTTCATCTTTTAGAAATGCATACACGCTAAAGTATTTATTAATTAAACAATATGATGCCTAGAATCACTTTTAAAATAACCCAATGTGAGGAGTGGAAAAGTGAATAAGGATATAATACAACATAATTTTCCAAATGATATTGCTAATGTTATGATAGTTATTGAATTAGGTGGTGTGTACATAGGGATTTATTGTGCTACTGTCTCTATTTTTGTATATGTTTGAAGTGACCATATGACCACAGTGCAAATGAAAATAATTAATTGTTTTTGAATAATTATTTCACAGTTCACAGAAATATTTCCGTAGTGAAAAAGTTTCACAGCTCACATTTTTAATACTACTTTTGTCTAAAAAATATATTAAACAGAAATTAGAATAGAAGCTGATGTTTTGATATATGTGAAAGAGTAAAGCAGATTAGAATATTAGTAATACTTACATATTTACTTTTATCACATTTTCTAATTTTGTTGAATCATTACTTTCTAAAGCTATTTTTTCTTTTCTAGTAAACATGCATTACTTTAATCATAAAAACAAATCTAATAAAAACACTTACCAAGCTCTTATACTGGACTCGACACTGTGCTTAGACTGAGAGGTGTAGAGATAAAAGCCATAGCCACTGGCTTAAGGTACCCAAGGTCTAATGATGAAAGCCCTCGTGCTGATGCTGTGCTAAGATCCACTGTGCTAAGTGTGATAATTATGGATTGAACACAGTCCTATGAGAGGGGCTGCCAAACTCTGCTGAACAGATTTGGGAAACACTTCCCAGGAGGCCTATTTGAGTCAGTCTTTGAGGAGTCCTGCAGTTTGGAAAAAAGATTAGGGTTGACATCAAATGAGGACCCAATGGAGAAATATTAAAGGTTTAATTCAAAAGGGCTTTTCAGCAACAAAAATTTTCAACCACATATTTTACTTTGTTTCAAATGAAACCATACAATTTCTAAAATATCACTTTGATTTATTTTAAATATATGGCACTGGCATGACTCTGTTTATTTGAATGGTTGAGAAATCATAGCATCAAAAGACAAAAATTCGTCAGTCTCATCCCCAGAATGTTACCCATCTGGTGTAAATGAAGTCTGGCTTCAATGAGGGTTTAGTGACCAGTGTCTACACGTGGGGGCTTTGTAAGAGATACAACCAATAACATGCCAGTGGCAACAAAGGCTGGAATGAGTAAGTGCTAAGTTGAAATAGTTTAATGTCATGTTTATTTAATATAAATATTTTTTATATAATGATTTTTATTTTTTCTGTTATAGCTGGTTTACAGTGTTCTGTCAATTTTCTACTGTATAGCATGGTGCTGAGTGAAGTCAGTCAGAAAGAGAAAGACAAATACCATATGATATCACTTATATCTGGAATCTAATGTCATGTTAATGATGGACTTGCCAGCACTTTCCTTACTTAAGTTGATAGAAGCTCATATTTAATCTTTGTTTCTGTAAAATTTTAATGTTCATTTTAAAGGTCGGGAAATTCACAGGTATCTAGATCAGATTATACGCAATTCCCCACTCTCTTGGTTTAGCTCTTTATAAGCATTATTAGTCAAGTCTCCCTCCATATCTCTGCCTGAAGTATTGGCAACTAACTTTTCTGAACTTCATTTTCCTGATTTATAAAACATGTTCATAAAACTATATGATATTGAGTTAATTACAAATAAATTATGTATATTTTATATAAAATTGCATAGCACTGTGCTCAGAATTCTTCATCTTCCTCTGTCCTTCTTCTCTTCTCCCATTTCATCCTTTATTTTCTTTCTTCTTTTTATATAAAAACGTATTTGACAGACATATCCTTACCTGGAACTTGATATATGATTTTTTTAAAAAAGAAGTTTCTGAAGACAAAGAGAAACGAGTGTACTCAACAAATGGAATGGAGAACATTTACTAATGTTTAAGAAAATTAATTAGAGGAGTTCCTGTTGTGGCGCAATTGGATAAGGGCCTGACATTGTCTCCATGTGGGTTCAATCCCTGGCCTCACTCAGTGGGTTGAGGATCCAGCGTTGCTGCAAGCTGTGGCATAGGTTGCAGATGTGGCCTGGGTCCAGTGTTGTCATGGTTGTGACTTAGGCCCCAGCTGTGGCTCTCATGTGACCCCTGGCCTGGGAACTTTCATATGCTGCAGGTATAACCATAAAAAAGGGAGAAAAAATGAGTTAGCTTCTTTCTTCATTTAATAAAACATAATAAGTTCCAAAAAGTCTAGGGAGTTAAATGCAAAATAGTTAAATATTTTGAAGATATTAATTCTGTCAAGCTTTGTAATATCATAATAAAAAAAAATGTAAAGCTTTCTGAGCAGAGTTCACATTAAAAATTAAAAAATATTTGGGCAGATTTTGGACTGTGGAAAAGTTTCCATGCTCTGTTACTAGGGACTCCAGTCTTCAGAAGTTCTTCCTCCAGTATTCAGAGTTGGCAAAGTTGTTTGCCTCTTCTTCTAAAATGTCAGTTTATTACAGAATTTTAGTGATATTTTATTTTTTTATTTTCTTTATAACAATTTTTATTTTTTTTCCATTATAGTTGGTTTGCAATATACAACACAAATGAACCTTTCCACAGAAAAGAATTTTAGTATCATTTTAAATAGTTATTCCAAAGCCTTTATTTAGAAGATTTGCTTCATTCATATGATAAAAAATATCTTCCTAGTATTCTATAAATAGATCTTTCCCTGATAACTTTTCTGAGAATGGGCTTTCATTTCACTCTCAAAAAAGTGAAAATTTTTCCTAAAATTCAAGGAACTACTCTACCTTTTCTTTTTTCGAAAACCAATGTAATTTTGTATAAGAGAGTAACTTACTATTAGATTGTGACTTTAAAAAAAATTTTTGTAAACAAAAGCCTCTGTACAGGCAATCATTTAAGGCCCTGGCTCTGATAAAGTGAATCAAGTTTCATGGCCTTAGGCCCTAATTCTTCTAGGATTATAGCAGAGGTTTTACAGACACTGAATACCCCTATAGGAAGCAATGAACCCGACGAATTATTAGTTCCTTTATTGACCAACACGTGACCACTACAGTGCTAATTAAATTTGCCCTGTATGTGCCCAAAGCAGTGCAATTTTTCTACTGGTAGAAGTTTGGTTAGTAATGAATATTTCCGTACCTCAGTGATCTCAACAACTGTGTAGTTTTCAAAAAGGCCTCTTGATAGGTGGAAACTAGAAACCTGCTGCTTTGGAACCACCCTTAATCATATCCAGTTGGGTGTTGGTAATGAGCAGCTTGTCTATCAACCCTCCGTTACCTGGTATACAGTCTTAGAAGGATGCCCCTGATTCCGAACAATAATGGAAGAACTGACTCCACTTTCTTCATTCTGACCAAAGTGAAAATCAGCTCCAAAATTTCTAAGGCTTTAATAAACATCATTTTTCATGTGTTTAGCTTGGCTACGTGATAAAAAAATCTTAGAATGTTTCCAAACAAAACTTTTTTGTTGGGGCAATTTGAGTTTCAATAAAATTTAAGCACTTAAAATTGATGTTTGAGCTCACAGAAAAGATGTAAAATGTTTGTTTTCTCTTTTGAATAAAAGAAAGTAAAGCAAGGTTTATAAGCCTCTGTTGCTGAAAACTTGCCTTGTGAAAACTACCGTCATTTTTATGTCTCAGCACACCGAAATTCTGATTAAAGATGAGAAATGCACAATCTTCTTAACTTAAAGCATACTTAATACTTTGTTATTAACGAAGATAATGACCATAGTCTTAATAGCTGAGTATGTTTTCATTAATTTCTAACAATGGGAAGATATACTATACATCAAAATAAGGCCGTGGTGTTCTTTAATTATAGAAGTATAATCATATGCCCTAATTTGTTTAGAGTAAAACAGTCACCAGTAGCATAACTTTAAGTAGAAAGAAGTCTTTCTTATTAACAAAATCAAAATTAGATTTTTAAATTAAATTTTCTAAATCAAATAAAATGATTTTAACTGGTTTATAGATACCTGAGGGTTGAGAATCCTTCAACTAACTGACACTGTGCTTATTTGAAATATATATAGTTCTTTCAAGTCCTTGAGTCTCAAGACCTGATGCTCTGATTGGACATTAATTTAGTATTTGATGCAAAGCTTAGCACAAGCTCTAAAGCATGGTACATGCCAAGGAATATTTGTAATGCTGAGTTTAATTGTAATGCCTAAACAGAAGTTGTGAGCCAAAGGGTTTCTAGTACGATCATAATGAAGAATCATTAGTTCTTCATTTCTCAAGTCTCTTGAAAATTCTGCAAATGAATAGAAAATGAAAATAAAGAAAAATGAAACTCCCATCTTTGGGGAAAGATTTAAAAAAAAAAAACTTGTATGCTCCAAGTTATTGTTAAGTATTTTTAAAAGCATGGAGACCAGCAGAAAAGGAGTATGTGACTCTTGTGGGGAGGGGAAATGGCAGAGCAATGGAAGAACAGAAAGAATAGAGAAGGTATTTTGAGTGTAGAGGTCAGAAATCTCCAGAAATTAATCACTTCTAGCAAGAAGACTCCACTGAGAGTGGGTACTACTATGAGAAGGCTTAGATCAAACAAACTAGACTTAAGTACTGCAGAAAATGGAATATCTCATGCAACACCAATAAAATCATATGTAAGTACTCTAAGTAAGTGGCTGACTTAAAATTTAAAGGCTATTTCCTTAAGTGACTTGCAACTGGTGTTGGAACCTACAAGAATAAGTAAATCATAGGACTGATGGTAGAAATTCTAAGGAGGTTTGATTTTTAAGTAGCAAGGAAGAGGTAATTACTCAGAGGCACCTTTAAAAAAATGGTTTATTGTTATAGCAGCCAACATGGGTGAACCTTCCCTTTCCCAAATTATCCCTCATCTCTTAAAAATAGCTGGTTCTGTGAAAATCTTACTTGTTGGTATTTCAAATTAAATGTACCAATTTTACAGCTATACAAATGCACTGTAGAAAGAAATGTGCGAAATAGAAGCTTCCCCATAGAAACAAACAAAAAAAAAAAATGAGTAAAGTGTAGCTAGAAAGCAAAAAGAAATTTGTTATTAGATATTCTGATAACAATTTAAAAATTTAACATGCCGTTGCTGCTATGAAGGAAATTAGTCAACAAAAATAAAGAATTCTGTGAAGGGAGGGCCTTAAGTAAGTGAAGGAAATAAAATGAATACTGGGAAAATATAGGGGATAAAAAAAGAAAAAGACATACTGTTGAAGAAATGAAGATTGAATTTGAAGGTGCCAAAGGAAAATAGGAAATACAGTAAGGAAATCTATAATCAATCATTATATATATATATATATATATATATATCATTGTATATAATGTATAATTGTATATATTCTGTAACCATATCAAATCCTAGGGATCTAAAATATATACTGTCTTTTCTTGCAACGTTGTGGCTTGGTTGAGCAGTTTTTCTGCCTGTCCTGCCTGAGTTCCTCATGTAACTGCATTCAGTTGGCCAGTTGTCTGGGGGCTGGGATCAATTTCTTCACTATCAGTGATTCTCTTTTTTTATTACTCAATGAATTTATTACATTTATAGTTGTACAATGATCATCACAATCCAATTTTATAGGATTTGATCCCACAACCCCAGTGCATCCCCCCACCCCCCAAACTGTCTCCTTTGGAGACCATAAGTTTTTCAATGTCTGTGAGTCAGCATCTGTTCTGCAAAGAAGTTCAGTCTGTCCTTTTTTCAGATTCCACATGTCAGTGAAAGCATTTGATGTTGGTGTCTCATGGTATGGCTGACTTCACTTAGCATGATAATTTCTAGGTCCATCCATGTTGCTAAAAATGCCAGTATTTTGTTCCTTTTAATGGCTGAGTAATATTCCATTGTGTATAATATGTACCACCTTTTGATCCACTCCTCTGTCGATGGACATTTAGGTTGTTTACATGTCTTGGCTGTTGCAAATAGTGCTGCAATGAACATCAGAGTACATATGTCTTTGAGAGTCATGGTTTTCTCTGGGTAGATGCCCAGGAGTGGGATTGCTGGATCAAATGGTAGTTTTATGTTTAGTTTTCTGAGGAATCTCCATACTGTTTTCCACAGTGGTTGCATCAATTTACAATCCCACAAACAGTGTAATAGGGTTCCTTTTTCTCCACACCCTCTCTAGCACTTATTGTTTGTAGACTTTTTGATGATGGCCATTCTGGCTGGTGTAAGGTGGTACCTCAGAGAGGTTTCGATTTACATTTCTGTCATAATGAGTGATGTTGAACATCTTTTCATGTGTTTATTGGCCATTTGTATGTCTTATTTGGAGAATTGTCTGTTTAGATCTTCTGCCTTTTTTTTTTGATGGGGTTATTTGGGTTTTTTTTGGTATTGAGCTGCAGAAGGTATTTATAAATTTTGGAGATTAATCCCTTGTCAGTCGATTCATCTGCAAAGATATTCTACCATTCTGTGGGTTGTCTTTTCATTTTATTTAGAGTTTCCTTTGCTGTGCAGAAACTTTTAAGTTTAATTAGGTCCCATTTGTTTATTTTTGTTTTTACTGTGATTACTCTAAGAGGTGGATCTGAGAAGATGTTGCTGTCGTTTATGTCGGAGAGTGTTTGGCCTATGTTTTCCTCTAAGAGTTTGATAGTGTCTGGTCTTACATCTAGGTCTTTCATCCATTTTGAGTTTATTTCTGTGTATGGTGTTAGGGAGTGTTCTAATTTCATTCTTTTCCATGTGGCTGTCCAGTTTTCCCAGCACCACTTACTGAACAGGCTGTCTTTTCTCTATTGTATATTCTTGTCTCCTTTGTCATAGATTAGCTGGCTGTAAACTAGGTTTCTTTTTCTTTTTCTTTTTTTAAGGGCCACACCTGCTGCACATTGAGGTTTCTGGGCTAGGGGCTGAATCAGAGCTGCAGCTGCTGGCCTACACCACGGCCACAGCAGTGGAGGATCCAAGCCCTGTCTATAACTTACACCACAGCTCATGGCAATGCAGCTCTCTTGACCCACTGAACAAGGCCATGGATTAAACCTGCATCCTCATGGATACTAGTCAGATTCATTTCACTGAGCTGTGACGGGAACTCCCTAAACTAGTTTTCCTGAAGTGGCAGCATCCAAAAAGGGAAAATCCAAATATGCAAGTAATTATTAATGTCCTGCTTATGTTTTCTAATGTCCCACTGGCAAATCCAAACACAAAATAATAAATCACATGACCATGCTTAGGTCGAGGTAAGAGAAGCTTTGACAGGGGCATAGATGGAAATGCGATTTGCTGAAGGCCATTGATGTAACAATATAACACAATGTGCTCTCTGACCGTGATGATTCATGTTGAAGTCCAGTTGGATTCAAAGTCTATGCTTTTTTGCATTAGGTCTGGATAAAAAAATAATCCTCAGTTGTAGCTTCATGAAGTAGCTCCTGTTGATCCAGAGATGAAAGGCAAAAAGGTAAGTTATGTACCTACCTTCTCCCACAGACCCAACATAGGATGGTGAGACAGGAACAGTATAACTACAATAGACATTGTCATTTAAAATTGCTCAAAGCAATCACTAGTCCATAGCAGTTCTGAAATCCAGCTGGGCATATGTTGTCAGGAATCCTTACCCCAGGGCAAGGAATTTTTCTTGATTAAGGTTTTCTTCTGCTCCCTTGAAGTGTGTTCCTAATTCATTGTTTACCCAGTTTTTGACTCTGTCCTATGTGCTCTTGGCTCAAATCTCTTAGAGATTAAATTTTTTCCCTTAAGAAATACATGAGCAGCTTTCTCAGTGTGTTTTCAATGTGTAGAAAGGTAAAGATCCAGACACTTCTTCATTTTAAACTGTCTCTCTTCTTTTGAGTCCTAACTGATACAACTACCTTAAAAATTCTAATGATTTGCTGGGAATATGGCTAGAATTCACTTCATGCCTCACATTCACAACCATAACTCTTTATCGTTAGAGGGAGTTAAATTAGAACTCACTCTAATTTGGTGTTTCAGGATGCTATGGGATAATGTTTTAAAAGTCCTAGGAGTTCTTCTATTTAGCTGAGAGTGTCCTAAGAATCACTTTAAATTGTTCTGATGGTCTAAAAATGGGTTTTACATCAATATTCTTGAACAATTCTTTACCCTGAGACCATTTATTATACTGAAACTATTTTGTCAACTGGGAAGTCTGGAAAGGTGAATTCATTTTATTTTCCAACCCAGAAAGTTCTGCCTCTTCTTCATGTCTAAATTCCTTTTTCACACTAAATAGTTCTCTCCTTAGCATATCTCTCTCTTCCTATGCCTTACCATATGTGCCTAAAAGAAGCCAATTGGCACTTTAAACATTTCTGCCAGGAAATCTCCTTGAGCAGATCCATCAGATCATCAGGTACAATTCTATCTTCTGTGTACCAGCACTTGACAGTTTTGCCAAATATTTTGCTATTATAAACTATGGGCTGCCATTTTTCTTGCCACTAATGATTGCTTCAACTCATTTCAGGCCTCTGCCAACAATTTCTTTGCCATTCCTTCAGCCCTTGCCAAGAGACTTCTCATACTTCTCAAGCTTCCATCTGCTGCCCAGTTCCAAAGCCAATGCCACATGTTTTGGGTTTTGTTACATCCACACTGCACTTCTAGGCAACAATTTGTCTATCAGTTATCTAATAATGCCTGACAACAACCCTGCAATTTTGTGGCTTAAAACAATGGTTTAATGTTGCTCATGATGCTGTGGGTTGTATGTGTCCAATAACACAGCTATTCTTGTTTCACTCCCATGGCTGAATTTAGCTGTTGAATTGGCAGAGAGCTATGTTAAGCTGAGATGACTGTCTCTGTACATATGGCCCTTTATTCTCAAGAAGTTTAAACTAGGCTTCATCCCATCTAGTATTTCAAAGGGCAAGTTTCTGCAGCGCAAGTGTTAAGTGTTTATCAGATCTCTACCTTTATCACATTTGCTCATGTCCTGTTGGCCAAAGCAAGTCACAAGCTAAGTCAAGAGTTGGCATGAAAGGAACTATGAATGCGTGTGGATATCAGGAAGCATGACTCATTGGGAACCAAAAGAGAAATAGAAAAATTAGAGGGGGAAGTGGCAGATATAGAATACAGTTAAAGAAAAATGAAGAAAACTAGAAAAAAGAACACATATTACAGATATTTGAAAGCATAATTCAAGAAAATTTTCCTGAAATAAAACTAATCCGTAGGTTGAAAAGTAACCAAGAGACAATTAAGAATTGTCAACAGAAACATAATTTAGGTGAAAATGAGTAAGAGAAAAATATCTTTATAGGAATGATAACGGTGTAAGATAAGTAAGATAAAGAATATTATAGATAACACGATTTTTAAAAGGCTAATTTAGGCATCCAGACCAAGAGATTATGTGATGTAAAGGTAGGAAGACCGTATGGTGCAACTACCCTGGAATTCTAGTTTATGCCTGTTGTTTCATAAAGATCAATCAATACAAATAGTGGCCTCTTTCACTCTCAAAATGTAGTTTGGACAAAAATCTATAGTTGCTATTGTTTTAAGGGAAATAAGATTTTCAGCAGATGTCTTGATGATAACGTTCAATATCAAGAAACAATGAAGCAACACCTGCAGTATATTCCAGAGAAAGTTAGCCAAGATATTTAAATGCAACCAAGCTTTTCTTCAGATTTAAAAACTGCAAATACATTTGAACCAGAGTAAAATTTTCTTAATATTTTAATATCTTAATATTTTAATTGAGATGTTTCTCCTAGTATTTTGATTAAAAGATGATTCTTTCTAAAAAGAACAGAAAACTGCATAAAGATATAAGCTAAAGGTAGGTAATCACTATAAAATTCTAACCCTTACAAATATTAGAACTATATAAAATACAAGGAAAACATATTTTATAATAAATGCAAATATGAAAATAGCAAATTAATATGAAAGTAAATGGAAACATGTCTATCATATTAGTAAATATAATTATATGTAAGTTTTTTTCACTAATTATCCACATACCATTATTATAATTATTTGTATTAGTAGAAACATTAATACTGTTTTCTATACCTCCTTTATAATGGAAATAACTTTGATTTACTCAATAGGCATTAAAACTTAGTTCTACTGAAGTGGTCAGAAAACCTAAATAGACATTTCCCCAAGGAAAACATACAGATGGCCAACAGGCACAGAAAAAGATGCTCAACATCACCAGTCATTAGAGAAATGCAAATCAAAACTACAGTGAGGTACATTCCAACCTGTTCAGAATGGCCATCTACAAATAAAAATACTGGAAAGGGTGTGGAGAAAAAGGAGCCTTCCTCAATGTTGATAGAAATGCAAATTGGTGTAGCCACTATGGAGAATGGTATGGAGATTCCTCAAAAAACTGAAAATACAGTTATCCTGCAATCCTACTCCTGGGCGTATATCCAGAGAAACTCTAATTCAAAAACATACATGTACCCCATTGTTCATAGCAGCACCTTTTACACTAGTCAAGACAAGAAAACAACCTAAATGTCAGATGAACAGACAAAGAAGATGTGAGAGGGTCAAAGGGAAGATCATGATGATCAACCATTCTTTGACAGAGAAAAAAAGGGTTAAAGAATAGTATTCTAAATTGGCTGTGACAATGAAGTATGAAAATATTTTTTAGTTTGTTTTGTTGTGATCACACCTTGTTTCCTTGTTTTGGTCTTCATGTCTTAAATTGAGCAATGAAGTAGCTATGGTCAAAACGAAAAACATTAGTTCTGCCCTGGTTTTTGCAAGTGCTTTTTTATGGGGGAGAAAAGCAGATGCAGCAAAAACAGCAGCCATGCTAGCAGCAACAAGAGAATTTGATAATTCTCATCAAGGACTTAACAAACTGATCAGTTTTTATGAGTCGATATCAATATAGGTATTATGTGTTTCTTTACATATATAAATCTTTAAGACACTGGAGTCTCTCATGATTAGTATGTATAGCATTAGCTCTATTTCATTGGTAGATGCTTAATTATATATAAGATTAATTCACTTATTTAAAGGAAAAGCATCTGTATGTAAAATTACAAAGCAAAACTAAACTCTAAGTTATATGAGACACACCTAAAACAAGGTGTTTCAAAAGAACCAAAGAAAAGGAAAAAACATGATTAAGTAGGGCAAAGCTATATTGGGTTAATGCAGACACAAAGAAAGCAGGAGTCTTGGTCTTAACTTCAGACAGAATAGAATCCGAGTCAAACCATATTATATGATCCAAGGAAAACCAGTTTAAAATGATGCATGGGTATAATTCACAGTACAGATAAAAAAATTATGAGTGCCCATGTAATATAATAGCATAGCAGTAACTTTAATGGATCAGAAATTGTGGAATACACCAAAAGACTTTAAAATAATCAGAGACTTATGTTCACTGCTCTCAGACCTAGATAAGGTTAATGGACAAAAAGACATTTAAGAAAATGATACTCCTTAACAACAACTTACCAAGAAAAGTATATATGGAACTCTTTGCTTTAAATTCAGCACATACCCATGTGGCATTTAAAACTATTTTTCTAGACTATAAATAAAGCCTCTATATATCAAAATATGAGAACTGATATAGAAATTAACACATTTTTCTGATTTTAATGCAATAAAACTAGACATGATAGCAATATATAAAAAATACATATGGTTAAACAAAATCTTTCTCAAATGTTCTTGGATTAAAATTGAAAACAAAATCCCCTAGATTTAAGAATTTCCAGAAAACAACAATATAGTAAGTAGTGGGACAGAGTTAAGTCAGAGCTCAGAGGAAAATTCATAGCCTTAAATACTTACATAAATAAAGCTGAAAGAAGAAAATAAACTAAACTTTTTACTAGATATGTTAGAAAAAGAACAAAACTTTTACATACTTAATATTTTATAATATTTCAAATATAAATTTAATTTTAATGAAATATGCTTGGTTAGGAATTCTCAGAATCCAGGATAGACTGATCTAAGTCAAAAATCAATGGGCCTGGGGGATTTTAGGGAAAAGTCAAAATATTGCATATCTGTTTCTCTTGTCTGTGGAATAACTCAACAGAATTAATTTCAAATACTCCCCAATTCCCATTCTTAATTAAAATCTTGCTTGGGAATTAGACTTTAATAATTCAAAGGCAATTCTGGTTTTTAAAATTTATTATAGTACATCAGATACTGTATTTGTAGACAGTAATGAAAATGATCAAATATCAAAAACACTTATGTCCATTTTGCCCATTTAGGTAGATTTTTAAAATGGAAAAACGTTTAGTTAAATTTTGTTTTATAGGAATTCATACTATGGTGTAGTAGGTTAAGAATCCAACTGCAGTGACTTGGGTCACTGCAGAGGTGGGGATTCAAGCCTCAGCCCAGAGCAGTGGGTTAAAAGATCTGGTGTTGCCACAACTGCACAGTAGGTCACATCTGCAGCTTGGATTCAGTCCCTAGCCCAGGGACTTCCATATGCTCCATGTGTGGTGATTAAAAAAAAAAAAAAAAGAATTTTCTGTTTGTTTTGTGTTTTTCTCAGAAAAGTAGTTAATCTATATTATGTAGTCTGAAAGACATCTAAATTTAGCAAAAGCTACTGTTGAACTTAATATATTTCAGCTTAAGTTGTTCTTGAAAATCAAATTACCCTCCATACCTGCTGTGCTTATTCTTTGTGTTGTTTCTCTACGTGGGTACCCTTTCTCTTCCCAACTCCTCCTCTCTCTTTGATTGTCCAAATTATATCCTTTCTTAAAGAACTATTTAAATATCTCTTTTTTGGGAAGCTTTTACAAACTATGTGATGATTCACTAATATGTTTATTCCCTGAATTGTCCTTGCTTCTACATTTTAAATTCTACCATTTTATCCTATGCCTTCAGATAAGCATTACACATACATAGAGTAGCCAGCAAGACAACTCCTCAGTGATTTTAAGATTTCAAAAGATCTCCTTCTTGGCAAGTGGTTGCTTACAGTGTCTGAAGTTCCACCAGGAGCAGTTATTCCATTGGTGTAAACAACATTTTCTCTGGTTGATTCAGTCGAAACTCATATACTGCTAGAAAGTGTAGCATATTAAATCTTCCCCATATTATTTCATTTCCTTACTCACAGTGAGAAAGTTTGGGAGTTTTGACCAGCATTCTTATTTGACAATCTGAAGATTATCATGCATAGTAAAGAGAGAGAAAATAATTTGAAAAAATTGTGAAATAGGACAAATAAGGGAATTTAAAGACATGCATTATGAGATTTATCAATTTCAAAATTTCCCATTGCCAAACCTATCTGCTTTTATGTATGGATCTATAATCCTTTTTTTTCCTTTTCTCCCTATAACCTTAAACACTCCTTATGGGTAAGAAATATATACAAAGATTATAGTTATTAGAGAGTATCTCATATAGTTTTATGTGTACAGAAATTTCTGAGAACATGATTGTTGAAATAAAATATTTTTGTTTTCTACTTTATTATGTGAAAGTAGTTTAGTTTTCCAAAAATGAATTGTTACAAATAGTAGTTTATTATTTAACATTCAAAAATATTTTAAATATATTGTCTGAGGGGAAAAAATACAAATTGGAGAAAAAAAATTGTTCTAGTGTTTTGGAAAATACATGAGCATTCACACAATGGTGATGCCCATTCAGGTAATGTTCATTTAACAGTTCTGTGGTGCTGACTGAGTCTCTTTTAGTGTTGTTTCTGTGCAGGAAAGTGTGATTGCAGAAGGTTTTCCGTGTTGCACGTTTGTGGTTTACTTGCGTGTTAAGTGACAGGGCTGGCAAGAACATTGATAATGAGTAATTAATGATGGTCTTCTATGTGGCAAAGTACGGAGCCGCAGCACCCAGTTCATCGTCAAGACTGTATTGCTAAGATTTTTATTTTATTTTAAAAATTCTCTTCTTGGCAAGAAACAAAAAAAGAAGAAAGGAAGAACTGAAGGGAATGACCAAAACAATGTTCTCTCTTCTTCCTGGTATATTTACCCTTTTTTGCCCTCAAGGGCTTTTCCCAGCAGTGGGAAACTTCCTCTTTTGCAATGCCATTTTGCCAAAAACCTACCCCTTGTCATACTGTATTGCACTCCTTAATTTTCTCACGCCTATGAGAAAGCATTCTCCTGAAAGTAAAGACTATGTCTATTTACTCTAATCCTTAGTTTCAAGCACTTCTCCTAGAACACAGTGGCACTTAATGAATGCTAGTTTCTTTATTAAATAAATCAAAAATTACATAGGGCAGTTAAATAGATTATCCACAGATGCACATGTTCCTTCCTCCACTCTCACATTTTGCTATGTAATATGTGAAAGAGTTTCAAAATTCTAGAGTTTTAGGGATGGGGAATACCATTCTTTTTTTTTTCATTTATAATTTTGTTTTTTCCATTATAGCTAGTTTACAGTGTTCTGTCAATTTTCTACTGTACAGCAAGGTGACCCAGTTACACATATATGTATACATTCTTTTTTCTCACATTATCGTGCTCTGTCATAAGTAACAAGATATAGTTCCCAGTGCTGTACAGCAGGATCTTATTGCTTATCTGTTCCAAAGGCAATAATTTGCACCTATTAACCCCAAATTTCCAATCTATCCCACTTCCTCCTCCTCCCACTTGGCAACCACATGTCTGTTCTCCATGTCCATGGTTTTCTCAGAATAGCCATCAGTAATAAGTTCACAAATAAATGCTGGAGAGGGTGTGGAGAAAAGGGAACCCTCCTGCACTGTTGGTGGGAATGTAAATTGGTAAAACCACTATGGAAAACAGTATGGAGGTACCTTAGAAAACTATACATAGAACTACCATACAACCCAGCAATCCCACTCTTGGGCATATATCAGGACAAATCTTTGGGAATACCATTCTTAAAGACTGACAACATGGCACAAAGCTCCTTATCATATTATGAATAGTGACTTTGATTCTAAGAGGTATATATACTGCAACAAGAAATAAAAGGTTTAAGGAAATCAATGGGTGGTCCATAAGGAGTTAAAGACCACCAGCACCTTGCATAAGTAACACACATCTCTCCTTTGAGGCCATCTTTGCAAAGAGAGAACATTCTTTTGATCCCACAAGTGCTGGGCCTTCCTTGCCTCACAAAGATCTAAGATTCATCAGACGGTTCTAGGATCCTATTGCCGTAAATTTTTATTCTTTCCTCTTTTTTTGTTGCGTTAAATTGCCCCTTAAGAGCTGTTCCCTCACCGTATCTGCTTTTCTTTTCTGTGGTGTTATTTCAGAATTAGCTCAGTGCAGTTGGTAATAGTTGTCAAGACGAGAGAGAATTACTTTTTAAAAGACTCGTTTTTTTTTTCTCTTAACCTTCCTTTTCGCATCAGCTATTTCCATAGCTAATAAATTTTAACTGTGAAAATTGCTTTGATCAATTATGTATTTAGGTTTTTCATAAACATGCTGATTTTATTCTTATGGAAACGATTAAGAACACATTTGTGTAGCATCTCTCCTGTATTGTCCCAAGTGAATTCTTTATGCTTGCAGAAATTGTCCTATTTACTAATTTTATGAAGATCTTACAGATATTTTTTATTTTCATGAAATAAATAAAGATGTGGGTATTGTTTAAAAACACTTTCAACACATTCCTATCTATGCCGATAAATAATGGGTTAGAAATGCAGCA